>NC_052634.1:25661840-25961840 GCF_016161935.1 Mauremys reevesii | reverse complement strand
CTAGCTACACAGGGCTTTGATGTATCTGCTTTCAATCCTCCAGCTCTGCCGGGACAAGTAACATTTCAAGGTGTCACTGAACTGAAGAGGGGAGATCATTTTTTGACAGGTTACGCCTCCTCTTAAAAGTTTTTGTCTGGCTGGCAGCCCTTGTTCCCAAGTCTCTCCTGAGGGAAGAAAGTTTCTGTGCAAAATACTAAAACTTTTAACAGAGAGGAGGGAAAGGCGATGGCCACATGATGGGGCCAGTATGTACCACAACATGGTTCTTTTATGTGGGATGACTCTGAACACTGACTGATCTCCACTCCCTTGTGTTTGAAGAGATGTTTAGTTTTGCACTTGGGAACCTGTAAGGCTGAAGCAATGTTATGGATGGTGACACTATGATTGAAGGGTTATTTAATGTTGTAGAAATTGTTAAAAACACTGAGCTTAAACTGGAACTGCCTGTTGTTAAAGGCTGGTTTCCCCACGTCAGTTCCATAAGCTCTGCTAGAAACACCCTGGCTTCTCTCCTGCCTCGGTGGGAACTGCAGGGAATCGTCCCCTGCTGCCCTTGGCGCCAGGCTGGTTTTTCTGGGGAGGGGACGTGGAATTGATTTGTTCGCTGTTGAGAAGGGAGCCAGGCCAGTTCTCAGGGAACGAGAACTCCCAGCATCTTCCCAGCCCAGCCCAGGCTGCTGCCCTGTCCCAGCCTCTGTTCCCCTGGGGGCCCTGCGTGTTTGACTCTAGAGCAGGCCGGGAGCAGCAGCCGAGGCAGAGGACAGCCTGGGCCGGGCAGATGCTAGGAGCAGAGCACCAGAGGCCTCTACTGGCTCCCTCCTCAGCAGCAAACAATCAGTCCCCACCCGCACCCCGGGACAGCAGCCTGGAGCCAAGGACAATGCCTAGTGGGGGTTTCTCTTTTTCCTCTTCCTGGGGTGAGCAGGGACCTGGGGGTGTTTCTAGCAGGGCAGTTGGAACTTGAATTGGGGAACCAGCTTTTAATAACAGGCAGCTCAAGTTCAGACTAATTTTGTTACAATTTTCGTTATAATGTAAAATCATTCAAAAGTAAACGGGCAGGAATGATTGGAACTCTTTTCTCCCGGGCATAGAAAGAAACGGCTTTTTGGCTTTTCATGATACGGGAGTCAGGTTCGTTCACTGTTCAGAAGCAACGTGCTCAGAAGCCTGTTGTGTTTCATTTCTTAGGTTCTGCTGCCATTGTGTGACCATTTCCTTCCCCTCCTTTCTGTCCAAAGCGCAGAGCCCAGTCCCTCCAGGGAGAGAACATCTTTCTTCTTTCCTTCCTCAACAGCCCCCTTCCTTGGAGAGCCCCTTGCTGGGGTCTGGGTGGGGAACAGCCGTTTCTGAGGATTAATTTCACACCATATTTGGTGTTGATATATAGATTTTACAGGCAGACTAGATCACTAGGTACCTCTGCTCTGACCTGATTCAGAACAGAGTCCAGAGAATTTTATCCAGTGACTCCTACAACCACCCCAAGATCTTCTGGCTGAACGAGGAGGGTTCATTCAGAAAGTCATTGTGTTTGGATGTAAAGGTGTGTAATGATGGGGAAATTGGCCCCTCTTTCAAGTTTAAATGTTATAACTTCTACATCTAGACCGGGGTGGCCAACCTGAGCCTGAGAAGGAGCCAGAATTTCCCAATGTAACTGCCAAACATGCACCTTTGTATGCAACTGCTGAGTCAATTGTGAACCTTCCCATCATTATCATTATCCCTGTGAAATGATGATGGTGATGGACACTTGGCTCGATATCCCAGTGTGCCCTGGACATCTACAGGTTGCATTAGCCAATCCAACCATTCGGCACTTGCAGATGGGCACCTCTGTATTGTGCCTGAGTCTTGTACAGCTATGAATGGCTGGTAGATGCCGATATTTTCCCGTCTTTTTAACCAGCACTAATTCCAGGCCAGGCCAGGGCTGGGAAGAGAGAGAGAGCAGCAGGTTTCCCCAATTGTTTCCTGCTTGCTTTTTCTTGACTAGCTTCACCTCTGCACCAACCTGCATTTTTCCTATGTGAGCCTGGCTAGCTCAGTTGGCAGAGCATCAGACTTTTAATCTGAGGGTCCAGGGTTCAAGTCCCTGGTCAGGTGATAAACTTCTCACTATGATTGTAAAAATCTGACTTTCTGGAGTCTTCTTTGGTGTTACTCTTTCTCTTCAGGATTTTCCTTTCCTAAGAAGGGCCTTTGTGTGGGGGGGATTGAAGGAACAACTCCTTGACATCCCCTCTGTCCTTGCAGGCTGGAGGAATAAAGGCCTCTGGGCATATAGCATGTTCCTCCCCTGCACACACACACAGAATATCCCTAAGGAATTAGAATCACCCGCTACCTTCCCCTGTCCTGCTGGATCCCCAAATGAAGATGCTCTTCAGCCCAAACCCATGTCCCCTCTTTTCCCAGTGCCCCTCAGTCCCAACCCTCAGTCCCTCCTATGCTCACTGCTCCTCACTCCCAACCAGAGCCTGCTCCTCTTCACCCTTCTCCTCTGTCCCAACCCACAGCCCCCTCCTATTCCCAGTGCCCCTCAATCCCCACCCACAGGCCCCTTCTCCTCACGCTGCTCCTCAATCCCCACCCACAGCCCCCTCCTATTCCCAGTGCCCCTCAATCCCAACCCACAGGCCCCCCCTCCTCACGCTGCTCCTCAATCCCAACCGATGGCTCCCTCCTTCCCTCCAGCAGCAGGTGCTTCAGACCCCCTCAGGAAGATTTTCTCGCAAGGTTTCGTGTACGAGTCTGCATGTGGATTTTACAGTATGTTGGAAATAGGTTGGGTTGTTTGCCGAAATGATCACTGGTGGCTGGTGTTGGATTCCCAGTCTCCTTGTTATTGGGGCAGGAGAAACAAAGGGTTGTTATCCTTGATGTGTAAATCAAGGACTCAACCCTGGGTGCAAATTAAATGAGCTGCCCACAGATTCTGGCAGCCACAATCAGCATTTGGTGCAAGAGCTCAGACCTGTCCCTGTCCCAGAGGGAGGGGGTCATCCGCGTGGGGCTTGGGCCACTGACCTATCAGCTCTTAACTCCCAAACTTTCAGTAACTCTATCATCAGTGCCAGTGAGTGTAATTTAAACCATAAGAAAAACCACACTGGGCTAGACCAAAGGTCCATCTAGCTCTGTATTTGTCTTCTGACAGTAGCCAATACCAGGTGCTCTAAAAGCATCTCAACAAGGCACCACTGGGAGTTGAACCCAGCATCTCCTGCTTACAAAACAGGTACTTTAACCAGCTAAACCATGGTGCCTGCCTGTGGCTAAAGTACAGTGTCTGCTCACACCTGACTCCCTGCATCCCCACCTGGGCCCCACAAAGCAGAGCAGCAGGTGAGGTTTTTCTTGCAAGCTGTGTGTGTGTGAATCTTTGGCCAGGTCTGCACTACAAAGTTATTTCAGCAGAATTATATTGCTCAGGTGTGTGAAAAACAGACTATGCTCCCTCGGTTGGCACTGCAATGCCACATCTGGTGACAAAACTGCCCTGTTTTGGTGACCAAATAAAACCACTTCGATGAGCTTTTTGCAGCAAACTTAAAGTGACAGAGTGTCAGTGTAGACGCTGCTGTTCATTATATCACCATAACTGGCCTCTGCCAGTATCCCACAATGCCCGCCGTGAACTCGCCTGCTCTGCATTCCTGCTACAGAGCGATGGGCCCCTCCCCTTTCATCGCTCTGTGGAAGTTCTGACAGCTGAGCCTGCTGCTCTGCTCCGGCAGCCAGGAGCAAATCACTGCCGTGGATGCTGCTCTCTACCACCCTGCGAACACAGAGCAGGGTGGCGGGAACTTCCTTACATGGGGGGGCACTGGCATCCGAACTGTGACACCCCCCAGGACACCCCTTCCCTAGAGGAGGCTCTTACCTTCTAAACAGGGATGGCTATTTTCTAGTAAAATCACTAAAAGGGAAGAAGAAAACTCGAAAGAGGTTCCTCCTGGCGCTCATGTTCGTGAACCCGAATACTCTCTCAGTCCTCAAAGAGAGACCTGGAGAAGGAGACTTGCTGACGCAAAGCCACAGGGGTCTCTGAGGTTTCCCTGGCCCCTCACCCCTGTCCTGCCTGGCTGATGTCAGCATCTCTCTGTGAGGTCACCACCTCCCCACCACCTTTGACCGATAGTCTGAGGTCCTGCAAAAGGCCTTTGTGATGTCACTGCCTGTCATGGCCTCACAGATCGTGCCCACTCTTGGCCCTGTGGGGTCCATGGGGGGTGCCCCTTTCAGTGCAACAGCCCTTCTCGGGGGTCCACTCTCGGGGTCAGGCCCCCCACCTCCTGGAGCCGCACCTCTCTGAGCCTTAGCACGTCTGTCTCTCGCCGTGGGCCCCCTCAGGGAGTCCACGCGCTCTGGATCCCCTGGGCCTCCTCACCCCCGAAGGGATTGATGCCCCCTGTTCTCTAGACCGGAGTGACTCTGAGCCAGCATAAAACAGGAGGGTTTATTAAGAGTTGAACACAGCACAGGAAACTCTCAGGGCCTCAGGCCTGGCCTCCCTCAGCCCAGCACATCCCAGTCCCCCTGCAGCCAGGTGGGCTCTGCCTGCTTCCCCTCGCTAGCCCCAAGACCCCCTGCTTCCCAGCTGGGCCTCTGATATCCCCGGCCCCAAGCCCCACCTCTGTCCATTGTCTTTTCTCCAGGTAAACAGGGTTTCCTGGGCCTCCTCTCCTCTCCACCCTCCTCTGGCTGGAACAGGTTGGTCACGGGGTCCTCTCCCCGCAGCCCATTGTCCTCTCACTGGCCAGAACTGGCTGTGACTCCTGAGCTGGGTCTCCGGGTCACCAGGTCACCAGTCGCTGGGGTTTCCATCCTCCAGGCCATCAGCCGGGGTCCCAAGTCCCTCTCCAGTCCTCTGTAACAACAAACTCCATTTCCCCTCACCTCGTTAAACCAGTAACACCTGGGGACACTGAGTCCCACTCCCTGGGCATGCAAACCACTGGAAAACACAGAAAACCCTAAGAAAATCCCCCACTTCATCAAAGAGCCTAGCACACCTCTCCTCCTCTGGGCACCTAGAGCAGAGGCGGCTGGTGCTGATGGCTCCAAGGGAAGGCTTAAAAGCAACAGAGGGCAGGGCAAGAGGAGGGCAGGACCATGCCTATGTGCGGCCTTCAGACAGGCACAAAAACACCTAGCCAGGCTGCTCCCTGCCATGACGAACCCCCACTGAAGCATGTGGCTGCTGATGCTCTGTGGCCAACATCAGAAGACAGTAGGAAAGCAGGGCCAGCCCCCATGGTGGGGCCTCTGACCGTTCCCACTCAAGGTGCTGACTTTGGCAGTGGGGCAGGAGATTTTACCCCAAGAGGCTTTTCCCCAGCTGGCAAGAAGCAGAGAAACACCCAGGCTCCCAAGGCGCTATGTAGCAACCCCCTCAAGCACAGGGACAGGCGCACACTTGGAAGAGGGAAACTGCTCCACACGCTAGCCCGGGCAGCCGCCCAGTTTCTTTGGCAAGTCAGGAAGTGTAGTAATGACGGAGCCGAGTCAGTCAGGTCTGTTCCCGTGGAGCCGCCCCCAACGGGGCTGTCCACGTCTATTTATTATAAATGGTTACATAAATCATGCTATTATGCGCATGTGCTAACATAATCCAACTACTTCGCCCCCTCCCCTGATTGGTGCCTTATGCATTGTGTACTCCCAAAGTATGCACCTGGTCAGCGCTTTACCTGTGTGTCTCCTGATCGGGAGTGTGGGGGTGTGGGAATCACTTGAGCCGCTCTAAATCCGGGGGCGGCATTCAAACCCCCTTAGCGCTTAGGAAGTGTAACATTCCTACATCCCCTCCTTTTCTGTTTTGTCAACCCGTGCCTGGTCCGCATGTTTCATGATTTTATGGGCATACATGACGGCTTGGAATGTAGGCAGGGGTTTGCGCCGACAGGGTGTAAAACACATCCTAATATTATTAGGAATACACTGAGGAAAGCAACAAAAACCAATCAAGCAGGCAATAACAATCAAAGCATATTGCAAAACAATTTGGACCCATCCCATGGATGGCAGCCACGCCCAAAGGTCATTCCACCATGATGGGTTCCTGTCCTGCTGAATGTGTTGTGCCAATTCTTGGAGGTTATTTATGTGTGCATGAATCCGTTTAGAATTCTCTGTCAGATTAAAACAACACATGCCATATACTTCCTCACATCCCACATGGCTGAGCAATAGCAGGTAATCAATTGCCGCTCAATTATCTAATATCGCATTACAAATTAAACATCCCCGTTGCATGTGCAGCACTGCCCGGCGCCTTACATACTGGGACCAGGCAGGAGCCTAACAGGCCATGCATCTTAGGGGCCTGCTATAAACAAAAGGAAAATTAATAGGCAAGGATCACAAGTTAAGCCCATATATTATAACACATACGGTTATGCTATTCAGGTTCAGCCCTAGCCTGTAACACACAAAAACAACACAACAATATAGTAAAAAAATTAGCAATCAAACAAGCAAAAATAGCAGCAGTAAAATTCTCGGGGGTAGGCTTGGCCTTGTTATTTTCCAGCGTTTGCTGAGCCTGCTGCGCTAGTCGTTTCACCTGCCCCCAGGTAACCTTTGGTGCTGTTTTTGTGGCTCGGCACACTGGAAAGGTCTTGGTTAGGCAGATTGAAGTTGGATATCGGGTTTTTGAGGCTTTGATGCCACGTCATTGTGCCACGGTCGCACGTTCTTGGCAGGGACCCACAACGGACCTGTGGGAGTAAGCACAGCGGCATGCCCCCGTCCCCAAATTCTCAATGGAACGGAGCCATACCAATTAGGGTCTGGGCTCTGCCTATATTTGACAGATGGGCATGGGAGCGGGGTTTTTATCTTAAATGTCATTCAGTGACTATAAAATTCTGAAAGACATTTAAAATATTTAGGGTAAACAATACTATCGCTAATTAATTTTGCTTGGCTCCCATGGTTGGCCCATCATCCCCCACTGTTTTATTTTGCTTTTGTAGGTACTCTTTAAGTGTACGATTGATCCGTTTCACAATGGCTTGACCTGTGGAATTATACAAAATACCAAAAACGTGGTTAATTTGCCACTGCGTGCAGAAATTTGCAAATCTGTAAAAAATGTAGGCGGGGCCATTATCGTTTTTTATCTGCTGGGGGGGCGGCCCATTACGGCCACCGCAGCAAGAACATGATTAATCACGTGTTTGGCCTATTTGCCCCGCTGGGGGGTGGCCCAAATGTAATGAGAGTAGGTATTAATGGTAACATATAAATATTTCCAAGGAAAAAAAAAGGGGAATAAAGCGTGACATCCATTTGCCAAATTTGATTGAATTAAAGGCCGCAGGGGTTAACACCCAATTCAAAATTATAATAAAAACTGGCACAATAATTACAGGTTTAAACAATATATTGGGCTTAAATTAAAGGGACCATAAAATGCTTCACTAAAAATTTAGCAATTTAATAAAAAAATGCATGACTATCAGTGGGATCCGAAAAGAACAGAATGGGTTAACTGAAAAAAGCTAAAGAAAAACCACCGGCCAGTCAAGGACACCTCCGCAACTGAAACTTGGCGGACAGCCAAGAGGAAGGGGAACTTGGCGGACAGCCAAGAGGAAGGGGAACTTGGCGAAGAGCCAAGAAAAGCTGCAATGAAAACGGCAGGACTTGGCCGGGCAATAGCAAAATATATTAACCAAAAAGGGAAGGGAAGGATCACCATCTGGGCCCATGAGTCCCTTTGGTGCTGCTGTTTTGGCATATGAGCCCAAATCTGAACATAAATTCTTCCCACATAATTACTATCTATTACCCTGGGGACTATCTAAACGCCATATTTCCCGGCATGGGAATGAGGGAAGATTAGCCCCATCGTGCCCGGGGGAAGGGGTCCCGAGAGTTGGGTAAGAACCGCCACCACCTCCCCGGGGAAAGTGAGCTCCTTATCTTCCTGCAACAACAAATCAATTTCCGCACTTTCTAGGGTGGCCGCCGGGGTGTCATAGATGGTACCTCCTCCCACCTTTGGGCCGGGGCTGGGGGAGCGCCCGGTGCCCTGTTTTCCGGAGGCTGGGCATTGGGAGGGGGATTGCTGCGGCATTGATTTGCCCAGTGGTAACCCTTCTTACATCGGGGACAAATAGACCTTGGCCTATTGAACTGCTGTCGCGTCCCGGTATTGCCCCCCCCCCAGGGGCCCGACACTCCCTCTTAAAGTGGCCTGGTTTCCCACAATTAAAACACTTTCCCTGGGGTCTGGACCCCTGCTGCATGGCTGCTGCCAGCAAATTCATCTGATGCACTTGAGTGCCCACATCTGTGCACGCTTTTAGCATTTCTGCCAGAGTATACTCCGGTTTGGTCACAATGGACTGCAACGCCTTGCGGCAGTCCGCATTAGCATTCTCATAAGCAAGTTTCCTCATTAATTCCCACTGGGCATCAGGATTATCTACCTGCCTCTGGATAGCCTCCTGTAGTCTGTTAATAAAGTCCACATACGACTCTTGAGGGCTCTGGCGGGTGACGGTAAAGGACCGGGAGGGTGTCCCCGTCACCGGTACTCTAAACAGAGCTTTTAAAACACAGCGCCCCACAACCTGGAGTGTAACGAGAGGGATGTTCGCAGCCTGCTCTTGTAAGCCGGCAAACTGTCCGGCTCCATACAACTGCTCGGGAGTATAGGCCCCCCCCGAGGCCCGCGCCTGTTGTAATGCCTGCTGTTGAAATTCACTATCCCAAATAACATACTGCGCGGGGCTTAAAAGCATCCTACAAAAATCCTTCCAATCTTGGGGGAGCATGTTATACCCATTTGCAATCCCTTCTAACATGCCTCGAGTAAAGGTGGATTTCAACCCAGACTTGGTAACTGCTCGCCTCGCCTCTCTGAGAACAGAATAGGGAGGCTGTGATTTCCACTATGACCTCCCCCTCTGCGTTGCCAGGGAGATGTGTCACCGGGAAGGCAGCCAGTAGCTCTGTTATCTCCTGGCCTGTCAGCTGCCCTGTTTCCTTCTTCCTCTGTATCATTGCCTGAAAAGGAGACAGCCGATAATTCGGCTGTGAAGAGCCATCCGTACCCGGACATGCATCATGGCAGTCGGGTACCGCCTGAAGCGGCTTGGGAGGCAAAATCCGAGGGTAAGGAAGGGGGGCCGAAGGCGCGGGGGCGAGAAGGCTAGCCCTGGAGGACGCTCCAATCCCGATTGTCTCCAGAGCCTCCTTGCATCGCTGCCAAAGCAGGAGCCACTGCACCGCAGCTCTAGGCTCTGCGTGCAGTGTCGCCCCTATTTTTATCCAATCATCTACCAACAATGACCCGCGATCCAGGTACCAAGGACATTGGCAATTGATTTCAATTAACAACTGTTCTAACTGGCTCAGAGAGGCTGGCCCGCCAGCCTGTTTTATAATAGCTTGCAACTCTTTCACATGAACTTTCTGCCGAGCTGACAAATCCGCCCCCATACTCATGAAATGAAGCTTTTCTAGCGAATATCGGTGCACCGGGGGCTGTTCCAGCCGATGAGCAGGGGGTATCACGTCGGGGTCACCAGATGTAGTAATGACGGAGCCGAGTCAGTCAGTCTGTTCCCGTGGAGCGCCGTGGAGCCGCCCCCAACGGGGCTGTCCACGTCTATTTATTATAAATGGTTACATAAATCATGCTATTATGCGCATGTGCTAACATAATCCAACTACTTCGCCCCCTCCCCTGATTGGTGCCTTATGCATTGTGTACTCCCAAAGTATGCACCTGGTCAGCGCTTTATCTGTGTGTCTCCTGATCGGGAGTGTGGGGGTGTGGGAATCACTTCAGCCGCTCTAAATCCGGGGGCGGCATTCCAACCCCCTTAGCGCTTAGGAAGTGTAACATTCCTACAAGGAAGGGCAAAGGCGAGACTGGAAGCACCTGGGGCTCATGCCCCAGCCTTTGTGACACCCAACCCCCAACTCCTTCCCGGGGCTCTAGCTGAAGGCAGAGCATTGGCCTGAGCAGCCAAGAAGAGGTTCCAGCCCTGAAGGGAGCAGGACTTTCAGCCCAAAGGTAAAACTGAGCAAGCACAACCACGAAGGGACTCGAACCCTCAATCCCCTGATCCGAAGTCAGACGCCTTATCCATTAGGCCACGTGGTCACACAGAAAAAGGACCTCCAGGCACTTCTTTGGAAAAGGCCGACACTGACGCATCCAACGAAGGGGGGATTCACCCACGAAAGCTCATGCTCCAATACGTCTGTTAGTCTATAAGGTGCCACACGACTCTTTGCTGCTTTTGCAGACACTGTGTTTCTCAGGTCAGCTAATGAGGGGGCCGAGACTCTCTGGGCACAAGAAGTCGAGTTCCCAGTGACACGTGAGACTTAATTCTCTGGGGCCAGGTGCAGGGCTTTGGCAGGGAGGCTCAGGCATGGGGGATTGGGGTGCAGCGGACGGACCGGCTGTCTAGGTGAGGAGATTTAGTCTCACTGAGGAGGAGGATGAATCCTGCTGATAGGCAGTGGCCAGGGCCGGTGCAACCACTAGGCGAACTAGTCGGCCGCCCAGGGTGCCAAGTGGTTGGGGGCACCAAAAATCGCACTCAGGGTGGGCGGGGGAGTGGAGGTGAGCTGGGGCAGGGGGCTGGGAGGTGCGGGGGGAGGGCTGCCTGCAGCAAGCAATGGGGGGGTGCGTGCAGGGGAACCACTCCCTGTCCCAGCTCACCTCTGCTCCGTCTTCTCCCCTGAGCACGCCGCCCCTGCTCTGATTCTCCTCCCCTCCCAGGCTTGCCGCACTAAACAGCTGATTGGCACCGCAAGCCTGGGAGGTGGGAAAAGTGGAGCGGCGCCGGCGTGCTCAGGGGAGAAGGTGGAGCGGAGGTGAGCTGGGGTGGGGAGCTGCTGCAGGGGGGGCTGCCCGGCTCATCCTCATGGCCCCCGCCCCTGCACTCACTGCATGGTAAGTGGAGTGACCCAGCCCCAGCCTGGCTCCCAGGCTTGTGTTGGTGTTGGCTGGATTTGTGCAGGTGTTTGTGTACATTAGCAAGTGTGTGTGTGTGTGGCTGGATTCATGCATATGTTTGTGTATGTTTGCAATTGTGTGTGTGTGTGTGTGTGCACATGCTCTGCTGCCCTCTGCCGGCATGACAACCGTTTCTCTGTATGTCACAGCCCCCATACCGTCGACCCTGGTGGTGATTTCCCCATCTTAAAATGGCTGGCTGGCCTGACCCTTCTCCCCTCTGTGGGGCAGTAGTGCCAAGGTGCGGGGTGCTGGGCTCCAATGCACCTGGAGAGCAGCTCAGGTGAGGTGGGCAGGGCGTGTGGTGTCCGTTCTGCATTGCCTGGTGCTGGGCCATTGCACAATCCCCAGCCACGCCACACAGCTTGCCCTGAGAGGGATTGGGGGGCCAAGCAGATGATCCAGCACGATGGGATCATTCTCATTGGTAGCTGTCCAGTGGCAGTGAGTTCCACAGGCCTTGGCACATGCTGTGTGGGGCAGGAGGTCCTTGTATTTGGAGCAGTAGGAGTGAACTGCGTGCAGTTGTGTCTCTGAGCACGATTGTGAATATTATGGTCTGTGTGGCGGGGGGGATTGTTGCTGTCTTTGGGGGTTGGGATAGCATGTCCCTCTGGGTGTGTGGTGTGTGAGTGTTCTTGAGATTGTGGTGAGTCCCTTTGTGCATGTGTGTGTGTGTGTGTCTGTCACTGGCTGCAGAATACAAAATCCTGCAAAGCCATTTCCTACTGGTTAGCCCAGCAATACACTGACACAAACAGTGTCACACACACACACACACACACACACACACACACACACACACACACACACACACACAGCAGGGCTCAGCCCCACCAGCAGGAGGCAGCAGGGACACACACGTCTCTCCTGGGCCAGCTTGGACAATTTCCCATCACGACCCGGCACAGTGCTGGTGCCCCCACACAGGGGTGGGCAGCGACCGGGCGGAGCAGGGGGGGCAGATGTGCTGGATTCAGAAGGAAGCACTTTGGGAAAATCAGTCAAGGCCCTTAGCAGAGCTGGGACACAGACCCAGTGACCCCTGCACCACCCTGGGAGGGGAGTGGGGTCGAGTGGTCAGAGCAGGGAGGGGGCTGCGGGTCGCTGTGAGGGTGGCAGTCAGGATGCCTTCAGCAGCCTGCGTGCAGGAGGTCCCCTGGTAATGTAGATTAGGTGGCATGCCTGCGGGAGCTCTGCCAGCCCCGGGGCTTCAGCGGCAATTCGGTGGTGGTTACACAGGACCGGCAGACCTCCCACAGGCATGCCGCTGAATCCGCCTTACCAGAGGACCTCCGGCAGGTGTTGGGATAGATCTGTATTACATTATACACTAATGTTAGATGTGTAGAAAGTGTGACTAGAAAGCAGCAGTGTGACGGTGCTGCCCGTGGGAGCCAGCTGAGGTCACTCAATCAGGGTGAACTGCAAACCAAACGGGGCAGACACACCCCAAACACTGGTGGTTATTCCAATACTTAGATTTACCAACCAGCACGAAACAGTTTCTGTAGCACCTCACTGGTTACTCAGACGTCCAAACAACACAGTTCCCTTAAAGTGCCCAGCCTCAGGCCTCCGTCCAGACACACACGTCAGATATGATGATGGTTACTGAAAATCTGATCTCATCGTATAAAAGAAAAGGTTCTTCCAATCCCAAAGGATCAGCCACACACCCAGGTTCAATTATAACTTAGATCTTACCCAAAATACACGCTACAGCCAATTCTTATTAAGTCAGCTAGAATTTATTAAAAAAGAAAAGAGAGAGAGTGTTGGTTAAAAGATCAATATACAGACAGACTTGAATTCAATTCTTGAGGTTCAGATGCATAGATGAGGTGAGCTCGTAGTTGCCAAAAGTCCTTTTAGAAATGGTCGAGAGGTTATAGTCCAATGTCCATATTCAGGGTGACTCCAGTCACTGACTCGGGATCTCAATCCTTATGGCTTAAGGTTTCCCCCTCTTGAAACCCAAAGCAGATCTGAGATGAAGCAGGATCATGTCCCAGGGTTCTTATACATTTCCAGCAGCCTTTCAGCCTGAGAAAACAACAGGCTTAACTTCTTCTCCCAAACATCCTGGCAATTAGCACAGGGTAATTTATCCATTAAACAGTTCAGATCCAGGTTAGCGCAACCTTCAAAGAGACACAGAGACAATAATACTATTTCACTCAAGTATCATCATAAATGTTAATATTCCTTTTTTGATCTTTGAATTAAAACTACAGCAATAGACAAGACTTGTTTGCTGACATCACAAGCCCTGAGCAAACATCTCCCCTTCTACCTCTAACAATGCAGACTTGCATTTCAAAGCTCTGTTCATTTACAGATCTTCCTAACCAGCCCTTAAGGTTCACCCATGGGTCAGGTCAGTGGGTGAGGTGAGTTGATTAACTCTTTATGGCCCTGTCACCTTTCAATGAAATATTATATTATACTCATACCGTCACAGGAGGTCAGGAATGGGATGGCAGGGGCTGCAGGTCAGGAGTGAGGGGCACTGGTAGAGCTGGGGAAAGCCCAGGGGGCTGCGGGTTTGGAGTGAGGGGCACCGCTAGAGCTGTGAGTCTGGAGGTCAGGACTGGGATAGCAGGGGCTGCGGGTCAGGAGTGAGGGGCACCGGGATCGCAGTGACTGGGGAGCTCAGCGGGGAGCCTAGGGGGCTGTGGGTGAGGAGTGAGGGGCACCAGCGGAGCTGAGAGTTTGGAGGTCAGGACTGGGATAGCAGGGTCTGCGGGTCAGGAGTGAGGGGCACCGTCAGAGCTGGAGGGAGCGCAGGGGGCTGCGGGTCGGGAGTGAGGGGCACCACTAGAGCTGGGGGGAACCCAGGGGGCTGAAGGTCGGGAGTGAGGGGCACCAGCAGAGCTGTGAGTCTGGAGGTCAGGACTGGGATGGCAGGGGCTGCGGGTCGGGAGTGAGGGGCACTGTCAGAGCTGGAGGGAGCGCAGGGGGCTGCGGGTCGGGAGTGAGGGGCACCAGCAGAGCTGTGAGTCTGGAGGTCAGGACTGGGATAGCAGGGGCTGCGGGTCGGGAGTGAGGGGCACCAGCAGAGCTGTGAGGCTGGAGGTCAGGACTGGGATTGCAGGGGCTGCGGGTCGGCAGTGAGGGGCACTGGCAGCACAGTGACTGGGGAACTCAGCAGGGAGTCCAGGGGGCTGTGGGTCGGGAGTGAGGGGCACCAGCAGAGCTGGAGGGAGTGCAGGGGGCTGCGGGTCAGGAGTGAGGGGCACCAGCAGAGCTGTGAGTCTGGAGGTCAGGACTGGGATGGCAGGGGCTGCGGGTCGGGAGTGAGGGGTGTCACAGAGTCCCTGGGCGATGCTCTGGAACTGCTCCCCACCAGGCCAAGCAGGACTCTGGGGAACCCCCTCTCCCTTGGAGCAGACTGTCTTCAGGGCAAGAAGCTCACACGGCTTCACCTCCTGGGTCTGACCTTGCAGCATTCAGCATCCTCTGCCCCTCCGTGCGCTTCCCACAGCGAGTCCACCCAGGCGGGGTCCTGGGGAAGCCAGAGGGTCCTGCCCCCCCACTTCGCAGTCAGACGTGACTCTCAGCCAGCCAGTAACACAGAGGTTTATTTAGACGACAGGAACACAGTCCAAAACACGTCTTGCCGGTACAGACAACAGGACTCCCCTTAGTTAGGTCCATCTGGGGCCCCAGGAAGGCCACAGCCCCGTTGGGAGGCCCAAGCCCCATGGGGGCTCCCCTCCATTTCCCAACCAGCTTCCAAAACTGCCAATCCCCCCCAGCCCCTCCTCTCTGGGCTTTGTCTCCTTCCCAGGCCAGGAAATCACTTGATCTCTTTGTTCTCCCACACCTTTAGCATCCCCTTGCAGGGGGGAAGGGCCTGGCCATTAGTTGCCATGGAGACTTCGTCACATGACCCACTCTAGACGAAGTGAGGCAGAGTTTGGGCCAACATCAGTTTGGAACAGCCCGACTGAGCCCGGCAGTTTTCTCAAAGTATCTGCTGTTGTAACCGCACGTGGTGTGGCCGTGCGAACCCCAAAGGTATCAAACATGAAAGACACATAAGGCCAGTTACGGGGAGGTTTCCATGGCCAGGCCTGAGGGTTAAGCAGCTGGGCTCTAACAGCTGCCTCCTCAAAAGGAAAAGGGGCCTCAGCACCCATAAAAATAACTGGTTGCAAAAATCAATCGTCCTGCATCCATCACCACTTTAAATTCTGACCTCTCCTGCCCGATGTGTCTTTGTTTAGCAACCAAGCGAACTGGGGAACTCTGTGGCTGTTACCCTCTAACTCAGGAGAAGGTTATACATCTTGACTCAAGCAATTTTCCTCTTGAAAAAAATTATTTTAAAGTTTATCAAAATTAATTCCATTTGAAATAGAAATAATTACAGTCTACACTGGAGCTCTATTTTCATACATGCTATTTCTCCCCATGTTCCCCCACTCTAATTCCTTTGGAGTGAGGTTTTACTTTCAAGATTAGCCACCATTTCCGATATAGTAGGAGGGGCGGGGAGAGAACTAGAAGAAAACCTGAATTATATTGTAACACTGAAAGTTATCACATAATCAGCCTCTTACTTTACACTAATTAACTTCATGTTTAATTTCATTGTCGCTGGTAACAACTTATTCAAAGATTATAAAATATAAACCTATAGGGCAGTTTTCTCTTAATTCCCATTTCCACCCAGTGAGTTTTGTGGGAAATCACATTCTACAATAATCTAGGAGCCTTCCATTTCTGTGAGTTCATTTCGCCCTGGGGCTTCTCCCATAAGTGTAGGTGGAAGGGCTCTCATGCTAGTGAGTAGGTTGCATCATGAGAAAACCACCTGTGCTCTATTTCCACACTTTCTAATCTTTCAAAGTCGCAGGAGGTGGAGAAGTGATACAAATGCATAAGACTTAATAGCAAAACAAAGAGACCAAACCACAGAGTCAGGACTCAGCATTCATGTATCCTGTGGTCTGAACTTGGAATCTGATACATTCCCTCATTGGCTACCATCATTTGCCCAGCATGGAATTGCATCTTGTCCAGCAAGTCAGCCAAATTGGGACCCACAGGCATGGAATGGCTCGGAAGGAATCAGCTGTTTCTCTCTGTGCTTTATGAAACTTTGGATCCAAATGGCAAAAGACAGTTGTTCCCAATTTAATCATGGCGTCCTTTAGGAGTGTGACCAGTGCCACTTAACTAGGGAGCAGGGTTCTAAAAATAGTTTACCTGGGCCACAGGTCACCATAGCTTCCATCTCTAGGGTGAAAATCAAAATCTGCAGTTTCTCCCTGAGTTCTTGTCAAATCTTTGACCTTTCTTGGAGTAATTTTACACGTCTCTGGTGTAGAATTCTTCACCAACCACACAACGTATCAATAGTGATAGTGAGGTACAACTCCCCCAACTATGCCCTTTCATTTCTTTAATCTGGTGGCACAGATTTAAATTAGGGACTAAATTCAGGTGCGGCTTAGAATCCTTGTAAAACACCAAATGTCAGGTCTCTATTGAAAACAGGTCTCTTTCTGCAGCTATATCACATTCAACACGGATTTCATTTTCTGCATATTTGCAGCATCTCCCAGGGGTGAGCAGAACAGAGACATCACTTCCATTTTCCCCATCCCTACCTAGATAGGAATTGCATTTCCCAAATAATAGGCAACACGCACCTGATTAGGAAGGCGATATCTTCAGGAGTCACCTCCTGCAGGGCCTGGGCCACAACTGCTTTGGAAGCCCAATGCAGGCGTATCGTGCTTAGTTCCAAGCCATTTGCTAGGGACTCGTTTTCCCAGCCCTTTAGAAAAAATACTGACCTAACCAATTGAACAACAGGGGGATTGGGACGGTGATGGGGAATAAAGAACAGGGAGCTGCAAAAGGCAGAAGCAGGCAACTCATCTAGGGGAGCTGAGAGACCACAGTGAACATGGTGCAAAGGTCGCTCTGTGGGAATTCGCAATTGTGATTTTTTAAAAAACAATCTTTGTCCAGCTGGAATCAAGGCATTTCTTACAATTCTCTCATATGTGGATTTTCTTATGTCTAACAAGGTGTGAGCTCCGATTGAAGCTTTTCCCGCACTCAGAGCACGTGTAGGACGTCTCTCCACTGTGGATTCTCTGATGAGAGATGAGGGCTGAGTTATAACTGAAGCGTTCCCCACACTCAGAGCATGAGTAGGGCACCTCCCCTGTGTGGATTCTCTGATGTGTGATCAGGGCAGAGCTCTGCTTAAAACTCTTCCCACACTCAGCGCATGTGTAGGGCGTCTCTGCTATGTGGATTGTCCAATGTCTGATAAGGTGTGAGCTCCGATTGAAGCTGTTCCCGCACTCAGAGCATATGTAGGGCTTCTCCCCTGTGGATGCTCTGATGTGTGAGAAGGTCTGAGCTCCATTGAAGCTGTTCCCACACTCATGGCACATGTAGTGTGTCTCTTCCAAGTTGATGCTCTCGTGTGTAATAAGGGCTGAGTGGCTACTGAAGTTTTCCTCTGGCCTGTACTGAGTCTCACAGGCTTTTGTTCTTTCTGGGAGTGCACAACTCCCGGAAACATTCCCTTTGGGTCTTCCTGATAACGTCCCATGTGCTTCTACTTGCTCAGCATCTTCCTGCTGGGGTGTCTCCTCGTTCTCACTCGCCATCCCACCGCCTGATGGGAGACAGAGAGAATCCAGACACAGGTCACTCCCTGTGCCGGAGAGAAAGGAATCTCAGAGAGAGGAATGGAAAAAGGTGTGAACAAACCAAAATATGTGTGGGAGAGATCAAAGCTCTCAGGAGCTGATTTTCCCCAAACCCTTCCCCAGAGCAGAGAGAGGAAGGGATCCGTTCTGGGTGTGCATCTCACCAGAACTCTCAGGGGAAAGTGAGATTGGGGAGGGACCTGCTGCCAGTTGCCAGTCAGAATAGGAGGGAAGCCATGAGTGACATCTGCCTAATGATTCCACATCTGCAGGGAACAGTTCTGAACTTGGAGCGCTTACAACTTGGAGAGTCTTTGTAGGGCATCCCAAATGTTTCCTGTATTCACAGACAGTTGTTGAGATGGTTCACCCAATTCCTCACCTGTGCACACGGCTCTCGGGAGCACTTTTTTTCAGAGCCATAGAGGTCTGAGACCCACGGCTGTTCCCCTCATTCCAGGTGCAAGATCACATCAGGTTTGGAAACTGGAAACCCTGGGAAGGGAAAGAAAACAAAGGAGGTCAGTGGAATTTGTGGGATACTTGTCACAAGGAATATTCCATGGTTTTAACCCCAGCTCATTTTTAAGACATAACACCCCAAGGCCGGCTTCCTTGGCTCAAAGTGGCAGGAGAGTTATTATTATAACTCACATTCATGACCTTAGTGCCTAAGAGCCAATGAACGGTGGGCCCCTGTTGTGCTGGGCACAGCACAAACCCAGAATAGAAGATGGCCCATGCCCTGAAGAATTTACAGTCTAACTAGACAAGACAGACACAGATGAGGGAAGAGGTGGAACCCGCCAGCAGAGTGAACTATGTGAAGGCAGAGGGACAGATCTGATGAACACAGGCATAGATCTTGAGACTATTGTATTTAATGTTATGACTAGGGCCAGTGTTTTCCGGAAATTGCTGCTATTCCTCTGGCTTCAACACTCCTATTTCCACCTGTGAGCTCTGCCAACAGGCCCAGCTGAACGACACTCCTGTTCAGAGACTGTTCTTCATTCAATGCACAGAGCAAGTTTGTGCTGTGACACTGGGCAGACTGTTAAAACAGAGCAGGGTTTATTAGTCAACTGAAACACAGCATGGAAAGTCCTTAGATTAGCACAGAGAAGCAAAGACAACAATATAGTCCATACAATATAGTCCATGTGTGTGTGTGGCTGGATACATATTTGTTTCTGTATGTTTGCAATTGTGCGTGTGTGTATGTGTGTGCGAATGCTCTGCTGCCCTCTGCCGGTGCAACAACCATTTCTCTGTATGTCACAGCCCCCATACCACCGACCCCGGTGGTGATTTCCCCATCTTACAAGGGCTGGCTGGCCTGACCCTTATCCCCTCTGCGGAGTGTGGCGGGGGCTGCAGCTCACCTCCTGTGGGGCAGGAGGGCCCAGGTGTGGGGCACTGGGCTCCGATGCACCTGGAGAGCAGCTCAGATGAGGTGGGGCAGGGCATGTGGTGTCCGTTCTGCGTTGCCTGGTGCTGGGCCATTGCACAATCCCCAGCCACGCCGCACAGCGCACCCCGAGAGGGGGCAGGGGGCCAAGCAGACGATCCAGCACGAGGGGGGAGAGAAGGTGTGGTTGGGGGGAGGAAAAGCCTTGGGCTGCACTGGGGGAGTGCAGAGCAGGGGTGACACCCCAAAAACCTGCAGCAAAGGGATGGACAGATGGGGTGGGTGGATAGAAGAGGCAGCGAGACTAAAATCTAAAAGGGGAGTGCGGGGTCTGGTGGTCAGAGCGGGGCGGGGGGGGGGGTTGGTCAGAATTCCTGGGTTCTATCTCCAGCCCTGGGAGGGGAGCGGGGTCCAGTGGTTAGGGTGTGTGTCGGGGGGGAGCCAGGACTCCTGGGTTCTCTCTCTGGCTCTGACTCTCTCTTGTGCAATCCCTCGGCAGTTACCCAACTCGCCAGGTTGTGGGAGCGAGGGGCTGTGGCCGGGTTGTGACACAGCCCAGAGTCCCGTACTGCCCCTTTGTTACCCAAGCCGGGGCAGGGTGGGGGATGGCCTGGGAGACCGGCTAAGAAAGGCGCTTCTGGTGGGTCTGTGTGTGGGTCACGCTGCCCCCTGCTGGATAGACCCCTCTAGGTCAGAACCAGTCTCAGCCCGGGTCAGACCCTGGGAGCCCAGCCCCCTCTGTCACCACGGCAATGTCTATTGGTCTCCTGGAAAGGTCCATTCTCATGGGTAGCTGTCCAGTGGCAGTGAGTTCCACAGGCCTCGGCACTCGCTGTGTGGGGCAGGAGGTCCTTGTGTTGGGAGCAGTGGGAGTGAACTGTGTGTGGTTGTGTCTCTGAGCACGATTCTGAATAGTCTGGTGTGTGTGTGATTGTGAGTGTGGCTGGGGGTGTGATTGTTTCTCTCTTTGGGGGTTGGGCTAGCATGTCCCTCTGGGTGTGTTGTGTGTGAGTGTTCTTGGGATTGTGTGAGTCCCTTTGTGCGTCAATGTGTGTGTGTGTGTGTGTGTGTCACTTGCTGCAGGATACAAAATCCTGTAAAGCCACCACACACACGGAGCAGGGCTCAGCCCCACCAGCAGGGGGCAGCAGGGACACACACGTCTCCTCTGAGCCAGCTTGGACAATTTCCCATCACGACCCGGCACAGTGCTGGTGCCCCCACACGGGGGTGGGCAGTGACTGGGTGGGGGGGGGGCAGATGTGCTGGATGCAGAAGGAAGCACTTTGGGAAAATCAGCCAAGGCCCTTAGCAGAGCTGAGACACGGACCCAGTGACCCCTGCACCACCCTGGGAGGGGAGTGGGGTCGAGTGGTCAGAGCAGGAGGGGGCTGGGCACCAGGACCCCTGGGTTCTATCCCTGGCCCAGGGAGTGGAGGGGGTCTAGAGCAGGGGGACTGGGAGCCAGGACTCCTGGGTTCCATAGGGGAGACTGTTTTTACCTGTGCTTCCCTCCCTAGAGATCCCAGCCCAGCCCCCTAGTGGAGAGTGAGTGGGAGCCGGGGAAGTTGCTCTCCCACTTCAGAAACATGATTCAACCTCCCCTCCCCCATGGGCTATGACATCATGGACCCCCCCCGGCAGACAGTAGAAGCCCTGCCCCACCAGAGAAGGGAGGGGATCTAGTTGCACCCACAACAATCCCACTCATGGTTGCAAATAAACCCCCACATCCCCACAAACCACTGCTAGAACAGGATCTGCTGCTTTCTTTTCACCAGGAGCTGCTCCCCGCCAGGCACCACACCCCATTCACACGCCTTTGGTCAATATGCAGCTCAGTGGCAATCACTGCCCCGAAGTGACTCCGGTGCAGGCACCCACAGCACGAACTCCCCACACCGGATTCTGTCCACACGCAGAGAATTCTCTCCGCCGGGCTCCTTCGGTTCCTCTCGCTGCTCCCCGTCCTGCCGCCAGACACTGCTCATCTGCATAACCCCGCCCATGGACCCGTGACACCTTCTGTCGTTTTGGTCTCCAGTGAATAAGTCGCCTGCAGAGAGTGAACACGTCAGCGCACGTCACAGCCGCCGGGCGGGGATTGTCTGTGAGCCCCGCGCTGGGGGCGGGGCTTCAGGGAGAGACCCACCCCCATAGACAGCCTGGGGCAGGGAGACATTGGGGTCAGGAGGGGAGAAGGGGGGTTGGCAGAGACCCAGCCCGGGGTGCAGGGGAAATGGGGTGGTGTGGAGGGAGACATGTCGGGTGGGGGTCGGGGGTGTGAAATGTTGGTCCAGGGAAACTGAGTCACTCCCAGGACATCGTGTGCAGGGGAGAGCACAGGGGCAGGGAGAGAGCCCCAGCGAGCCCCAGAGGGATATTGGGGGCTGGGGAGGGGCTGGAGGGGGGAGAGACCCAGCCCCACAGACCCCTAGAGGCCGCGGGATATGGGGAGGGGGTAGGAGAGGGGATGGCAGAGGAAAGGCCCATCTCCATAGACTCCCCCAGAGGCAGGAAATGAGGGGAGTAGGGGGGAGGGAGGGATCCAGCCCTATAGACCTGTAGGGGCAGGGAGATATTGGGGCAGGAGGGGAGAAGGGGGATTGGCAGAGACCCAGCCCGGGGTGCAGGGGAAATGGGCTGGTTTGGAGGGAGCTGGGGAGGAGAAGAGACACAGGGCAGGACACATGTTGGGACAGGGAAACTGACTCACTCCGAATACATGCGGAGCAGGGCAGGGCGGAGGCAGATCATGCTGGTCCCAGGGTAATTTCAGGGGGCTCTGATTCCCCACTCAGCCGGGGGGCTCCCCTCTGGGCTGAGGAGCCCTGGGGTGGGCGGGTGCAGGGGCTGGGTGTGTGTGTCAGGCTGGGGGAGCTGCCTGGGCAGAGGGGCTGGAACCAGGGGTGGCTCCAGGCACCAGCACACCCAGCGCCTGGTTGGGGGACAAGCTGCAGGGGGCTCTGCTGGTCACCGCGAGGGCAACAGGCACCCCAGCCCCTCCCCCACTCCACCCCCCTCACCCCACTCCCCTCCCAGAGCTGGGGGAGAACCCAGCAGTCCTGGCTCCCCCGTATTTCCACATGGCTCCATCCAACAGCCCCCCCCTGCCCCCCAATGGCCAGGGGAGAAGCAGGCGGGGGGGGGGGGGGGCGGGGGCGCTGCGGGGGGGTGGGGGCAGGGCCAGGCCGAGACCCCGGGACACGCGAGTTCGCGTCAGGAGCCGGAGGGGGGCGGGGCCGGGGCTCTCTGGGGGCGGGGCGGGGATGAGGAGTTGCGTGGGGGGGGAGGTGTCAGGTTGACCCAGGGACCCGCCCTCACCTGGGCTGGAGAGGACGGAGGCGCCCCGGTGCACGCTGGGAGTTGTAGTTCCTGGCTCGTCCCAGAGCGGAAGTGATGGACGGTTACTCAGGCAACGCCCCCCTCTCGGTGCACTCTGGGAAGCGTAGTTCTCTCTCTCTCTCTCTCTCTCACACGCGCGGCCTCTATTGGAGGAGGGGCCGTAGCTCGTCACTTCGCCGCGCCCCTCCCCGCTGCCTGATTGGCGGAGAGAGCGCGGGACAGAGACTCGGCGCGTGGGGGGAGGCCCTGGGTCCTCGCCCGCGGCTGCTGCCCCGGTCGCGCGGCCGTTGGGATTCGAATCCCGGGCAGAGGCAGCGCGGAGTGAAAGGGCTTCACCCCTCCCCCCCGCTGTGACCCTCCCGCCAGCCCTGCCCCCAGCGTCCCCTCCCCCACCCTGTCCGCTCTGCCCGGCCTGTCCATTCGGCCCCCTGAGCCCGACCTCCTCCCCTCAGCACCCTGCCCCCGCCTCCACCCCTCAGCGCCCCGACCTCCTCTTCCCACCCCACCCCCAACATCCTCCTCACCCTCCCGTCCTCAGCACCCCGCCCCCTTCCTCCTCCTCCCCCATCCCCATCCTCAGCACCCCCTCCCCTCTGTAGGGCCCCGACAGCCCCTTCAAGCCCCCAACCTGCCCCCGTGTCTCCCCTTCTGTTGTGACCCTCTCGCCAGCCCCACCCCATCTGTGGGGATCCCTCAGCCCCAGCGTCCCTCCCCACCCTGTACACTCTGCCCGGCCTTTCCCTTCGCTGCCCTCCTCCTTCTCCTCCCCATCCTCAGTGCCCCGACACCGACCTCCTCCTCTCGCCCCACCCCGATGACCTCCTCCTCCCCTGTCCTCAGCACCCCATCCCCCTTCCTCCTGCCCCTCCTCCCCTCAGCGCCCTGCCCCTAATTGATTCCAGCCCATTTCTCCATTGCTGGGCCTCACTTTCCCATCCCCCCACTCCCCCAGTCCATCCCCAGGGTGTGAGGTTCCTCATCTCCAATCTCTGCTACCCCCCAACCTGCCGGGTTCCCCTTTTCAGCCACTGTGGGGTCTCCAACCCACCCCCACCCATCCACTCTGGGCTCTCTAAATCCCACATTCCCACAATGCACCTCGGTATCCCCACCTTCCTCTATCCCTTATCCCCCTAGTCCCTTCCCTGGGGTCCCCCTGGACACCCCAACCCGCAGTCCGGCCCCCACATACACCCCAGTCACTCATTCACACGCTGAGCTAGTCCTTCAGGGACCCCCACAGCCCCCCAAACTCCTCCATCCATGAGTCCCGTGGGCCTGTGGCCGGGAAGTGGGGGAAGCTCCCACTTTGGCTGGGCTGGGTGTGGGTGTTAATCTTTTCCTGGCTTGTGTGTTCTGAGCTCACAAAGGGTTTTTGCGCCCTCGGGGTGGGGGGTGGTTTTGGCCGAAGGTGACGTGCTTTGGTAGCCCTGTGGATGCTGCGTGGTGTCTGGAATGGGGCGTGTGTGTTCCCATCGTGCCCCTTCCCCTCTGCCTGCAGAGCTGAGCACAGACAGGTCTGAGGAGCAGAGCAGGAGCTCTGGGAAGGAGAAGAGCAATATGAAGATGGAGTCTAAGACGAGGCCAGGTGACTTCTGTGGTGGGAGACATGCTGGACAGCGCCAAGGATTGGGGAGACAACCAGGTGTGAGCCCCGGGCTCAGATTTCTAATTGTAGCTGTGATGGCAGAATGGGAGGAGGGTTGAAGCCGGAGCCCTGGGGTGCGGGAGTAGCGAGAAGAGGAGCCTCGCCACCATTGCTTTTTCTTTTGTGTTGTGTTTCATACCAAGGGAAAAGAAGTCGCGGGGACGGAGTCCAGCCCCGAGGTGAGATGGAAAGTGAGCGAGAGCAGTGACAGGGTGAATCCTGTTGATGCCAGGCAAGACCTGCCCAGCTGGGATGAGAGTAGCTGTCTCTGTCGGTGAGAGAAGTGTCTGGTTTGGGGAGGGCTCTGGTCACAGCCCCCCTGGCTCCAGGCAGGGACGTCCCGTTACCTGGGTGTGGGTTTCTGGACTAGCTGTGGCTTCAAGGGAGATGATGTTGCCATTCGTAGGGGCTGATCATCTCTCTGGCCAGGAGTGGTGTGTGCTCCCTAGCAGAAAGTTGGATCCATGAGGGTGACTCCCTGTTCTGAGTTTCTTACTTTCTCCAAGGTTTCTCTCTCTGTGTTGGCCAACTTACACTCAAACTCTCTCTCTCCTTTCATGGACACCTCTCATGTTCAGTTGCCTTCATCCTCTTCCTCTGCTCCTCCTCCCCCAATCCCCTATGGGCTCAGCTGAGTCTATCTGCCCACGGGCAAGGTCTTTGCCATACTGGGAAGGATGTGTCCTGCCTGCCAGGATAAGGGGGTTGCTCCTCCCACCCCCTATCTTCGGGGAGACCTCATTGCTGTAACTGGGTCACAGCATGAGTGGCCAGTCATGTCTTTGGGGCTGTGGGGTCTGAGACTGAGAGGGGTGGGCTCGCAGTCATGGCTTTTGGCACAGGATTAGAGATGCCCAGAACCCCCCTTATCACCCGCTAGCTCCATTACTGCATCACCCAAAAGCCTCGCTCAGGGTCCACTATGCCTCCTTGTGCTGGGCACTGCAGGGACAATCAGAGGGACAGCAGGATGCATGAGGAAATAGATGTGTGTGTGAGGCAGATGGGTGGGGGGGTGGCATACATTGGGGATGGATGGGAGGTTGAGAGTTTGACGGACAGCGGGACAGATGGAGAGCTGCAGGGACGGATGGTGAGGTCACAGGCTGGACTTTTGATGGGTTCAGCTCATGGCCGCTGGCCCTGTCATCTCCTGCCCGCATCTGCCCGTCTGACTCTGCCCCTGTCTCTCGCAGGCAGCACTCAGCAGAGTCTGGCCCTGTCGTTACACTGGTGCCTACATCCAGCGCACACCTGTGTGTTATGTGCTCCTGGAGAGCTCAGGCAGGGACAAGCGTGCGGCTCACGGCTGCTGAACCAGCTACTCGAAAGCTGCCACAGATCTCCCCCTCTTTGGGCAGCAAGACCCTGGCCGGGGGGCAGGGCTGCGCAGGGGGGGGCAAGATGGGCAATTTGCCCCAGGCCCCGAGCCCCACAGGGGCCCCCACCAGAGTTTTTTGCGGCCCCCGGAGCGGGGTCCTTCACTCCCTCTGGGGGGCCCGGAAAACTTGCGGGGCCGGGCGCAGGAGCTTCTCCGCTCCCGGTCTTCGCCGGCGGGGGGTCCTTCCGCTCCGGGGCGGAAGGACCCCCCGCTGGCGAATTACCGCCGAAGACGGAGCGGGACCCGCCGCTGAAGTTCAGCTCGGTCTTCGGCGATAATTCGGCGGCGGGGGGCCCTTCCCTTCCGGGACCCGCCGCCAAAGTGCCCTGAAGACCCGGGGCGGGGGCCCCCCTCCGCCGAATTACCGCCGAAGACCAGGCTGCACTTTGGCTGCAGGTCCGGCTTCGGCGGTAATTCGGCAGGGGGGGGGGGTTCGCCGCGGGTCTTCGGGGCACTTCGGTGGCAGGTCCCGAAATGGAAGGGCCCCCCACCGCCGAAGACCCCGGGCCCCCGGAATCCTCTGGGCGGCCCTGCCGGGGGGTTCCCTGTCCCTCCTCGCTGCCTGCTCAGCACAGAGACCGAGGTCACCTGGCTTTGCCCAGCCTCTAGCTGGAGCTGCCCCAGCCCTGAATTGCTGGTATCCAGCCTGGCCGGAGTTGGTGCGATGTCCTAGCGGAGTCCATTCTTTCTCCCCTGTAGATGACGATTTTCCCCACTGCAGTTAGTTGCTCTTTCTCTGCTTCCCCATAGCCCCTCCCCAGTGATAGTGATCCCTGCTGGCCAGGCACGGGAGTGTCCTGTAGGTGCCTTCTTGTAGGAGCAGTGACTCCTGGTGGCGAGGGACAGCAATGCCTGGCATGTATCCCCCCTAGCATTGCTGCAGCGACCCCTGGTGGCCACTGAGGGCAGTTACCTATGTGACCCCACCACTGCCATTGCGCCTGTGAGCGCTGGTGGGTAGGTGAGGCAGGGCCCTGTATGTATATCAGCCATTGGGGCAGTGCCCTCTGCGTATCCCACTCTCATCTCGGGGACTCGTGTTGCCCAGGTGGGGCAGTCCCCTGTGTGTATTTACTCCCCCCAACCCCTGCATTGGGCCAGTGAGCACTGGTGGCCGGAGGAGTCAGTGCCTGAGGTGTGTTCTTCACCTCCCCCAAGGTGGCAGGGTGCCTGGGTGGCCGTGTCAGGCAGTGCCCTCAGTATCTTCCAACCCCTTTGTGGCAGTGAGCCCTGCTCCTGGTGTGTGTCACTCCCCCACTAGGGATGTGTACTAGTGGCCAAGTATGGCAGTGCCCTGTGTGTAGCCCCTTCCCTCCCCCCTGCAGGGTGACCAGATAGAAAGTGTGAAGAATGGGGTGGAGGGTAATAGGCACCTACATAAGAAAAAGCCCCGAATATCGGGCTGTCCCTATAAAATCGGGACATCTGGTCACTCTATCCCCTCTACCCCTGTGCCAGGTATGGCAGGCACTGATCCCTGGCATCCCCGTGGGGCAATACCCTCTGTATATCCCCCAATTGGGGCGGTGACCCCTGCTGGTCAGGTGGGGCAGTGCCCTGTGTGTGTGTCCCCCTATTTAGGTAGTGACCACTGGTGGCTGGCTAAGTGAGGCAGTGGCCTTTGATTTCCTCTTCTCTCCCCAGCCCCCTCTCTCTCTGGGGTAGGGCCCCCATTTGGGGCACTACCTGATGTGTATCTTTACTAATTGGAGCAGTGTCCTCCCCGTGGTGCCCTGGTGTGGCAGTGCCCTATTGGTATCTCCCTCCCCCTCTCCCCACACCATTGTGGTAGTGGCCATTTCAGGCAGTGGCCTGTTTATCATCCCCCCACACCACCACCACCACCATTGCAGCAGTGCCCCCTGGTGGCCATGTGCGGCAGTGCCCTGCATGTATCCCCCCAACCATTGCTGCAGTGACCCCAGGTGCCCAGTTTGAGTAGTAGCCTGTGTGTACCTCACCTCTTGGGGCAGTAACTTGTGGGACCAGCTAAGACAGTGCACAGTCTGTGACGTCTGGTGGCCACGTAGGGCAGTGGCCTGTATGTACCATCTCCTCTGGAGCTGTGACCACTGGTGTCTTGGTGCTAAGATGCAGCCACCTCTGGGTTACATGGTGGGGCTGTTTACAGGCCAATGGGGACAGGCCCCCCTGTTCCAGGAAGTAGGGAATGTCTGGTGTTCGGGCAGAGCTTTCCTCCTATTGAACTGTGATGCTCTGAGCGGTAGCGGAGTCGACATGGGGCTGGCACAATCCATAGATCAGGTTGTTATATAAAATGCACATGGATTTTAACCCTTCACATACAGTAATGGCAAAGTTCTTGGTTCAGGCTTGTAGCAGTGATGGTATAAACTGCAGGTTCAAATCAAGTCTCTGGAGTCCATCCACAGCTGGGATGGGCCATTCAGTCCTTTGTACAGAGCTTCAGTTTGTAGCAAAGTCCCTCCAGGGGTATGAAGCAGGATTGAAGACAAAATGGAGATGAGGCATCAGCCTTGTATAGTCTCTTGCCGAGTGGTCTTTGCTTTCTTTTTCCCAAGGACACTCTACCCAGCATGAGGCATAGAAAAACCTTAGAGTTCTGTCCATAGGCAGGTCCCTGCATACCTTGCTGAGTGACAAGGGATAGCTGCCTTCTTTCAATGGGTCGATTGTATAGATGATGGTCCTTAATGGGCCATCAAGCAGGTTAGGCAGAACTGACACCAACTTGTCTGGCTGGGGTGTTCCCTGGAAGCAGAGCACAAGATTGAAATATGGACAGTATATTCATAACGTCAACTACAAGAATGATACACATCTAGAGATAGCATAATTATAATCACCCAATCAGAACCTCTCCATAGACCCCATACACGACAACCTTTCTATAATATTGGCTGCAAATATAGAACAGTGGTCCCAACGGTGGTCTATACAGTTACAGATTATGTCAATAACATCACAGGAGGTGACATGGCATCAGTGAGACTGATACTGGAATAGCCTCCAGTTTTGGTGTCCTCATTTGAAAAAGATGTTGTGAAATTGGAGCTGGGGCAGCAAAGAGCCACCAAACGTTCTGAGGGCTGGAGAAAAATGCCTTCTAGGGAGCTATTGAAAGAGCTCAACCTGTTTAGCTTATCAAAATAAGATTGAAAGGTGACTTCATTGAAGTGTTGAAGGGCCTTAATCGAGAGAAAAGATTGGGTATTAAAGCAGAGAAAGGCATAACAAGCCCCAATGGCTGGACGGTGAAAAGAGACAAATTCATATTACAACTAAGGCACAAATATTAACCAGCGAGGATGATTCACCACAGGAACAAACTACCAAGGAAAGTGGTGGATTCTCCATCTCCTGATGTCATTTAATGAAGGCTAGATGCCTTTCTGGAATGTGTTTGACCCAAAAGTAGCTCTTGTGTCATACAGGAGGCCTGTGATATGCAGGGGGTCAGATTAGATGCTCTAATGGTCCCTTCTGCCATAAAGTGGACTAATTTCTGAAAAACTGAGTGTAGCATTGGGAGCAGCGTCTGATGTTTTCCTGTCTAGCCGGCTTGCTGCCTAGAACGAACGCTCCTTGAGTGGGGTGATCCACAGGGAGTAGCTCAAACCTCCAAAGTGCCTGGCCAGGGGCAGGACATTAGCACAGCAAGGGAGGGGTGTGGCAGTGACATCACAAAGGCCTTTTGCAGGACCTCAGACTATTGGTCAAAGGTGGTGGGGAGGTGGTGACCTCACAGAGAGATGCTGACATCAGCCAGGCAGGACAGGGGTGAGGGGCCAGGGGAACCTCAGAGACCCTGTGGCTTTGCTTCAGCAAGTCTCCTTCTCCAGGTCTCTCTTTGAGGACTGAGAGAGTATTCGGGTTCACGGACGTGAGCACCAAGAGGAACCTCTTTCGAGTTTTCGCCTTCCCTTTTCCTGATTTTACTAGAAAACAGCCGTCCCTGTTTAGAAGGTAAGAGCCTCCTCGAGGTTTGAAACCTGTTCAGTCTGATCCATCTGGAGACCTTTGAATTCTAGGCATGGAAAACACAAGCTTAAGGAGGCAGAATTTTATTCCGCACCTGGGATTTTGTCCCTTAGAATCACTGGGGTCATTAGGGTTTGTACTTTTGGTTTCACCTTTTCCTCCATCCATCCCTCCCTCCTTTCTCTTTGTCTCTTGCTTCTTTTGTCTTTCACCTGTTCCCCACCCAACACAAGGAGGGGTGTGTTTGTGTGTTTCTAAGGGGAGTGCTCAGCAGCTCTCACTGTGGGAGGTCCACCTGAAAATGTGGGGCTGAAATAGTGCTCAGGCAGTGATCCCCACCAGTGACCTGGGACATCCTTTGAGCGAGAACCCTCAGCCTCCCGTCCTCAGTCTCTACCCTGATTGGCTGAGCGGGGGTTTATTGACAGAGAGGAGACTCAGGTCCTTGTTTTTCTCTTTTAAGCCCAAGGAAATAAGTCATAACCAGTCATATGTTTGATGAATTTTGCTGCTCCTCTGCATTAATTGTCTCTGAGCAGTTCATGATTCTCTCTAACATTGCAGTTCTCCTCAAATACTTGCTGAATATTTATTGTGCACTGTTGTTGGTCTGGAGCTCATCTGAGAGCACTTTATTCAGGTCATTCAGTGTCTGAAATTCAAGATCCGATGGTTAGTTTGAAAATCAGGGCTCTTGGGTCCTATTCCCAACTCTGCCACTGGCTGGCTGTGTGACCTAAGACAAGTCAATTCTCCTTTCTCAGCCTTAGCTTCTTCCTCTTTCAAGTAGGGATAATAATGATCCGCTCCTACCTACCTCACGGTGGGTGGGGATCCATTGGAGAGTGTCACTAGGAGTAGTGCATAATATGAGGTGTCCTATCACGTTTACTCAGAGCAGATTATGACATAATAGAATAGCTGAAATAGTCTATTTGATTTGTATTTTTTTATTTTGAAATTGTTAAGAGCAGCAATTACTTAGCTCAGACTGAAGCATCTTATCTAATGTTTGAGGTCTAAGTGTCTCCTCTTTGTGTGCAAGGAGACAATTTAACACACTCTGACAAACAGGAGATGCTTTTGTTTTGCAACAAAATATTTTTGCAAAGAACTTTCATCTCACTTGTTTTGATGTCGAGAAACAAACTGGTTTAGTCTAAAGGGGATTTTCTGACAGAAATGGTTTCAATGAAATTTCCCCACCATCTCGATTCCTGGGCTCTATCCCTTTCTCTGGGTGTTTTTTTTTTGTCCATTAGAACAGGAGTCAGGACTGTTGGCTTCTCTTTCTGGCTCTGCCACCACCTTGCTGTGTAGGCCCTTGAGAAGGTCACTTCCCTTCTTTGTACTTCAGGCTTCTCCCCATCTGTCCAATGAGAACAGGGACAGTTCTCAAACTCTGGGCAGTCATTTTCATGGGCCCGGCAGGGATAACTAAAAATTTATAAGACTTTCATTTCTTAGGAACCGGTTCCCTATAAAAAGTTCTGATTTAAGGGATGTGCCACAGTATGTATTTTTTGTACCAATAGCGTTACCATGCGTCCGTATTTTCCCAGGAGGAATTTTTAAATTTTTAAATTTTAAAAATTCCTCCCAGACAGTGATTTAAGAACCAAAAAGCCTGACATGTCCAGGAAAATACGGGTGTATGTTAACCCTACCTAAAGTTCTTTTTTAAAAAGATGGGCCTGAACTAGAAACGAGCTCCGTTTTACATGTGTGGGTCCCTGCCACTCCCTGGGGGTGTGCTAGGGTGACCAGATGTCCTGATTTTATAGGGACAGTCCCAATTTTGGGGACTTTTTCTTATATAGGATCCTAATAACCCCCACCCCCTGTCCCGATTTTTCACACTTGCTGTCTGGTCACCCTATATGGGGTGTGCACATGTGTGGGTCCCAGCTGCTCCCTGCCCCCCTCATTGAAGCAGGTGTGCAGGGTTACTGCCCTGGGAACTGCAGGGCACCAGTGGACATGGGGCTGGCTGCAGGCAGGGCAGGGGCTGACTGGAGGTAGGGTCTGGCTGCAGGCAGGGCAAGGGGTGCGGGGCTGGCTGGAGACGGGGTGTGCGGGACTGGCTGGCTTCAGGCAGGGGGGTGCAGCAGGGGTTGGCACGAGGTGCGGGGCTGGCTGCAGGCAGGGCAGGAGATGCAGGGCCGGTGGTGTAGGGCTGGTGCGGGCAGGGGGGTGTGGGGAGCTGGCTGGCTTCAGGCAGGGCAGCAGGGGGTACGACAGGGGTTGGCTGGAGACAGGGCATGGGGTGCAGGGCTGGCTGCAGGGGGTGTGGGGCTGGTGCAGGCAGGGTGTGCAGCAGGGGCTGGCTGCGGGCAGGGGGTGTGGGGCTGGCTGGATATGGGCTGGTGCAGGCAAGGCAGGGGGTGCGGGGCTGGCTGGAGATGGTCTGGCTGTGGGCAGGGGCTAGTGCAGGCAGGGCAGGGGTGAGGGGCTGGAGGCAGGGCAGGGGGTGCGGGTACAGAGGGTACAGCCCACCCTGTACGGTAAGTGCCCCCTCCTCCCTCCCTCAGCAGCAGCCCGGGGCTCGGGGGCTATTTAAATGGCCCAGGGTTCCCCTGCTTCCACTGCCCCGGCCCTGTAAATAGCTGAGGGAGCCCTGGGGAAGCGGCGGGGCTCTGGGGGCTATTTAAAGGGCCGGGGTGGTAGAAGCAATGGGAACCCTGGACTTTTTAAATAGCCCCCAGCCCCCCGCAGCCCTACCCCAGCCCCATCCCAGCCCCTGCTGGGAGCCCCAGGCCCTTTAAATTGCCCCCTGGGGAAGCCAGGCCACCCTGGTACAGCACACCAGCTCTTGCCAGTACGCAGTACCAGGGCTTGGGCACGGGGCCCTCTTAGGGGTGGGGCCCGATTCAGGGGAATCAGGAGAATCGGCCTAAGACTGGGGTGGGGTAGGGGTGGGGCAGGACTTGGTCCCATTCTGGGCACCACCAAAAATTATACAAACCTGCCGCCCCGTCCAGCCCAACCTTCTGCTGACGCACCTCAGCCCACACCCCTGCAGGGTTTGAAGCTTCCTTTGCTTAAATTCCAGCACACGGAGGGATTTCAGCTCCCCTTTGCCCAGAGGGAACCTTCACCCCACTCCCAGCCAGGGTCTTGTCCATGGGATCACTGTAGGGGGCTGGGTCCCGCTGGGTCTTTTCTCTCTCTACGACGGGACAGGGTGCAATAACTCGGGCATCTGAGCACCCAGGACCTTCTGTGGGGCTGCCATTCCCCTGCCCCTTCTGTGGTCTCATCTGTCATTGACTCCAGCCTTTTTTCTATCCATCGGCAGCACCATCCCAAGCAAGCTGCACTCGCCTCAAAAAGAGAGTGTCCCCTGGTGGGTGTAAATCACTGACCTCTCTCCTCCCTGAGCACTGACTGCCCCTCTGTTTCCTGGCCTCTCAGTCTGTGCAGATGGGACCTTTCCCTCCAGTGCTGGAGGATTCGCCCTTCTCATCTACCCTTGTCCCAAGCAGCACAGCAGGTGGGAATCTTACATGTACTGAGGTGACTTAGGAGCAGAACCCCCCCTCCTCCGCCTGACCTTCCATGCAATTGACACTTGCCCCTCACTGAGCAGGATTGAAACTCCTGCAGGGAGACTGCTGGGCCACATCCCCTCTGGGCATGAGCAAAGCAGCAGGGTGAAAAAAGGAAGCTGGAGATGCTGGGGATTGAATCCAGGGCCTCATACATGCAAAGCATGTGCTCTACCACTGAGCTACATCCCCAGATAGCCTCTATTTGCTATGGGTTATGTTGGAAAATCATAGTGCTAATGAAGCCTTTTTGTATTAGGCCTGAGTGAACCAAAGTTATGCTATGCTTGTCCAAACTGTGTTGGAAAGCTTACAGAACTCATTAGACTGAAGGCCGTGTATCTACCTATGTCAGCTATTTTGCTTATCAGTTTTATTTGGCTCCCCAAGTATATGTTGGCTCCCCAAGTGTATGCAGCTGCGTTCACATGTATGCATCCAAAGTATCTAGTACAAAGGGTCAACGGATATATCTTGTGTCCCCTTCAGAATGACAAATGTATCCTCAACAGATGTATCTTGTAGCCCCCACAAAATGATATATGTATCCTGCGTATCCAATTATCCCCTAATAGATACATGTACAGGGTCTATAGGTCAACCAAATGACGTAGACAAACGTAGGCTAAGTTGTTTGTTACCGGCTATAAAGGTAGGCCGCTTGGCCATGAAAGGTGTGTCTCTTTCTCTGGCACTAGCCGAGAGGAACACCCGCTCAGCTGACCGATCAATAAAGGGTGTGGTACTTGTCTTCCTATCTCCGTGCCTCCTTGGTGTAATTAGGTAAGCTCCGGGGGGAAACGAGCCCTTTTGGCTAACAAATGGCGACTCCACGCCGGGACTTCTCTCCCTGTTGGGGGCGCTGACCGGCGGCCGAGGACGGCTCAGGAGAGTGGCCACCTTGAGCTATTGGTTTGCTCGAGCTCCGGGTCGCCGCAATCGGCCGGGACGGCTACGCCCCCTCCATAGAGAACTCCAACCGACACGGAGACAAGACGGTACCAGAAGAGGGGAGTCCACCTGCCGGACGCGGCCACTCCGGGCGTGGTAAGTGCGTTACCTCCTGGGTTTGAGGATTAACGCCCCCGAAGTGCAGGTTGGGACCTTGGGCCCCTAACGGTAAAGGAACCCACAAATGGGAAGGTGTGTGGGTAAAAGCTTTCTGGTTAAGGTACCTAGGTTCAGACATGGCTAATGAATAATTCCATTAACTCCACGAGTCCGTGGGCCGTGCTGAACAATTACTGGGACTTAGAGCAGCCCCAGGGCTGGCTTTTCTTTTTGGTAGGAGTACTTTTGTTTCTTGTTCTATTGGTATGCTGGAAGCCAAAACTGTAACCGGGTCTAGGAGCGTGTGAACCCATCTTCTCTCTCCCCCCCTTCTTTTCCGTGTGGGTAAGGGACAGTCTAAACATTCCACCTCACCCCCTAAGGGTACCCCAGCATATTATATGTACGTACATTATGGGTCTAAAACCTGCAGGTATTTAGAGAATTGGAATCTTTATACGCGTGAAGATCCATCTAAACAATGCCCATTAAACAATGCCCATTGGTCAGGGCTCTGCCTCCTCTTCCTATTGGCTGTCTCGGGAGAGGCGGAGACATTTATAGTAAAATAAAATAATAATAAGACCCAGCTCTTTTCTAGTGCTTTTCATCACTAAACCTCAAAGTGTTTTACAAAGGTCAGTAACATTATTCCCATTTTACCGATAGGGAAATTGAGGCGGAGATTCCGAGAGGGCGTCACGTGGCCTTGAAGCGTTCGCGAGGCGGCTCCTGAGCAGCCCAAACACCCCCCCAAGCTCCCCCTCCCCCACTGCCGCCCATCCCCATCCCTGCCCCCGCCCCAACCCCAAGCTCCCCTCCCCACTGCCGCCCTCCCCTCTCTGCCCTGCCCCAACCCCTGAGCTCCTCCCCACTGCCGCCCATCACCTCTCTGCCCCGCCCCCGAGCGCCCCCTCCCCAGTGCCACCCCTCCCCTCTCTGACCCCGCCCCAACCCTCCCTGAGCTCCCTCCCCACTGCCGCCCATCCCCTCTCTGACCCCGCCCCAACACCCCCGAGCTCCCTCTCTGCCCCGCCCCAAACACCCCTGAGCTCCTCCCCAGTGCCGCCTCCCCGCCCCAACACCACCCCGAGCTCCCCCTCCCCAGTGCCGCCCCTCCTCCCCGCCCCCAACACCACCCCGAGCTCCCCTCCCCAGTGCCGCCACTCCTCCTCCCCTGCCCCCAACACTCCCGAGCTCCTCCCCAGTGCCGCCCATCCCTCTCTGCCCCGCCCCAACCCCCTCGAGCTTCCCCTCCCCAGCGCCGCCCATCCCCTCTCTGCCCCGCCCCAAACACCCCGAGCTGCCACTCCTGGTGCCGCCTCCCCTCCCCGCCCCCAACACCCCCTGAGCTCCCTCCCCAAGTGCCGCCCCTCCCCTCCTCCCCTGCCCCAACACCCCCTGAGCTCCCCTCCCCAGTGCCGCCCATCCCCTCTCTGCCCCCACCCCCAAACACCCCCGAGCTCCCCTCCCCAGTGCCGCCCATCCCCTCTCTGCCCCTCCCCAAACACCCCCGATCTCCCCTCCCCAGTGCCGCCCATCCCCTCTCTGCCCCGCCCCAAACACCCCCTGAGCTGCCCCTCCCCGGTGCCGCCTCCCCTGCTCCCCGCCGCCCCACCCCCAACACCCCCAAGCTCCCCCTCCCCAAGTGCCGCCCGTCCCCTCTTCTTCCCCACCCCCAAACACCCCCTGAGCTCCCCTCCCCAGTACCGCCCATCCCCTCTCTGCCCCGCCCCAAACACCCCCGAGCTGCCCTCCCCGGTGCCGCCCCTCCCCTGCTCCCCGCCCCAACACCCCCAAGCTCCCCTCCCAAGTGCCGCCCGTCCCCTCTTCTTCCCCCACCCCAAACACCCCCGAGCTCCCCTCCCCAGTACCGCCCATCCCCTCTCTGTCCCCACCCCAACCCAACCCCACCCCGTGGTCCCCACCCCAGCACCGTGGGTGATCAGACACTGAAAGTGCAGCCATGGAGACACCACACACCAGCCTTGCCTAGCTGGCAAGAATCAAACCTCCACAGAAAAACCCCTATGGTGTCAGCCCAGCTCCCTAAGCCCTCAGCCACAACCACTTAACTCAGGGGCCTTTCTACACTATGGCTCTGTTCTCACTGAAGGGTCATTTCCAATTGCTCAGACCAGCTTCCCCAGCACACTCACTGCTGTGCAGCTCTGTACGTGTGGCCATGGCTGAACAGCAAGAATTCCTGCCCATTTCCCTACTGGCTGGAGCATGGCTAGAGTGTGTCTGTGGTTAATGATGCTGCTAGAGATTGTTCATTCCCTGCCTTGGCAATTCAGACAGTCCCTTCTCCCGTCGTATCGCCAGCACCTCTGTGAGTCCAATAGCAGGGCAGGTTTTCTCTGGGCACTGAGATTTTTCAGGGAGTTGGTGGCTCCTTTCTTTCCTCACCCTGGAGTAAACTCAGTTTTTTATTCCATCCTTGATGACTCATGGAATAACAACAGCAGCATGAAGAGGAGAGGGAATATCTCACTGCCAGGGGTGGTGGGGGGGGGGAAGGTGGACACATCCCCTCTGTTTGAGCATTGCCATTGCAGGAGAGAAGGGTTCACTGGAATCGAATGCCCTGGCTCAGACCAGAGACACAGGGAGGTTTTGCTGTTCATGGATCCATGCAAAGGAAATTGTGTCTCTGTGTGAAAATGGGGAGGGAAATGAAACACCCACATGGTGGTGCCTAAGGCAGAAGGGACCCCTATGGGATTAGAACAGGATACGTTCTCAAGCAGCATGTTTCTTACTTTGCCCATCTGTCAATTTTGATTATTATCGATGGAAATATTTTGCCATTGGGCCGTGTGTCTCCACAGAAATTGACATTTACCAACAAACACGTAATTCTTCCAGTCCTGCCGAGTCTGCCCTTGGTGAGTTTAGCGGGACACATTCCCTCTTCCCACTCCCCATGCCAGGCCTGGGCTCTCCATGCTGCCCACTTCCCACACTGCTGGGATCCTTCCCTGATCTCCCCTCAGAGCTCTGCCCCCCACTCCCACTTCTGGGATCCCCTCCCAACACTGTCTAATGCTCTGTTTCCAGGATCCCTCCTCATTCCCTTCCTCCCCTCTGAGCAAAAACTCTGCATTATTCCCATACTGGGAATTAAACCCAGGCTGTTTGGGTGAAAACCAGGAATCCTGACCACTAGACCCTATGGGACTGGGATTGCGATGTTGGTCTGTTAAAACCCTCATAAGAGCAGCAGCGCCACCCAGTGGGGGTTGCACACAGGGCTGCATTAACCCTTCAGGTGCTGAGGTTTCCCTCTCTCCATTTCCAGTGCCTGTGATGAGGAAACAGACATCAGGGCTCCCAGGTGCTGCACAGACCATGACTGAGATCGGGACCCCATATTGTGCAAGGTGCTGTACAAACCCTGGCCAACACTGGGACACCCAGGGGGTTCCCCTCAATTTCTCTGAGCCTCTGCTGCCCAACTTCTTCTGACTCCCTCCCCCTCTCCCAAAAACCCACCTTTCCAAACAGTCCTTCTTTACCTGCCCCCCTAATTTTGCTTTCACACCCTGGGACCATCTCCTCTCTTTGTCTCTCCCCACCCCCCAGGTAAAGCAGAGATGGAGGCAACTTCAGCCACTGGAGACAGCCCCAGCGAGCGCTGCAGCCCGCCCCGGGGGGAGGGGGGTGGTTGCAGACACAGGAAGGGAGCAGCTGGGAGCTTGGGGTACTGGGAAGAAGGAGGCAGGAGAACAAAGCCCAGAGATGGGACATTGGGCAGCTCCTGGGGGCGGGGTAACCCCTGGGGGCGGGGCTCTGGCACAGCCCGGGGGCGGGGCAGCTCCTGGGGGCGGTACTCTGGCACCGCCGGGGGGCGGGGAAGCGCCGGGGGGCGGGGCTCTGGCACAGCCCGGGGCGGGGCAGCTCCTGGGGCGGGGCTCTGGCACAGCCTGGGGCGGGGCAGCTCCTGGGGTGGGGCTCGGGCACAGCCGGGGGGGGGCAGCTCCTGGGAGCGGGGCCCTGGCACCGCCCGGGGGCGGGGCAGCTCCTGGGGGCGGGGCTCTGGCACAGCCCGGGGCGGGGCAGCTCCTGGGGCGGGGCTCTGGCACAGCCCGGGGCGGGGCAGCTCCTGGGGCGGGGCTCTGGCACAGCCCGGGGGTGGGGCAGCTCCTGGGGGCGGGGCTCTGGCACAGCCCGGGGGCGGGACAGCTCCTGGGGGCGGGGCTCTGGCACAGCTTGGGGGCGGGGCTCTGGCACATTGTGACGCGGCAGCTGCTCCCGGGGGGCCACGTGCTGCCAGCGGCGCTGGAGCCGCCCGGGCCGGAGCGGAGCCGCTGTTCTCCGCTGCAGCAGGATCCAGGTGGGGCCGGAGCCTGGGGCCCGGGGTTCCCCGTTGTGTGGCTGGCGGGGGGGGGAGAAGCCGGAGCTGCAGGCGGGGGAAGGGCAGTGGGGCAGGCGGGGTTGATCGGTCTCTGGGCAGCCGGGAAAGTCCAGGGGGAGAGTGTGTGTGAGTCGGGGGGGGGGGGGGGAGATACCTGCCTCCTTCTCCTGTCTGTGCCACTTCCCTCCCCAGTACTGGTAACAAGTCTCTCTGGTTCTCCCCCTTTTCTCTCCCCTCACCACACAGAACTGTCAAACCCAAGGAGATTCCCTCGTTTTTCCTAAAATTGTTGACTCTCTAGGCTCTTATTTTTCCTGATTTTTTTTCTATAATTTTCAAATGTCAATTTAAATTCTCCTCATATTTGTGGGGCTTCGCCCCACCCCCCATTTCATCAGCAGCAATTCGTCCTTGTTTGGGTGGGAAATTGTTGCCCTGAGTCATTCCCCAAAAGGGATGGGGGTTCCTGGGTGCTGTTTGGGGGAGCCCTGAGACACAGCTCCCTCTGGGGTGGAGATGGGGTGGCCGTTCTCTGGGCATGGGTGGGGCACCGGTGGGGAAGGAGGAACCAGTGTCCCCTATGGAGCCTGCCCAGCCCCTTTGGTTCTGCTCCTTTCTAGCATTTTGTTCAGAGACTTTATTACTGCAGAGGCTGAAAAACGTCTGTGGATTTACCCCTGGCAGGAGGGGTCAGGTCTGCACTGTAATAAAGAGATCAAGCATTTCCCAGCATGGCAGAGTCTAGGATGTCTGTGTGCAGGGAAAGGGCCTGGGGGAATTGTGATGTGAAATGAGCTAAAGCCTGTTCTGAAACATCCACAACTGCCCTTCTCATCCTGCCAGGCTGCAGAATGACGCCCACGTCTCGCTCCGGTTCATCTCATCCTCCCATGGGACAGGGAAGGGAAATGGCTGCAGAGGATCCCATTCAGGTAGGGATTATTGGGGGTTATTGGTGGGTTCCTGCTGGAGGGAGAGTAACAGCAGATACACAGGAGGTGGGAGGCTTGGGCAGTCTGGTTTGGAGGTTGGAGCGGGGCAGGAAATTCACAGGGTGGAGAATGGGAGGAGGCCAGGGTGTAGCAAACCTGTTGGGATCTGGGTAATATGTGGCTTCCATTCTAGGAACAGACCCATGAGGTTAGAAGGTGGAAATGCTCTGATTTGTGGAAGAGCCAAGAACACACCTAGGTGGGGCTAGGTAAAGGGAGCAGAATCCCAGGGCTGGAGCCTCACCGACTAACCAGCGGCGGCTGTGAGATGTAGAGGGGCACCCACCAATGAGGCTTAGTCAGGGGTTCGCAACTGTTTTCTTTCTGAGGCCCCTGAACATGTTATAAAACCCCCACTGCCCTGCATACGCCTGGTTTTCTGCACAGAAAAGCCAGGGCTGGTGTTAGGGGGTAGCAAACAGGGGTATTGCCTGGGGCCCCATGTGACAGGGACCCCCACAGAGCTCATTGCTCCAGCTTTGGCTTCAGCCCCTGGTGGCAGGGCTCATGGCCCCAGGCAGGGAGGTTTGGGCTTTCTGCCCTGGGCCCAAGTGAGTCTAACACTGGCCCTGTTTGGAGGAGCCCCTGAAACCAGCTCGCAGCCCCCCAGAGGTCCAGGGACCCCTGCTTGAGAACCACGGCCTGAGGGGATATGCCCCTCCCCCATACCCAGCTCCAGGGCTGGCCTGAGAGAAAATGGCACCCTGGGTGAACTTGTATTTTGGTGCCCCCCATCCCCCCTGGCCCTCACGGGCTCCCCACCGTCACGTCCAGGCCCCGGTGCCTCCCTCTATTGCTTAATTTGTATTGAAAGAGGTGCCAGAGCTCAGCCATGGCACAAATTAAGCACTGGCAGGGCGGCCTGATAGCGGCGGGTGCTGGCCGAGCGCCAGCTCTGAAGGCCATGCCACCGCCAGCAGCAGCAGCGCAGAAGTGAGGGTGGCCTGGTGTGTGGTGTATTGTGCAGCCTTTTATTTAAAGTGCAGTTTGTAATGTGGTATTACACCGCCGCGGGGTCGGCTCTGGTGGCGACAGTTTCAAGCTTAACAGAGTGAAAGTCGCCTCTGCTACTTGCTTCAAATGTACAGTCTCTAGGAACACACACAGACCAAGGGTAGTGACCACACAGACATTCGCAGGTACAAGGTCTAGTCGGGTTTACAAGTTTTATTGAAGTTACAGTTAAGGTTATGAATACCCAAGGCACATAGACATTCTATAAAGGCCTGTGCAAAAGTTACAACTCTAGTTCTACTCACATCCTGTTCAATAGTATTAGGGTTTGAGGTGTCTCTCATGGATTGATCATCAGTAGAGGGATGGTTCCTGCTGGAATTTCCCACAGGGAGCTCAATTTTCCTGCTCTGGGCACCCCCTTTTTATAATGTGATTCTGATTATAGCTCATTAGCATTGACACACAACCTGTATCCTGTGGTTAAGGCACATTTGGAAACAGAGGTGCCTTTACAAAAAAATTTTTATTTAAAATTAATCTTCCTGCTAATTGTTCACCCTGTTACCACTTGGTACCTCTTTTCCCATAATCTTAATACAGCCACATATTAAATTTAAAAGTAAATTTAGAACAATCAGGAGACAATACAGCAAGATATTCCCTATCCCAAGCCTTGAGGTATCAGTTCTGGAGCTTTAATGCAGGTATCAGAAACACAAGGTTGATACTTTTTACCCCATCTTTAGTAGAGATAAATAAAAATAAATAAAATCTGCTTACGTTCTCTAAGAGACACGCTCCATGTTACTGCCATTATCTCCTCTATTTTAGTCAATTGTTTTTCATTCCACTGAAAACATATTTACTTAGTTTACATAGGGGATTAAAGTTTTTTTTCTCTGTTTTACGAATGGGAATTTATTTCTCTAGTTATTTCGGCATTTGTGTTAACTGGTCACTATCATGTAGGTGACTCACTAACATTTCACTCCATCATTGCTATTAGTATCATACTTGGAACTGTATTTATTTTCATAGACATTTTAAGTTACTTTACAGACAGATTTAAAAATACAATCTGAAGATAAGTGATCTTCATCTGCACAGTGTCTAAAGTTTTGAGTTTAGCTAATTTTTTTTTAAATGAGCCCTGCTAAGGTAAGTACATGCAAAATGTAGAGTCTGTTATTTGACTGTACCATTTTAAATAATGAATGACAAAGCACAATACGGTAATAACAGTAATAATGATAATTACTCCAGCCAGGACAGGTGAGGCATTTTAGAACTCATTACTCAAAGAATTGAATTTAAGCATAAGACAGAAATAAAATTTTGAAATGCACAGACCAGTTAGAAAGCTAAAATACCAGCACTGTCATCCTGACCAAATGTGAAAGAATAAAATTACAGAGACTATGTGCACTTTGCGCATTTTGACAGGAAGTAAAAAGAAGTAATAACAGTAATTGAAGTGTCTATTGTGGGGTGAGTGCGGCGGGGGTGAGACACACCCGCTGTCACTTCAAGCCCAGCGACACTCACTAGTCCGAAGGCTCGTTCACACAGCAGCAGGGGCCAGCAGCTCCCACTCCTGACCCAGAGGCAGCAGCACAGAATCTTGTCCCCCCCGCTCAGCTCAGCAGAGACTGGGCAGAGGCAGGAGGGTGGGGCCACCCTGACATCAGCAAACCCCCTCCCCTCCTGCCACACGGCACAGCACAGGAGGCTCCTGGGAGCAGCTTGGCCGGGGCAGCTCCCAGTGGGGGAGGGGGCAGGGCTGCAGGAAGAGCTGCAGGGGCAGACAGCTGAAGAGAAGTGGGGGGAGGAGAGACAGGACACCCCTCAGCAAGGCCCCCCTGGACCGTCATGTCGTCTGCCCCCCACTAAGTCTGGTCCTGTCCTGCTCTTCACAATGAGAACAGCGCTGGGCTCCCTGCCAGCGAGCTCTCCCTGCGCCCTGCTAGGGGCTCCATCCCCTGTGTCCATCTGTGGCTAGTTGCGGGGTGATGGATCTGCTGGGAGAGACAAGGGGCTCTCGCTTCGTCCCCTCCCCCTGGTGTTTCCTGGCTGCTCTGAGCAGGGTGGGGGCGGGACTCCTGCCTGTGAGCCACCCAGAGTTTCCCGTTGATTGGCTCCTTTCCCCCATGAGTGGTGGGGTTGTGAGTGGTGCAGCAGGTACTGAGTGTTGGACTCTCGCTCTTTCAGGGGCCGGTGACCTTCGAGGAGGTGGCTGTGTATTTCACCAGGAGAGAGGGGGCTCTGCTGGACCCCACTCAGAGAGCCCTGCACAGGGATGTCATGCAGGAGAACTATGAGACGGTGACCTCGCTGGGTGAGGAGTCCTGTCCCCTCGGTTATTAGAAGCTGTGGGGGCTCTAAAAAACCCGAGTAGTGATAACTTTATACCTTTATTTGTCATACAAGTTTTGACAAGTTCCCTTGCCCCACTTTTTTTGCCTTATCTCCCACCCACTAGAATAATTTTTTGGACATTTGCCTTTTTGGTGCTGTCAGTCATTTTAAAATTGCATTTAATGTATCCTTATAGGATACCTTAATAACTACATTAATAACTCAAGTATCAGAGGGGTAGCCCTGTTAGTCTGGATCTGCAAAAGCAACAAAGAATCCTGTGGCACCTTATAGACTAACAGACGTTTTTGCAGCATGAGCTTTCGTGGGTGAATATCCGAAGAAGTGGGTATTCACCCACGAAAGCTCATGCTGCAAAACGTCTGTTAGTCTATAAGGTGCCACAGGATTCTTTGTTGCTTTTACATTAATCACTGTAGCTTTCATGCCGTTTCCTCATTTTAGGAGGAAAATACGCCACCTGTAGAATTCTAAATTGAGTTAATAGGTGTATGACTCATGCCTGGCTTGTGTGACAGTCAGGTGAGCTCCTCTTTTGATACGAGAGTGTATAAAGTTGCCATTCTGGAGCCCACGGGTGAAGGGAGAACAGAGCTATGGGAGAGGAGGAGAAGGGAGGAGTAGATAATTCTGGGGTGCCAGGACATGGGGAGGGCGTGTGCAGGGTTAGAGCTAAGAAGCAGCAGGGAGGGAGGAGGTTGTGAGAGACGAGGAGGGAACACAGGAAGTTCCCAAGGCCCCAGGAGGTGGTGCCGGCTGAGAGTAATGGGAAGAAGGGGAGGGGAGTGTGGAGGAAGGGCACCCGGGAAGTGGGCTGGGTGGGTCAGTGGGAGGGAGGAGAGGTTTGGGGATCCAGAGCTCTGGGGGATCCCAGACCTTTAACCCCGAATCCCTTCCCAAGCCTTGTTGCTTTAGAGCCTCCACTCCAGTTTTCTTTCTGTTCAGTTTCACTTCATTATACACCCCCCCCAATATTATTATTATTATAACTCTTGACCTCCCTCTCCCGCTCATTACCCCCCTCCCCATATGGCCTCCCCATCTCAATGCACAGTGACCCCGGCCTCCGACCCTGAGTCCTTGCTGCATCCTCCCTCCCACACCAGGGCCACGTCCCTGGCACCAATGGGCGCTTGGCTGATGATGTCACAGGGCGGTGGTGTAGCCTGGACAGTTTCTACACCTATAAGATTACAGGTTGGGGTACGACTTGCCCTTGTACATGGCTACTCAGAGTTAATTGAGAAGATGGAATTTGGTGAAACGCAGAAACATGATTTAATCCAGACAGTTATAACTGAAATCATAGGCAAGGATCAATACACGTAACGATTAAACTAAGATAAGTACAGTAAAGAGGGTTTTGCCCTGTGCATACTTACAAGATACCGACACCATTGGAAAGAAAGATCGACGGGCAAGGGAGCCCATCAGAAGGGAGCCTGCTTCAGTTTACACTGTCTCAGGGACCCGACAAAATGAAAACCTGGTAACTAGGAGAGGTATTTTATCCACTTCCTTATGGTAATAGGATGGCTATATACCATATCTGCTCCTTTTCTCTGATTACAAGAATGTCAATAGCTGCCCCAACCCATACGTGGCCTTTGGGACATCCATAATTAAGCATCAAGCATTAATACTCATGATTTACATCACTTATTAATTAATAATTCCAATCTATGAATGTGGTGCAACCTAATTGCTAAAGCCCACCCCAAACTTCCTTCTTTTCGGAAGAATTAGGGGCTGTTGCTCCTGAATTTTAGTGTTTAATTCCCCAGCCTTCTCCACACACTGGGGAGTTTAATTCTCCCTCCCATTACACCTGAGTCACTAGATTTCCTAATTCCCCAAAATGTGCTTTTGCGATGTCACAGTTCTAGGGTAGCGAAGCCTTTGACCTGCCTCCATGTGGTGCTCAAGCAATGGCCTCTCGGGTATCAGGCCTCTAGCCAGCCCCTCTCTATGGGTGGGGACCCACATGCCTCTCCTGTTTGACCAGGGTGTGAGGATTGCAGCTTGTTCTCCACTGTGTTCACTGGACTAACCTCCAGTTCCCGTGCTTTGCTTTCTCTCCAAGGGCTGTGAGCAGTGTGTGTGTGTGTGAGAGAGAGAGAGGCAGGAATTTTGGTGATGCCAATACACACCTCAGTTTCCCTCTGTGGTTGGTATTGCTATGATTATAAAGAGCAGGAGACATGAGGTGTTTTGTCACGGAGCTGTCACGGGTGATATGAATGGGTCATTAAGGACTGGCTGGGACCAACCTACATCAATGGAATACCCAAAAGAGACAAGGGAATAATTGTCACCTGTCCATGGGAGGATCTCAGCTTTGCTGAGTGAAGCATACATGGACTCATGATGTGCTTGGGAGCAGGAAGAACTGGGTTTACAGATGCAGGGAGCTCTACCGGAGCAAAGACAAATGGACAGGCTCAGTGAAAGGAAACCAAACTGTTTTCTACAGCAGCCTGGCTCAAGGGCATTGCCCAGTATGGACTATATCATCGTCTTTGCTTCTCTGTGCTAATCTAAAGACGTTCAGTGCTGTATTTCAGTTGACTAATGAACCCTGCTATGTTTTAAAAGTCTGCCCAGTGTCACAGCACAAACTTGCTCTGTGCATTGACTGAGGAACAGTCTCTGAACAGGAGTGTAGTTCGGCTGGACCTGCTGGCAGAGCTCACAGGTTGAAATAGGAGTGTTGAAGCCAGAGGCTCAGTCTCAGGTGCTGAAGCTACATGGCTTGTCCTTGTGGAAGAGTGGGACCCGTTGGGGGTGTAGTGCACTCAAGGGGCACCTCCCAAGGACTGTTTAAAAGCCAGGGCATTGCACAGATCCTGTGCATCCATGACAGTGGCATTGTGCCTTATGGGGAAAAGATATAAAGCAAGAAAAGCATCAAAATGTTTATTTACCATCAGTCCTCTTGGGAATCCCCGATCATTCCAAAGTGTATTAAAAACCTTCTTTAAAAGCTTACGTCTGGGTTCTCAGGTCATGTCAGTTTGTAGCCCAAAAAGGCCCTTCTCAGTCAGCTCAAACTCAACTGTTTCTCCCCAAAAAGTCTGTCATATTCAGTCTCCCGAAAGAGGTAAAATCAGTCACTGCCCCTTTCTGTGCTGGGCAAAGCTTCAGAAGATGGAGTTCTGCATAACCAGCCTTGAGATCCAGCCTTAGTGACACCAGATTGCACAGGAAACCCATCCCAGCCCTCCCCGCTATCATCTGGCCCATCTCAGCACCACAGTCTGTGACGTATTCGTGCTTTCAAGGGCTGGCTCAAAGATACAGATAACAGTCATAAGTAGGGCCAGTGTTTGCTGGCAGCAAAAACAGAGTAATTGACAAGCATGAGCAACATATAATCCTTTACAGCCGGAAAGTGCATTGGGGGGAGGGGACAGGAGCCAGCTGTGTGGGGAAGGTGGGGCCCAGACACTGGGCATTGAGAGCCTAGAGCCGGCTGTGTGCTGGGGAGACAGGGCATGAACCAGCTGTGTGCAGGGGAGAGGAGCAGGGGAGAGGTGCTGTGGACGCAGCCGAGAGCAGGTGCGAGCACCGTCTGCGCTGCAGCACGATGAGGGTGCCCAGCGTCCCACTGCCAAGTGCCCCGTCTCCCAAGGGGAGATGTTTTTTCCAGTGTTTTTTCTGAGCCCAGACTTGTATGAGGAGGGAAGAAATTGGCAGCAAGTCTCAAAAGCAGCCAGCCCCCAGCCTCTGCCCCGTGCCCTGGGGAGGAGTCAGGGGTCTCCAGGCAGAAATGTGGGGTTTGTGACCCTGCATCCCCAACCACCTTCTGTTCAGCTATTCTGGATACGAAGGGTGATTCCAGAAATGAAGAGTAATTTCAGGGGGAAATGCAGTAATAGCAGCAATTTCCGGAAAACACTGGCCCTAGTCATAACATTAAATACAATAGTCTCAAGTTCTATACCTGTGTTCATCAGATCTGTCCCTCTGCCTTCACATAGTTCACTCTGCTGGCGGGTTCCACCTCTTCCCCCATCTGTGTCTGTCTTGTCTAGTTAGACTGTTAATTCTTCAGGGCATGGGCCATCTTCTATTCTGGGTTTGTGCTGTGCCTAGCACAACAGGGGCCCACGGTTCATTGGCTCTTAGGCACTAAGGTCATGAATATGAGTTATAATAATAACTCTTCTGCCACTTTGAGCCAAGGAAGCCGGCCGTGGGGTGTTACGTCTTAAAAATGAGCTGGGGTTAAAACCCTGGAATATTCCTTGTGACAAGTATCCCACAAATTCCATGGACCTTCCTTGTTTTCTTTCCCTTCCCAGGGTTTCCAGTTTCCAAACCTGATGTGATTTCGCAGCTGGAATGAGGGGAACAGCCGTGGGTCTCAGACCTCTATGGCTCTGAAAAAAAGTGCTCCCGAGAGCTGTGTGCACAGGTGAGAAATTGGGTGAACCATCTCAACAACTGTCTGTGAATACAGGAAACATTTGGGATGCCCTACAAAGACTCTCCAAGTTGTAAGTGCTCCAAGTTCAGAACTGTTCCCTGCAGATGTGACCTCCAGACTCACAGCTCTGCTGGTGCCCCTCACTCCCGACCCGCAGCCCCTGCTATCCCAGCCCTGACCTCCAGACTCACAGCTCTGCTGGTGCCCCTCACTCCCGACCCGCAGCCCCTGCCATCCCAGTCCTGACCTCCAGACTCACAGCTCTACTGGTGCCCCTCACTCCCAACCTGTAGCCTCCTGGGTTCCCCCCAGCTCTAGTGGTGCCCCTCACTCCCGACCCGCAGCCCCTGCTATCCCAGTCCTGACCTCCAGACTCACAGCTCTGCTGGTGCCCCTCACTCCTGACCCGCAGCCCCCTAGGCTCCCCGCTGAGCTCCCCAGTCACTGCGATGCCGGTGCCCCTCACTCCTGACCCGCAGCCCCCTGCGCTCCCTCCAGTTCTGACAGTGCCCCTCACTCCTGATCTGCAGCCCCCTGGGCTCCCTTCAGCTCTGCTGGTGTTCCTCACTCCCGACCCGCAGCCCCTGCCATCCCAGTCCTGACCTCCAGACTCACAGCTCTGCTGGTGCCCCTCACTCCCGACCCGCAGCCCCTGCCATCCCAGTCCTGACCTCCAGACTCACAGCTCTGCTGGTGCCCCTCACTCCCGACCTGCAGCCCCTGCCATCCCAGTCCTGAACTCCAGACTCACAGCTCTGCTGGTGCCCCTCACTCCCGACCCGCAGCCCCCTGCGCTCCCTCCAGCTCTGACGGTGCCCCTCACTCCCGATTCGCAGCCCCTGCTATCCCAGTGCTGATCTCCAGACTCACAGCTCTGCTGGTGCCCATCACTCCTGACCCGCAGCCCCCTGCACTCCCTCCAGCTCTGCTGGTGCCCCTCACTCCCGACCCGCAGCCCCTGCCATCCCAGTCCTGACCTCCAGACTCACAGCTCTGGTGGTGCCCCTCACTCCCGACCTGCAGCCCCCTGGGTTCCCCCCAGCTCTAGTGGTGCCCCTCACTCCTGACCCGCAGCCCCTGCTATCCCAGTCCTGACCTCCAGACTCACAGCTCTCCTGGTGCCCCTCACTCCCGACCCGCAGCCCCCTGCGCTCCCTCCAGCTCTGGTGGTGCCCCTCACTCCCGACCCGCAGCCCCCTGCACTCCCTCCAGCTCTGCTGGTGCCCCTCACTCCTGACCTGCAGCCCCTGCCATCCCAGTCCTGACCTCCAGACTCACAGCTCTGCTGGTGCCCCTCAATCCCGACCCGCAGCCCCCTGCGCTCCCTCCAGCTCTGCTGGTGCCCCTCACTCCCGACCCACAGCCCCCTGGACTCCCTGCTGAGTTCCTCAGTCACTGTGCTGCCGGTGCCCCTCACTGCCGATCTGCAGCCCCTGCTATCCCAGTCCTGACCTCCAGACTCAAAGCTCTGCTGGTGCCCCTCACTCCCGACCTGCAGCCCCCTGGGTTCCCCCCAGCTCTAGTGGTGCCCCTCACTCCTGACCTGCAGCCCCTGCTATCCCAGTCCTGACCTCCAGACTCACAGCTCTGCTGGTGCCCCTCACTCCCGACCTGCAGCCCCTGCCATTCCAGTCCTGACCTCCAGACTCACAGCTCTGCTGGTGCCCCTCACTCCCGACCTGCAGCTCCCTGGGTTCCCCCCAGCTCTAGTGGTGCCCCTCACTCCTGACCCGCAGCCCCCTGCGCTCCCTCCAGCTCTGCTGGTGCCCCTCACTCCCGACCTGCAGCCCCTGCTATCCCAGTCCTGATCTCCAGACTCACAGCTCTGCTGGTGCCCATCACTCCGACCCGCAGCCCCCTGCGCTCCCTCCAGCTCTGCTGGTGCCCCTCACTCCTGACCTGCAGCCCCTGCCATCCCAGTCCTGAGCTCCAGACTCAAAGCTCTGCTGGTGCCCCTCACTCCCGACCTGCAGCCCCCTGCGCTCCCTCCAGCTCTGCTGGTGCCCCTCACTCCCGACCTGCAGCCCCTGCTATCCCAGTCCTGATCTCCAGACTCACAGCTCTGCTGGTGCCCATCACTCCCGACCCGCAGCCCCCTGCGCTCCCTCCAGCTCTGCTGATGCCCCTCACTCCTGACCTGCAGCCCCTGCCATCCCAGTCCTGACCTCCAGACTCACAGCTCTCCTGGTGCCCCTCACTCCCTACCCGCAGCCCCCTGCGCTCCCTCCAGCTCTGCTGGTGCCCCTGACTCCCGACCTGCAGCCCCTGCTATCCCAGTCCTGATCTCCAGACTCACAGCTCTGCTGGTGCCCCTCACTCCTGACCCGCAGCCCCCTAGGCTCCCCGCTGAGCTCCCCAGTCACTGCGATGCCGGTGCCCCTCACTCCTGACCCGCAGCCCCCTGCGCTCCCTCCAGTTCTGACAGTGCCCCTCACTCCTGATCCGCAGCCCCCTGGGCTCCCTTCAGCTCTGCTGGTGTTCCTCACTCCCGACCCGCAGCCCCTGCCATCCCAGTCCTGACCTCCAGACTCACAGCTCTGCTGGTGCCCCTCACTCCCGACCCGCAGCCCCCTGCGCTCCCTCCAGCTCTGACGGTGCCCCTCACTCCCGACCCACAGCCCCTGCTATCCCAGTGCTGATCTCCAGACTCACAGCTCTGCTGGTGCCCATCACTCCTGACCCGCAGCCCCCTAGTCTCCCTCCAGCTCTGCTGGTGCCCCTCACTCCCGACCCGCAGCCCCTGCCATCCCAGTCCTGACCTCCAGACTCACAGCTCTGGTGGTGCCCCTCACTCCCGACCGGCAGCCCCCTGGGTTCCCCCCAGCTCTAGTGGTGCCCCTCACTCCTGACCCGCAGCCCCTGCTATCCCAGTCCTGACCTCCAGACTCACAGCTCTCCTGGTGCCCCTCACTCCCGACCCGCAGCCCCATGCGCTCCCTCCAGCTCTGCTGGTGCCCCTCACTCCCGACCTGCAGCCCCTGCTATCCCAGTCCTGAACTCCAGACTCACAGCTCTGCTGGTGCCCCTCACTCCCGACCCGCAGCCCCCTGCGCTCCCTCCAGCTCTGGTGGTGCCCCTCACTCCCGACCCGCAGCCCCCTGCACTCCCTCCAGCTCTGCTGGTGCCCCTCACTCCTGACCTGCAGACCCTGCTATCCCAGTCCTGACCTCCAGACTCACAGCTCTGCTGGTGCACCTCACTCCCGACCCACAGCCCCCTGGACTCCCTGCTGAGTTCCTCAGTCACTGTGCTGCCGGTGCCCCTCACTGCCGATCTGCAGCCCCCTGGGTTCCCCCCAGCTCTAGTGGTGCCCCTCACTCCTGACCCGCAGCCCCTGCTATCCCAGTCCTGACCTCCAGACTCAAAGCTCTGCTGGTGCCCCTCACTCCTGACCTGCAGCCCCCTGGGTTCCCCCCAGCTCTAGTGGTGCCCCTCACTCCTGACCCGCAGCCCCTGCTATCCCAGTCCTGACCTCCAGACTCACAGCTCTGCTGGTGCCCCTCACTCCCGACCTGCAGCCCCTGCCATTCCAGTCCTGACCTCCAGACTCACAGCTCTGCTGGTGCCCCTCACTCCCGACCTGCAGCTCCCTGGGTTCCCCCCAGCTCTAGTGGTGCCCCTCACTCCTGACCCGCAGCCCCTGCTATCCCAGTCCTGACCTCCAGACTCACAGCTCTCCTGGTGCCCCTCACTCCCGACCCGCAGCCCCCTGCGCTCCCTCCAGCTCTGCTGGTGCCCCTGACTCCCGACCTGCAGCCCCTGCTATCCCAGTCCTGATCTCCAGACTCACAGCTCTGCTGGTGCCCATCACTCCCGACCCGCAGCCCCCTGCGCTCCCTCCAGCTCTGCTGGTGCCCCTCACTCCTGACCTGCAGCCCCTGCCATCCCAGTCCTGACCTCCAGACTCACAGCTCTGCTGGTGCCCCTCACTCTAGTCACACTTTCTACACATCTAACATTAGTATATTATGTAATACAGATCTATCCCAACACCTGCGGGACATCCTCTGGTAAGGCGGATTCGACGGCATGCCTGCGGGAGGTCCTCTGGTGAAGGGGTTTGAATCATAACTCCAAAGTGGGAGAACAACTCCCCCCACTTGTGCTCAGTCTCCTCTAGGGGGCTGGGCTGGGATCTCTAGGGAAGGAAGCACAGGAAAAAACAGTCTCCCCTATGGAACCCAGGAGTCCTGGCTCCCAGTCCCCCTGCTCTAGACCCCTTCCACCCCCAGAGCCAGGGGTAGAACCCAGGGGTCCGGGTGCCCAGCCCCCCCCCTGCTCTGACCACTCAACACCACTCCCCTCCCAGGGTGGTGCAGGGGTCACTGGGTCTGTGTCCCAGCTCTGCTTAGAGCCTTGACTGATTTTCCCAAAGTGCTTCCTTCTGAATCCAGCACATCTGCCCCGCCCCCCGCCCTGTCACTGCCCACCCCCGTGGGGGGGCACCAGCACTGTGCCGGGTCGTGATGGGAAATTGTCCAAGCTGGCCCAGGAGAGACGTTTGTGTCCCTGCTGCCCCCTGCTGGTGGGGCTGAGCCCCACTCTGTGTGTGAGTGTGTGGTGGCTTTGCAGGATTTTGTATCCTGCAGCAAGTGACACACACACACATTGACGCACAAGGGACTCACACAATCCCAAGAACACTTACACACAACACACCCAGAGGGGCATGCTAGCTCCACCCCCAAAGAGAGAAACAATCACACTCCCCAGCCGCACTCACAATCACACACCAGAATATTCGCAATTGTGCGCAGAGACACAACCGCACACAGTTCACTCCCACTGCTCCCAACACAAAGACCTCCTGCCCCACACAGCGTGTGCCGAGGCCTGTGGAACTCACTGCCACTGGACAGCTACCCATGAGAATGGACCTTTCCAGGATACCAATAGACATGGCCGTGGCGACAGAGGGGGCTGGGCTCCCAGGGTCTGACCCGGGCTGAGACTGGTTCTGACCTAGAGGGGTCTATCCAGCAGGGGGCCACGTGACTCACACACAAACCCACCAGAAGCACCTTTCTTAGCGGGTCTCCCAGGCCATCCCCCACCCTGCCCCGGGGTGAGTAACAAAGGGGCAGTACCGGACTGGGCTGTGTCACAACCCGGCCCCAGCCCCTCGCTCCCACACGCTGGTGAGTTGGGTAACTGCCGAGGGATTGCACAAGAGAGAGTCAGAGCCAGGGAGAGAACCCAGGAAATTCAAGATCTGATGGTTAATTTCAAAATCAAGAAAAGGGAAGGAGAAAACTCGAAAGAGGTTCCTCCTGGCGCTCATGTCCATGAACCCGAATACTCTCTCAGTCCTCAAAGAGAGACCTGGAGAAGGAGACTTGCTGAAGCAAAGCCACAGGGGTCTCTGAGGTTTCCCTGACCCCTCGCCCCTGTCCTGCCTGGCTGATGTCAGCATCTCTCTGTGAGGTCACCACCTCCGCCCCCCCCAGCTTTGACCAATAGTCTGAGGTCCTGCAAAAGGCCTTTGTGATGTCACTGCCACACCCCTCCCTTGCTGGGCCAATGTCCTGCCCCTGGCCAGGCACTTTGGAGGTTTGAGCTACTCCCTCAAGAACAAATGGATATAAATTGGCAGTCGGGAAGTTTAGGCTTGAAATTAGACGAAGGTTTCTAACCATCAGGGGAGTGAAATTCTGGAACAGCCTACCGAGGGAAACAGTGGGGGCGAAGGACCTCTCTGGCTTTAAGATTAAGCTTGATAAGTTTATGGAGGGAATGGTTTGATAGGAGAACGTCATTTAGTCAATAGGTCAATAACGTGCAACCACTGGTAATTAGTACCGAGGGTCAATGTTGGGATATTGAAAGTCTTTTTCCTGAGTGTCTGGCTGGAGAGTCTTGCCCGCATGCTCGGGGTTCAGCTGATCGCCATATTTGGGGTTGGGAAGGAATTTTCCTCCAGGGTAGATTGGCAGAGACCCTGGAGGTTTTTCACCTTCCTCCGCAGCATGGGGCAGGGGTCGCTTGCTGGAGGATTATCTGCTACTTGAAGTCTTTAAATCAGGATTTGGGGACTTCAACAGCTGAGTCAAGGGAGAGAATTATTTCAGGAGTGGGTAGGTCAGCTTTTGTGGCCTGCATCTTGCGGGAGGTCAGACTAGATGATCATAATGGTTCCTTCTGATCTTAAGTTCTATGATTCCCTGTGGATCACCCCATTCAAGGAGCGTTCGTTCTAGGCAGCAAGCCGGTAGTTTTGGATCATCTGCAAATTTTGTCAGCTCACTGTTTAGCAGGTTGTTTATGAATATGTTGACTAGTCCTGGAAACTAGTTACCTGTTTCCATCCTGAAAACTGACCATTTATTCCTACCCTTTGTTTCTTGTCTTTTAACCGGTTATTGATCCATGTGAGGACCTTCCGGAGGTGAAAGTAAGCCGGTATGTTCCGGTATGGGGTACCGGCAAGAGCCGGTACGCTGTGCCAGCCCGGCCCAGCTTCCCCAGGCTGGTGATTTAAAGGGCCCAGGGCTCCCTGTAGCGGCCGGAGCCCCTGGCCCTTTAAATCACCTCCCGAGCCCCCCTGCCGGAGCCCCAGGGAGCAAATCACTGCCGTGGATGCTGCTCTCTCCCACTCTGCCAACACAGAGCAGGGGCGGCAGAAGCTTCCTTACAGTGGGGGGGGGGGGCACCGTTGTCCGAACTGTGGCACCCCCATGACACCCCTTCCCTAAGGACCCCCACTCACACCACCTCTCCCCCCGAGGCCACACCCACAGACTGCACCCTCCCCCCCATCATTTGTCCTAACAGCCAGTAAAGAGTGGTGGGTCCATGGCCCTCTAACCCCCTGTTCCAGCACCCCTGACACCGAGCTAAGCAGGCAGCAGTGTGTGTGTGTGTGTGTGTGTGTGTGTGTGTGTGTGCGTGCGACAGAGAGTGCTGTGCTGAGCTGAGCCAGTGAGAGAAGGGGGCTGATGTCGGGGCTGCCCCCTGCCTCAGGACTGGTTGCTTCCAGCAGCTGTCTGAACTTAGAGACAGTGTGCGACACACTCACTCTTCTGCAACCCACACACTGTCTCTCCCCCCCACACACACGCTCTCTACCCCACCACACACATTGCAGTTGAAAAGCAGCTGGCAATCTAGTAGGATGCCCATGGACCAATGGGATAGAAACTTTCATCATGTGATGCTGTACCAGCCAGTGAGGGATTGCAAACCCTTCCCAAAGCACCCTGCACCCAGTTGCACAGTGGGATAGCTACCCACAGTGCACTGCTCTCTGTGGCAAGACAAGAGATGCTAGCATGGATGTGCTCTGGTGACACAGGGTGGACATGCAACAACTGTTCAATTAAAACACTTTAACTAAAGCCATGTTACTCTTTCATGTAGACATAACTGAAGAGTGAGACAAGACCCAGCTCTATTGAAACTAAAGAGCCACAACTTCTTGCGTAGTTGGCAGGATTTGAACCTGCGCAGGGAGACCCCAATGGATTTCTAGTCCATCACCTTAACCACTCGGCCACAACTACTTGCTTGATATGTGGCTTTCACTGCACTCTAGTTCTGTTCTCACTGAGTGATCAATTCCAGTTGTTTCCTCAGACCAGCTTCCACAACACACACACTGCTGTGTCCTTGTGTAAGTGTGTCCATGGCTGAACTGCAAGAATTCCTGCTCCTTTCCCTTCTGGCTGGAGCATGAGGAGAGTGTGTTTGTGGTTAATGTTGTTGCTGTAGATTTTTGTCCATTTCCTGCCTCGATCATTCAGACAGTCCCTTTCCTGTCATATCCCCAGTACATCAGTGATTGTGATAGCAGGGGGCAGGTTTTCTCTGGGGCACTGAGCTTTGCCAGGGGGTTGATGGGTCCTTTCTTTCCTCACCCTGGAGTAAACTCGCTTTTTATTCCATCCTTGATGTTTCAAGGAATAACAACAGATGATCAAAGAAAGAGGTGGACAGGGTAGGTCTCAGGGGAGGGGCAGAGAGGTGTGGGCAATGGACAGGGGAGGGGGCAGAGAGGGGGGGCAGTAGGCAGACCTTGGGGTAGGGGGTGGAGAGGCGCGAGGAGGCCTTGCGGGAGGAGAGGAGCGAGCGATCAGCAGGCCTCAGCCAAAGAGCAGGGGTGGGAAGTGGCCAAATGGGAGTGAGGGTGGAGCACAGGGGGGACCTCGGAGGGAGGAGAACGAGGGAAGGGGGTGGAGGGGGGGGACAGCACCACGGTCTGGGAAGGGGCCACCCACAGGATTCAGGGGGCCTGGGGCAAAACAATTTCAGGGGCCCCTTCCATAAAAAAAAGTTGCAATACTATAGAATCCTGTATTCTCCTGGGGGCCCTGCAGGGCCTGGGGCAAATTGCCCCACCTGCCCCCCTCTGGGCGGCCCTGCCCTCAGCCTCTCCTCGTAAGTCCCCTGCCCCCTAGACTCTCTCCAATTTGTTTCTGTAGTGTGTGTGTGTGTATGTGGGGAACTGGACGCAATGCTCCAGATGTGGCCTCAGCAGTGCTGACTAGAGGGGAATAATCACTTCCCTCGATCTGCTGGCAACGCTCCTACTAATCCAGCCCAATATGGCCAGTTACCCATATTGAATGCAGACACAGCAATATTTTATACATTGGTTCCTGTCCATTCAGGAGGTTATTTCCCACCTATTCATAAATAATGAAGCTGCTCCAAGCGGAGGGGAGAGAACTGTCCCGTCTGTGCAGTTAACCCATCTCCCCGAGAGGTGGTAGCTATGTCAGTGGGGGGAAGTTATGTTGGTGGGTGTGCAAGCTGTAGTGTCTACATGTGTATATAAAGTTTAATCAAACCCCATTTTTTAAACCCCTGTGGTCTGGGAATAGAAAAGGAGATCTCTGAGGCAGAGCTCGTCCTTCAAAATCCTTAAGATCACTGACTTGCCTCTGTAAACGCCTTGGGGGTATAGCTCAGTGGTAGAGTGTTTGACTGCAGATCAAGTGGTCCTTGGTTCAAATCCAAGTGTCCCCTTATCAAGCTTGTTTCTTCAATAAAAATAATTCCATTTCTCGGGGTACGTCTACACTATGGGACTATTCCAAATTTGCATAAACTGGTTTTGTAAAACAGATTGTATAAAATCGAGTGCGTGCGGCCACACTAAACACATTAAATTGGTGGTGTGCGTCCATGGTCAGAGGCTAGCATCGACTTCTGGAGTGTTGCTCTGTGGGTAGCTATTCCATAGTTCCTGCAGCCTTCCCTGCCCCTTGGAATTTCCAGGTTGAGATCCCAGTGCCTGATGGGGCAAAAATCATTGTCGCGGGTGGTTCTGGGTAAATGTCATCAGTCACTCCTTCCTCTGGGAAAGCAACGGCAGACAAGCATTTTGCGCCTTTTTTCCCTGGATTGCCCTGGCAGATGCCATAGCATGGCAATCATGGAGCCTGTTTTGCCTTTTGTGACTGTCACCGTATGTGTACTAGATGCCGCTGACAGAGGCGATTCAGCAGCACTACACAGCAGCATGCTTTTGCTTTTGCATAACAGCAGAGATGGTTACCAGCCATACTGTACCATCTACCAATCCATAAATTGGTAAAAAGATGAGCATGGCTACCAGTCGTTTTGCACCATTTGCTGCTGTCATAAGTGCCCCTGGCTGCTCTTAGCCAGGGGCGCAAAGTTAAAATTGGGAATGACTCCCAGAGTCAATCCCTCCTTTTTGGTATCTAAAAATAGAATCAGTCCTGCCTAGAATATGGGCAAGTGTACTAGAGAACCACTGTATCAGAGAGCACAGCTGCTCTGTGTCAGATCCTGCAGAAATTATGAGCTGTACGCTATTCACAGGGGGTGCTCCTGCAACAACCCCACCTGTTGATTCTGTTCTTCCCCCAGCCTTCCTGGGCTACTGTAGCATTGTCCCCCAACTTGTGTGATGAAGTAATAAAGAATGCAGGAATTAGACACACTGACTTGTTAGTGAGAAATGAGTGGAAGGCAGCCTCCAGCTGCTATGATAGTCCAGACAGGACAGTAAGGAGTGTGGAGGAGAGGAGCCCAGCATCCCTCTGCTAGTCCAGAGACAATTGAATCTTTTTTTTACACATGAAGGGTGGGGGCTGACAGAGCTCAGCCCCCTGTTGCTATGACGATGATGGTCATCAGCCATACTGTACCATCTACCAGGAAAAATTAGGGCCAGGCACCCTTGATAGACCTCACCGATGCTAGTCTGCATGGTTACCAGTCCTTTTGCACTGCCCCATGTGCCAATAGGCTGATGACGAGGACGGATACCAGTCGTATTGCACCATCAGCCACCCATGGCGGGGGGGGGAGCAAGGATGTTGGTGTTGAGTGCTGCAGCATCGGGTCTATCTGCAGCATTCAGTAAAGATAGGGTGACATGTTAAAGAGTCAAGAGAGGATTGTTTTCCCTTTCACTTCTGGGGGTGGGTGGGGGGGTGCGTAAATTGCCGAGCTATGCCCTGACCCACCGCGGACACTGTGTTTGACCCTAGAAGCATTTGGAGCTCAGCCAAGAATGCAAATACTTTTTGGAGACTGCAGGAACTGTGGGATAGCTTGAGTCCTCCAGTCCATGAGCGTCCATTTGATTCTTTGGCTTTCCGTTACGTTTGTCACACAGCAGTGCGCTGAGCCCCTGCTATGGCGTCTGTCTGGAGATTTTTTAAAAATGATTTTGAATTTCATCTTCTGTAACGGAGCGCTGATAGAACAGATTTGCCTGCCCTTACAGCGATCACATCCGCATGGTCCATGCGGGAGCTCTTTCTTTATTTTGATTTTTAAATGCATCGCCACACGTGCTGATCGGAGCTCCACGCTAGGCAAACAGGAAATATTCAAAAGTTCGCGGGGCTTTTCCTGTCTACCTGGCCACTGCATCCGAATTCAGATTGCTGTCCAGAGTGGTCAGTGGTGCACTGTGGGATACCGCCCGGAGGCCAATACCTTCGATCTGCGGCCACACTAACCCTAATCCGATATGGTAATTCCAATACTAGCGCTACTCCTCTCGTTAGGGAGGAGTACAGAAACCGGTTTAAAGAGCCCTTTATACCGATATAAAGGGCCTCTCAGTGTGGATGGGTGTGGCGTTAAATCGGTTTTACGCTCCTAAAACCGGTTTAAACGCCTAGTGTAGCCCAGGCCTAGTATGCTCAGGAGCTCTACTATATAGGGATTCCTGAAATGAATGGACATACTTACTGTTTTCCTGTGCAAATGCATAAACACCTAGCAAACGTCCCCCAGCAGAAATCACTTTCAATCCTCTGAGTGTCTTGGTTTGTTTTCATCAATGAAACAAAGGCACATGAAGACACATTTGCAGGTCCTTGGCCTCCATGGGCTACAATGTGCAGAAGAACAAGAATCACATCCACGTGGGAGGAATGGACTAGTCTGTATTACATTTGGTAAGTAAGTTGCCATTGGGACTGAAAAGTCTACTGGGGGTGGACAGGAGCCTGTTACAAAACTAAAATAACCAAGATTTACCAAACTCCCTGTTACACATTCAATCCTCTGTTTGTGCACACGGCATCAATTGGGGCTCTAGTAAATGGCAGCCTTCCTTTAACACAGATCGTTGTTCCTTGTGACTTTCAGATACATTCGAATGGCAGCTGTTCAGAGGTCATGTGCTGCTAGTTCAGAGCAGCAGCAGAGTCTCTGTACATTTACCAACCATAGAGCTGGGTGTGTCTGCACCCAAGTAACTGCAGAGTCAGTGTAGTCCCAGACAGTTAATTGCACAGTCTCACTTTCTGGTCTCATTGATCATTTGGGTAGAAACAGCAACGGTTTGGTTTTTTTCCCCTTCGTTTTCTCCTAAGGAATGTGTGATCTTGAGCATGTTAGTTTAAGTTCTCTGTGGGTCAGGAAAATTCCATCTCCTTGAAATAGCTGGGGAAGTGACCTGTTTGTATCACCTAGAATAAAGGAGCTTTTAAAGAAGAAACTGCTTTACAAATATGCTGGGATAAAAACAGTAAATTCCATGGCCAGACACCAGGCCAGGATCAATTGATGGGGCCAGGATCAATTAATTACAGAAGAAACAAACTCTTGAGAAGTAGCTCTAATTTGTCCCCAAACCTTTCCTTGTTCTCATATGCTATCAGGGATTCTCTTCTAGAGGGCAGAGTTAAGGTTATCTGGGCATATATTCTCACTCTGTATTCCCTGTTTTTCCAGAGTTTGAGTTTTACTGAACTCGATGTTCTGGAAGGTAAGAGATAGTCACAGTCAAAGTTAACTCTCTGTTAACAAAGGTTTTGTTAGTGACAAATAATGAGACAAATCCCTCACTGCGCTAATTCCACTGACTTCAGTGTACTCTTTCTCTATTTCTAGTTCCAAAAAAATAAGCAAATTAAAACAACCTTGAGAACTAAAATACTGTGAGAAAGTGGAAATTTTAGTAGCTCAAATAATTCAGTTTCTTCTGTGTCTTGTGCGTCTGTAAATGGCACAACACATTAATTTATAAGCACATCTTTCTTAACTTCTTTAAATATTCTGTAGTACATTGACTATATCGAGTGGGTTGTTCAATGCAGTGAGGTTTTCATGCATTGCCTAATACATATTTTTCATATTATGTAAATGAACACAACTCATTGAACACAAAATTTTGTATTTCATGCTGTGAACTGTGTCGGTAGCTCAAATTAATAGGTTTATTTTCTCTCTCTCTCTCTCTCTGTGAGGCACAACAAAATAATTTAGTGATGCTGAAAATATTCCCTTCTCCTCCAGAACTGCCTTGGAATCACCTTCCCTTTGTAGATTAATCTGCCCCTGTGTCTCTACAAGGAAAATATAGTTTCTATGAAAAAAACACATTTTTTTAATTAAAGGGACTGAACAGAATAGGTTACTCAGACATAGGTTAGGGGTTTGTTATAGAAGTGGGTGGGTGAGATTCTGTGGCCTGCGTTGTGCAGGTCAGACTAGATGATCATAATGGTCCCTTCTGCCCTTAAAGTCTATGAGAATAGCCACATGATGGCGACACATCAGGAATGCAAAGCAACAGGTTCCTGGTTTGCACATTGATGGTGACAAGGGATTGAACTCGACTCCCCTCTTTTCACAGACACATTTGTGTTATTCTCTGAGGTCAAACATCAGTTTAAATGTTGTACTTAGTCCTCTGCCTTGTAGCTTCAACAGCCGCAGATGCAAGATGAGTTACTGCAGCCTAGACCTTGTGTCCATGTTTAGGTGGTTTTCACCTAAACGTTCAAGCAGCTCCCAGTAATGTCCCGAGCTCCCCAAGTGCCACTGACAGCTGAGCTCTTCCTGCCCACTGAGCCCAGCCCAGACAGTGGGTGGGGGGTGAGTTTGTACCCAAATAACTGACAGAGCCAAGCAAGGAGCAAAGAAATGTTTGCTCCGGTCACTAGGTCTCTGTTTCTATTGCTCGTTTGCTCTCTCCCCTTCCCTGATAAGGAGCAACGGTAAGAGAAGAGGTTAAACCATGTGCTAGGTGGTGGCTGGGTTTGGATGACAAATTTAAAACCATCTCAGCGGCCTCTAGTGTGACACTGACACCATCACATTCTCACCTTTCATTCACACTTCATTAATAACAGTTTCCCTGAACTACTTTGCTGTGATTATTTCAATGGCTCCTACACCGATACCTGCTGTCCCTTCTGGCTGGTTAATTGCACTATTTGGAACCTGCTCCTAAAATTACACCCTTCCTGGGAGCAAGATTCAAAACTGCCCAAGGAAACCCCATTGGGTTCCAAGTGCAGCCCAGGCAGGGTGGCAAGGGGACAGCCCAGGGGTCTCAGAGCTTCTTCTTCCTCACAGAGAGAAGGTTAAGGGGGCTACTAGTTATGACTCCTGGGTTTTAGTCCTGGCTGTGGGAGTAAAGGGGTGTTTAGTGGATTAGAGTTGGGGGCTTAGGAATCAAAGAGGAAACATCTCCCTTTTCAGCTTCAATGCTCATTGAACAAGAACATGGCTTCTCATCTCTTCGGTTTCAGAGGAGCAGCCCTGTTAGTCTGTATCCACAAAAAGAACAGGAGTACGTGTGGCACCTTAGAGACCAACAAATTTCTTAGGTTCTGTTGCCGTCATGTGGCCATTTCATTTCACTTCTTATTGTTAAAAGGTTTGGGTACTTCAATGAGGCTAATCATCTAGTGGAACAAGCTCCGCAAGGGACGTGGTTAATTCCCCATCACTGCCGTGTGTAAATGAAGACCGCAGCTCTTGCTGCAAGACACCTGGTGTGTGGGTGTCCCTGTTCCCCCTTCAGAACCTCTGGTACATGGTGCTTTCCTCCTCCCACTTCAAGATCCCCAGCGTGTGGGTGCTCCCATCCAGGATCTCCAGTGAGTGTCTCTGTCGCCCACCCCTTGAACTAGCTCCTGTGTTTGGTTTCCCCTGCCTGCCCCCAGCCAGGATCTGTGGGTGTCTCTGTTCCCTTTTTCAAGATCCATGTTGCTTGGGTGCATCCCTCCCCCCCCAATTCAGAATCCCCAGCGTGTGGGTGCTCCCATCCCCCCTGCAGGCTCTGCGGGGGGTGTCTGTATAAAGAGAGACTGTGTCTCACTGTCTTGCCCAGGCTGCGCTGCAGGGGCTACTCACAGGTGTGATCCCACTACTGATTGGCACAGAACTTTTGACCTGCTCCATTTCTGACCTGGGCTGGGCTGCTTCACCCCTCCTTAGGCAACCTGGGGACCCCAAGCTGGGCCGGGATCACCATATTGATGCTGAACTTAATGCGGACACCCAATTGGAACAGCCCCCTGCAGCCCAGAACTCCTGAGCTCAAGCAATCCGCTGGCCTCAGCCTCCCCAGGAGCTGGGAATCACAGGCACCAGCCATGGGGCTGGGCTTGTTTTGCAGCCTGGCAGCTGGAGCTTTAAACTCTGCTTATGAGCTCTGTGCCTTGGCCAGATGGGGACAGTCTGGGACTGGGAAATGCTCCTGCTTCCCCCGCCCCCGTCTCATGTCGAGCTGCAGGCGCCGCTCTCCTCCCAGGTAAGATCCCGGATGTTTCGGTGCCCCCTTCCCCCGCCCAGGTGTCCGGGTACCTCTGCCCCCCATACAGAATCCTGGATGTGTGGGTGTCCGTCCCTCTGCAGAGGATCCCGGAGTGTGGATGCCCTTGTCCCCCCCTACAAGATCCTGGGTGTGTGGGTGCCACTTTCCCCCCCAGTAGATCTCTGGTGGGTGGGTCCCCAGGGTGTGAGTGCTCCCATCCCCCGATACAGGCTGGGGGGGGGGGGTATAACTGGCTCTCCCTGACCTGCCCAGGCGGTGCTACAGCAGCTGTTCACAGGGGCAGCAACCCCACTGTCACCCTGCAGCTTTAACCTGCTCCAGGGGTGACCTGCTTCACCCTCCTTTGGGAGCCCGGGGACCCCGAACTTCCCAGAATCACCTGATTGATGCCGAGCTTAGCACAGACACCGGCTCAGCCTGGCAGGGAGCTGCCCTGAGCCCTGACAATCAGCTTCCCTCCGCCTCCTGCTGCACAGCGAGGGTCCCACGTGAGAGGCTTTGTGCCCAGTTTGTTCAGGAGCGTCCCAGGCTCCAACTTTAAACTCTGCTGGTCAGTTCTAACCTTTGGCCACACGGGGGCGGCACTAACGGTCCCATCTAAACGCTGTTTGTGTTCGACCCTTCGGATCGCAGATTGTAACCCGGGCAGATCTCTGAGTGCAGCCAAATCCCTCCCCAAACTGAACATTGAAGCAGCAGCTCCCATTGGAAAGATCAGGATTTTTGCCTTTAAAAACAAGGAAAATGTCTGCAGCGAGAGACTGAAGAAGCTCAATTGATTTCATTGACTGGAGGTTAAGAGGCGATTTAATCACTGGTTTAAATACGTTTTACAAATTCCCAGAGGGGGGATATGTGATTTAAAGGGTTCTTTAATTTGCCAGACAAAGATTGAACAAGACCCCATTGGCTCGCAGTCGATGTCAGAAAATCCCAACTGGAAATGACCATTTTTTAACCGTGAGGCTAATTATCTAGTGGCACAAGCTCGGCAAGGGAGGTGGTAAATTCCCCATCACTTGCAGTTTGTAAATCAAGACTGCAGCTCTTGCTGCAAGACACCTGGTGTGTGGGTGTCCCTGTTCCGTGTTTCGGGATCCCTGGTACATGGTGCCTCCCTCTCACCAGGTCAGGATCCCCACAATGGGTGCTCCCATCCCCCCACCCAGGCTCTGCGGGGGTGGGGAGTATATAAAAAGAGACCCTGTCTCACTGTCTTGCCCAGGCTATGCTGCAGGGGCTACTCACAGGTGCGGCCCGACTACTGATCGGCACGGGAGTTTTGACCTGCTCTGTTTCCGACCTGGGCTGGTTCACCCCTCCTTAGGCAACCTGGGGACCCCCAGCTTCCCAGGGATCCCCATATTGAAGCCGAGCTTAGTATGGACACCCGATCGGCACAGCCCCCTGACCAGGCCAGAGAGAGCAGCAGGTTTCCCGTATTGTTTCCTGCTCTTGTTTTCTTGACTAGTTTCTCCTCTGCACCAACTTGCTCTTTTGCTTTGGGAACCTGGCTAGGTCAGTTGGCAGAACATCAGACTTTTAATCTGAGGGTCCAGGGTTCAAGTCCCTCATCAGGTAATAAACTATTCACCAAGATCTTCAGCTGTCTTGCTGGAGTCCTCTTTGATGTTACTTTTTCTCTTCAGGATTTTCCCTTTCCTCAGAAGGGCCTTTTTGTGTGTGGGTTTGAAGGGGCAACTTCCTGACAGCCCCTCTGTCCTTGCAGCCTGGAGGAATAAAGGTCTCTGGGCATAGAGCATGTTCCTTCCCTGCACACACACACACACACAGAATACCCCTAAGGAATTAGAATCACCTGCTGCCTTCCCCTGTCCTGCTGGATCCCCAAACGAGGATGCTCTTCAGCCTAAACTCATGTCCCCTCTTTTCCCAGTGCCCCTCAATCCCAACCCTCAGTCCCTCCTATGCTCAGTGCTCCTCACTCCCAACCAGAGCCTGCTCCTCTTCACCCTTCTCCTCTGTCCCAACCCACAGCCAACTCCTATTCCCAGTGCCCCTCAATCCCAACCCACAGGCCCCCCTCCTCACGCTGCTCCTCAATCCCAACCCACGGCTCCCTCCTTCCCTCCAGCAGCAGGTGCTTCAGACCCCCTCAGGAAGATTTTCTTGCAATGTTTCGTGTATGAGTCTGCATGTGGATTTTACAGTATGTTGGAAATAGGTTGGGTTGCTTGCCGAAATGATCACTTGTGGCTGGTGTTGGATTCCCAGTCTCCATGTTACAGGGGCAGGAGTAAAATAAAGGGTTGTTATCCTTGTTGTGTGACTCGAGGGCAGCAGAACTGGGCTTGGCAGACCCTGATGGAGGGACTCACTCTCAATTCAATAGCACTTGCTAGGCAGGGGACAGGGGTTCCAAAGCCAAGGGGGTTGTGTCCTGGGTCCTAATACTAAAATTTAGGTGTTAGACCAACCCTAACATAGAGTGGCAGTGGAGGGATGAGTGAGTCCCTAGACAACATAGTGAGTACGGTACCTTCTTATTTTCCCCCTTTTCCACCCAGGATGGCAGGTGAACTGTACAGAGGCACCTCTGGGCTTGCACTGACTAAGGACAACAGCTGTGAGTGGGGTGCAGAGAGGGGGGGCTCATGTTAAAGGACGTTTGGTTGCTGGACTTATGAACCGTAGGGAGAAGGACACTGCCCAGCTTATTTGGGGGGGGGTGAGTCTTTCCCTCGTGGTTTATGTTTATGTGTTGGGGCTGCTGACATGACTTCTGCTAACCCTGGGCTTACACTGCAGTGCAGACATACCCTGAGAGGGCATCTATACTGTGCTAAAATCCCACTGGCCCGGCTGGCCTGGATGATCTGATTTGGGCTCCTGGGGCTCAGACTGGAGCCCAGGCTCGGAGACCCTCACCCCTCGTGGGGTCTTGGAGGCTGGGCTCAAGCCCAAGTGTCTACACTGTAATTTTATAACCCTGCAGCACAAGCCCCACAAGCCTGAATCAGCTGACCCAGGGTTTGAGAATAGTGACTTGGGTGTGTTAATGGCAGTGTAGACATAATGCCAGGCTATGTCCACACTGCAATGAAACACCCACGGCTGCCCCGTGCCAGTGCAGGCTCCCAGGCTAGGGCCGTGGGGTGGTAAATTTGCAGTGTAGACATCTCAGCTCAAGCTCTGGGAGCCCTCAAGGTTGGGAGGGAGTTTAGCAAGCAAACAAGGTAGAACGACAGTGGAGTATTACCCTGGACTCAATGGCATTTCTCCATTGGTCTGTCTGCTTTGGGGCAGGGACAATAACGCGTCCTGCTGTTTTCGTTCTTTCAAAGGGCAGTCTAGGATTTTCATTCTCACACACAGTGCACAAAGCAGAACTCAACCCCCAGTGCAAACTAGATGAGCTGCCCACAGGTTCTGGCAGCCACAATGAGCCATTTGATGTGAGAGCTCAGACCTGCCCCTGTCCCAGAGGGAGGGGGGGTCATCTGTGACAGGCTGGGCCACTGACCTATCAGCTCTTAACTCTCAAAGTTTCAGTAATTCTGTTATCAGTGCCTTGTGAGTATAATTTAAACAGCCACACTGGGCTGAACCAAAGGCCCATCTAGCTCTGTGTTTTGTCCTCCCACACTAGCCATTACCAGGTACCCCAACAGTTACTCAACAAGGCACCACGAGGAGTTGAACCCAGGATCTCTTGTTTACAAAGCAGGTGCTTTAGACAGCTAAGCCCTGGTGCCTGTGGATAGCTAAAATACAGTGCCTGCCCACACCTGACTCCCTGCCATCCCCACTGGGGCCTGAAAAGCTTTGCTTGTGTTTGGATTCTGCAAAGCAGAGGAGCAGGTGAGGTTTTCCTTGCAAGCTGCGTGTGTGTGTGTGTGTGTGTGTGTGTGTGTCTGAATCTTTGGCCAGGTCTGCACTACAAAGTTGTTTCAGCATCATTATATTGCTCAGGTATGTGAAAAACACACAACGCTCCCTCGGTCAGCGGCTTGTGGCTGGTGCACACACTGCAATGCCACGTCTAGCGACAAAACTGCCCTGTTTTGGTGACAAAATAAAACCACCTTGACAAGAGGCCTAGAGCTTTGTGCAGCAAACTTAAAGCAACAAATTGTCAGTGTAAATGCTGCTGGTCATTATATCACCATAACTGGCCTCCACCAGTATCCCACAATGCCTGCTGTGAACTTGCCTGCCCTGCATTCCTGCTACAGAGGCTGGGCCCCTCCCCTTTCATAGCTCCAGAAAGTTCTGACAGCTGAGCCGCTGTCTGCACTGGGGCTGGGTTGATATAACTGCATTGCTTGGGGGGGATGTAAATTTTTTAAACCCCTAAGTAATGTAATTACACCGACCTAATTTTGTAGCGTAGACCTGGGCAAAGAATCACTCACGCACTGCGGGAGTAAAGCTTCCCCTGCTCCTCTGCTTTACAGAATCCAAACACAAGCAAAGCTTGTCAGGGCCCAGTGGGGATTGGCAGGGAGTCAGGTGTGGGCAGACATGATGCTTTAAATCACAGCAGGTGCCATGGCTTAGCTGGTTAAAACCTCAGTTTTGTAAACAGGAGATCCTGGGTTCAACTCCCAGTGCTGCTTTTGGGGCACCTGGTATTGGCTACTGTCAGAAGACAAAATTCAGAGCTAGATGGGCTATTGGTCTGGCCCAGTGTGGCTGTTCTTATGGTTTAAATTACACTCACAGGCACTGACAATAGAGTTACTGAAAGTTTGGGAGATAAGAGCTGATAGGTCAGTGGTCCAGTCCCCTCAATGCGGTTTCACCATTTCCATCGCTGAACTCCCTCCCACCCTTCTGGGCTCCTAGAGCAGGGGACTGAGCCTGAGCCGAGACACGGACATTGCAACTTTACAGCCAAAGCCACATGACCTTGGTTAATACGACATGGGCCAGCCGAGGGTGTTTCATTGCACTGGAGACGTATCCTAACATTAAGTTTACACTGTGATTAACACACCCAGGGCACCTGTCTCAAAGCCCAGTTCAGCTGACTCAGGGTAATGGGGCTTGGGCTGCAAGACTATAAAATTACAGTGCAGACAAATGGGCTTGAGCCCAACCTCTGAGGCCCCATGAGGGGTGAGGGTTTCTGAACCCAGGCTTCAGTGTGAACACAAATATCTGCATCACAGTTTTTAGCCCCTCAGCTTTACGTCCAGGAGCCCAAGTCAGATGACCCAGGCCAGCCCTGCTGCCATCTTTATCCCAGGAGAGATGGACTCTAAGGGTACGTCTCCATTGCAGTGTCAGCCCAGGTGTGGCACGCTGTGCTCAAAGCAGCACCCTGCAAGCCCCATATTCACCACGCTCATATAATGATGCCACGGTTGGTACAAAGTCTGCCTGGTGAGGTATTATTTCAAAAGTCTTGATCTGTTGAACATTAATATCTTGTTGGATTGTGTGTGCTCGCATTGGTTGGGAAGTTATGAAGTTTTGCTCTGTGTGTGTTACTGAGATATGTTATGAGGTTGGGAAATGCCCCCCCACCAGCCTTTCAGGTGCGACAATGGAGGAGCCAGACTCGCTGCTGGCCCATTGAAGGGATCCACACTCCCAAGGACTATCCCAGGAACCGTGTACAATGCAGGCTTCTCCGAGATAGCACAGAGACAATGGGCACTGCTTGACTCACATCGTAGCAAAGGAGCTTCCTAGCAAGTTGGAAGAAGCTATGAAAGAGGGGAAGAGACATCATAGCTTGGCCTCTCTCCCCCACAACTCAGCAGCTGGAAACACACCTGGAGGAGAAAAAACTGAACTGATTCAGAAATCAGAAGAGTATAATAACAATAATACTTGCAAACTAAAGTCCCCAACCAGACTAGTACTGGTTTTTCAGCAGAAAATTTTCAGTTTGGGGAATTTTATTTTCTGAGTCAGACCTTGCCAAGGGAAGCAGGGAGAAAATGTTTGAGTTGCCTCCTTCAGAGCAGTTTGGCCTAGACACTAGCTCTGGTTCACTGTTCTGGCCTTGCTCGGGTTGAGGGTATTTTAATAATTTGGGCAGGTCCCAGGGTGTTTGGGGGAGATGATGAGGATGTTCCCTTTTGAGATAAAAACTAAGAAATACAGGACTAGAGAATTTTTTTTTAAGAAATCTGGGATTTAGACATTTTATTTAAAGCAAGGGAGTTCTGAGTTTCTGAGAAGGTTTTTGTTTGCAAGAAGGAACATTGTTTGATCTGTCATTGTACCAAAGGGGTACATGTTTGTCTACAAAGGAGGGGCGACGACTAAAAGCATCCGATGAGGATGGGATTCGAACCCATGCGTGCAGAGCCCAATGGATTAGCAGTCCATCACCTTAACCACTCGGCCACCTCATCTGAGCTGGCAAGAAAAAGACAGGAGGAGAAATCTAAGGCCAGCAGAGCTAGGGACAATAAGGAGTTTTTAAACACTAAGCAGAAGCAGGGGCTGAATGAGCTCCCCCCTCACATCTAGTGAGGAGCTGGGGGAAAGACTTCAGGAACAGAGCGTGTTTGCACAGACACACCTACTCTGCCTAGGTATGCAGCATGATGGGGCCGCTTTCCCAAAATGACCAGTTTTGGCTGCTGGTGGGTTACAAATCACTTTAGCATTGAGTGGAATGAAATGTTATTATCCTTCCTGTATGAGTGAGGGGCAGCAGAACATACCTAGTCCGTCCTGATGGAGGGCTGGGTGGGTGAGGAATAGCTTTTATTGGACTGCATAGAAGCCATTGAGAACATCATCCTAAACCAGGGGTCCCCAAACATTTCACTCTGTGCCCTCTTATCCATGGCTGTGGACCCTCAGAAACCACAGTCGGAAACCGAGGCTGGGAGTGGGGCTGTTGCTTGCTGGGGAGAGGGGTGCAGACAGGGGTAAGGGGGTCGAGGCTGAGCTGGGCACTAGAGCCCCAGGCTGAGGGTGGGGTTGGGGAAGAGCTGGGACAGAGTGGGGCTCAGTGCTGCTCCCTCCATGGGGGCTGGCTCAGACCCTGAGGTGCCCCTATGAATGTTCCTCTGTGTCCCCCTAGGAGTCATGCCCCACATTTTGGGAACCACTGAACCCTTCTCACTAAGCAGGGGCTAGTGATGCCAAAGCCCAGGGAAAGGGAGAACAAGTGCAGGGCCCCCAGCACTGGAACCATGTGAAGGGGCTGCAGGAGAGGGGCAATGGCTGGTGGCACAGGGAGTTAAGGGCAAAGGAGGCACAGGAGGGGGCAGGAGTTAGGGGTGAAGGAGGTGCAAGGGTTGAGAGTGCAGGAGCTAGCGGTAAAGGGGGAGTGGGGATCATCCAGGGGCAATGGGGAAGTGCCAAAGTACAAGCTTTGCTCAGGGCACCATTTTCCCTAATGCTGGTCTGAGCAAACAATTGGAAATGACCCTTCAGTGAGAACAAAACCATAGTGTAGAAAAGCCCCTTTAAGTGGTGGTGGCTGAGGGCTTAGGGAGATGGGTTAAAAAACAACAAGCATCTCTCTGTGGAGGTTTGATTCTTGCCTGCTGGGCAAGGCTGGTGTGTGGTGTCTCCATGGCTGCACTTTCAGTGTCTGATCACCCACGGTGTCACAGGGAGCCAAGTCTAGACATATTCAGAGGCTCTATGCCAGGGTTTCTCAAACTTCCTTTCACTGCAACCCCCTTCAGCTAAAAAAAAAAACACCTTACTATATGGCCCTGGAAAGAGGGACCAAGCCTCTCCACACCAGGCAGGGGCAGGGGGGAGCCAAAGCCTGAGCCCTGCCCCAGTTAAGGGAGGGCAAAACCAAAGCTTGAGGGATTCAGCCCTGGGTGGTGGGGCTCAGACTTTTGGCTTCAGCCTCAGGCACCAACAAGTCTAATGCCAGCCCTGGCAACCCCATTAAAACAGGGTTATGACCCACTTTGGGGTCCTGACCCACAGCTTGAGAACCACTGCTCTATGCTGATGGGAGAGAGTTTTCCTGTGGGTGCAGTTAATCCACTTCCCCAAGAGGTGGCAGCTATGTCAGTGGGAGAAGCTATATCGGTGGGTGCGCAAGCTGTGGTGGTTGCCACATTTAAGAAGTTTAATCAAACCCCATTTTTAAAACCACCTGTGGTCTGGGAATGGCAACGGAGCTCAATGAAGCAGGGTCTGTCCTTCAAAGTCCTGAAGATCACAATTCTATACTCCTGTTGTCATGGGGGTATAGCTTAGTGGTAGAGTGCTTAACTGCAGCTCAAGTGGTCCTTCGTTCAAACTCCTGTGTTCTCTTATAACCTTCTTTCTTTTTTTTAAAAAAAGGAAAACATTTATTTTTCCATTCTCCATTCTGTTCAGGAGCTCCACTATACGGGGGTGCTTGATATGAATGTAAACACTCAACATTTCGCTGTCCAAATGCATAAAAACCTAGCGAAGCTGTCCATCAGCTGAAATCCGTTCCAATCCTCTAAGTGTCTAGTTTATGTTTTCATCAATTAAACAAAGGTATCATACGAATGTACATTTGCAGATCCCTCTTCTCCAGGAGCTGTGCTGTGCAGAAGAACAAGAGCCACATCCAGCTGCAGTTCAGGAATCTGATGACCAAAGAGCCAATAAATGTTCTGAGGGCTGGAGAAAATTGCCTTCTAGTGAGCTATTGAACGAGCTCAACCTGTTTAGCTTATCAAAAGAAGATTGAAAGGTGACTTCATTGAAGTGTTGAAGGGCCTTAATGGACAGAAGAGATTGGGTATAAAAGGGCTCTTTAATCGAGCAGAGAAAGGCATAACAAGACCCAATCACTGGAAGGTGAAAAGAAACAAATTCATATTACAAATAAGACACAAATATTCAACAGCGAGGATGATTCACCACAGGAACAAGCTACCAAGGAAAGTGGTGGATTTGCCATCTCCTGATGTCATTTAATGAAGACTAGATGGTTTTCTGGAATGTGTTTGCCCCAAAAGTAGCTCTTGTGTCATACAGGAGGCCTGTGATATGCAGGGGGTCAGATTAGATGCTCTAATGGTCTCTTCTGGCCATAAAATTGACTAATTTCTGAAAAACTGAGTGTAGCATTGGGAGCAGCGTCTGATGTTTTCCTGTCTAGCCGGCTTGCTTCCTAGAACGAACGCTCCTTGAGTGGGGTGATCCACAGGGAGTAGCTCAAACCTCCAAAGTGCCTGGCCAGGGGCAGGACATTGGCCCAGCAAGGGAGGGGTGTGGCAGTGACATCACAAAGTCCTTTTGCAGGACCTCAGACTATTGGTCAAAGACTATTGGTGGGGAGGTGGTGACGTCACAGAGAGATGCTGACATCAGCCAGGCAGGACAGGGATGAGGGGCCAGGGAAACCTCAGAGACCCCTGTGGCTTTGCTTCAGCAAGTCTCCTTCTCAAGTTCTCTTTGAGGACTGAGAGAGTATTCGGGTTCACGTATGTGAGCGCCAGGAGGAACCTCTTTCAAGTTTTCTCCTTCCCTTTTCCTGATTTTACTAGAAAACAGCCATCCCTGTTTAGAAGGTAAGAGCCTCCTTGAGATTTGAAACCTGTTCAGTCTGATCCATCTGGTGACAGTTGAATTCTAGGCATGGAAAACAGGAACTTAAGGAGGCAGAATTTTATTCCGCACCTGGGATTTTGTCCCTTAGGGTTTGTTCTTTTTGTTTCACCTTTTCCTCCATCCATCCCTTCCTCCTTTCTCTTCGTCTCTTGCTTTTTTTGTCCTTTCACCTGTTCCCCTCCCAACACCAGGAGGAGTGTGTGTGTGTGTTGCGGGGGAGTGCTCTGCAGCTCCCACTGTGGGAAGTTCACCCAAAAATGTGGGACTGAAATAGTGCTCGGGCAGTGATCCCCACCGGTGACCTGGGCCATCCTTTGGGCTCTCTGGTGAGAACGCTCAGCCTCCCATCCTGTCTCTACCCTGATTGGCTGAGCAGGGGGTTATTGACAGGGAGGAGACTCAGGTCCTTGTTGTTCTCTTTGAAGACCAAGGAAATAAGTCATAACCTGTTATATGTTGACAAATTTTAGTGCTTTGCTGCATTAATGGTCTCTGAGCAGTTCATGATTCTCTCTAACATTGCAGTTCTCCTCAAATACTTGCTGAATAATTACTATGCACTGTTGTTCGTCTGGAGCTCATCTGCGAGTACTTTATTCAGGTCATTCAGTGTTTGAAATTCACGATCTGATGGTTAGTTTCAAAATCAGGGCTCTTGGGTCCTATTCCCAACTCTGCCACTGGCTGGCTGTGTGACCTAAGACAAATCAATTCTCCTTTCTCAGCCTTAGCTTCTCCCTCTTTCAAGTAGGGATAATAATGAACCGCTCCTACCTACCTCACAGTGGGGGAGGATGGGTATCCATTGGAGAGTGTCACTAGGAGTATCAGAGGGGTAGCCATGTTAGTCTGGATCTGTAAAAGCAGCAAAGAGTCCTGTGGCACCTTATAGACTAACAGACATATTGGAGCATGAGGTTTCGTGGGTGAATACATCTGACATAGTTAAGCAAAGAGAACAAACCCCAAATCCCCCCTGTGCTTTGGGAGCCAGGTTTGCGGTGGGAATTCTGTAGTTCAGATGACTTCACACCTGGGCATTGTGATTCTTTACCAGTTTCTCTGGCATTCAGGCAGTTTTGTGCTCACAGCTGTGATGGCCAAGTGGTTAAGGCGTTGGAGTTGAAATCCAATAGGGTTCCCCTGCGCAGGTTCAAATCCTGCTCACAGCGAGGCCTGTGTTTTAGCCAGTCTCTCACCCGGGCAACACCTCTGTACAACCTCCTGAGACACTCTCAATTCTCTCCCCACCCCAAGGAAATCCTGTTCTGCTCCTTTCATCGAGATCCCTGGGACTCCCCCTCACACTGTGTCTCAGCACCTGAAGCCTCTGCCACTCACCTGGTGCCCCATAGATCAGACATAGCCCTGGTTCTGCTCCTCTCTCTAGGGTGTGAAAGAAGCTGAGTCAGCGAATCCATGGGAGCTGTAGAACCAATAGAGAAAAAATAGGTGCTCAGTACCCACTGGCAGCCAGCTCCCCCGCACCCCACTACAGGCCTTGCTGACAAGCTCCTGCTCTTCCCCTTCAGCACCTCCCACTTGCCAGTGATCAGCTGTTCAGTGGGGTGCAGGAGGGGCTGGCAGGGGATGGGGAGGAGCAGGGACGGGAAGAGGTGGGGGAGGGAGAGGAATGGGGCGGGAAGGTGCAGGATGGGAAGAGATGGGACAGGGGTGGGGGCTTGGGGGAAGGGGTGGAGTGGGGGCAGGGCCTGGGGAGGAAAGGGGGGGCTTTGTCACAGACCCCTCTAGGGCTGGCCCTGAAGGGAAGCACTGACTATCACAGTGACAATAGAAGTGACCAGCCTTGCGGGGGAGGCTGAGGGAGATCCGCACTCACCAGGTCTCTTCTCTCCCCCACGGTGAGCCAGACACTGCTCTCTCCTGGCTCTCACTCTAGCAGCTGGATGCCAAGGAGCCATTTCCCCACAGGAAGTGCATCGAGTGCCCCTGTGGTGCTGAGGGGCTGGCGCTGCTGCTGCCTGTGGGGCTGGCAGGGGGGCTGATGTCTGCACAGACTCTCAGCTGCCAGGCCGGAGGGGGCACTTGGGCCCTTACCAGACTGGCTCAGTGAAGACGGGGGGGTTGACAGAGCAATACAGACGCTCTCCAGAGCACGGAGCAGCATCCGCCCATGCAGCCAGGCAATGAGCATTTCCCACAGCCTGGAGCCGAGGGGGAGGCGGCAGCTGCTGTTCCAGCTCCTCAGGGACAGGCCCTGTCAGCCAACAGCCACTTCTTACTCCCCACAGCTAAGGGCGCCGGGTTCCTCTGGTGGGGGTGTGGAGCAGCCGTTCGTTTTCCTGTTCGCACTCCTCTGCGGTGTGAAAATCAGGGAGGGGAGGCAGAAGCCCCACTTCCCTCCTGAAATGACGCCCAGTGGAGGAAGCCAGGACAACAGGGTGGGGTGGCAGGTGGTGGCCAGACTCTCACCGCCAGGGTCTAGTCTAGCTCAGGGTCCAGCTCAACTTCCTCCCCGCGCCACTGGCCCCCAGTCCCCTTCCACCACCAGGTCAGCCCAGGCACTAGGGCAGGAACGGGGTGAGGCAGCAAGTCAAGCTGAGCAAGGCAGGCAAAAGCGAGTCTTGTCTTCATGGGCCGCTCACAATGACGTCCTTTTGTGTGCAACTGCTGCAAAAACCTCCCGGGCAGAGAAGCAACAGGCCCAAACATTACCACACAGCTGCCAAAGTAGCTCAGTTGGGAGAGCGTTAGACTGAAGATCTAAAGGTCCCTGGTTCAATCTCAGGCTTTGGCAGGCCCTTTCATCCCTCTTTGTGCCCTGCTGGCTTGCTCTATGGGAGCACAGTGGTGTGTCAGCACCCAAGATGAGCAGGGCTGCCCTAGAGCATTTAGGGGTCTGGAACAAAGCATTTTTGGGAGCCCGTTCAATTAAAAAAAAGTTGCAATACTGTATTCTCATGGGGCCTGGGGTAAATTGCCCTGCTTGCCTCCCCTCTGGGTGGCACTGATGGTGAGTCTCTGATCTTGGGCTCTGCAGTAGGAAAACATAGAATGGGCTTCTGCCCCTAGTTGGCCCACCTGACCTTTAACAAGGAGAGATGGGAGCTGTCTTTCCCAATATGTCAGGGAGAGAGCAAGGCAGGGTGACCCTCAGGAATGGTGCCAGAGGGCTGCTGGGCAGTGACAGGCAGGGAGTGGGGGTGAAAACTCCTCTGCGCAGCTGAGCAAGGGCAGTACCAGGGAAGGGGCATCTGTGAAAGTGGCCGTGTGGAAGGGATTTGGGGGTCCAGGAGGAGGCACTTGCTGTTCAGTGCCTTGGAGCAGCTGGACTTGGCCATGGTGGGTGTTCAGGAAATGCACATTCATGACTCTAGGGTAGCTTGCTGGGCAGAGGGTGATGGGAGGAAGGGCCTCCTGGCCAGGAAAGAATGATGGGGTTGGAGTCTTGTTCTTCACATTCGCGGTGCGAGTACAGAAGGTGGTGGAGCTCCAACCAGGGAGGGCATTACTGGTGGGCTTTGTGCTCTGTGGCACTGGTTACTGCTATATTAGTGTGTATGGTCCCCAGTTAAGGCATGAGAGGGAAGATCAAAGGCTCCCTTCCTCTGGACTGCATGATGTTTGGTGTTGGGGGGGATTTTAATTGTGTCAGCCGGCCTGAGCACCGCTGGTCCCATTTTCCCAACCGTCAGAGGAAACATTTTTACAATGAGCACTACCTGGCACAGGTCTGTAGTGAGGTCGGCTTAGAGGAGCTCACTCCAGCCACAGAGGGGGTTCACCTTTCTGCGGGGACAGACCAGGACTCGCACTGACCGGATTTATGCTTAGCTTTTGTGTCTTTAGCGTGTTGCTTCTCAGATTCTTTCTTGGCCTGACTTGTTACACTTTGACACTTAACAGGCCAGAGTTTGTGCACCTTCCTATTATCCTCACTAGGATCTGATTTCCAAATTTTGAGGAATGACTTTTTGCCTCTAACAGCCTCCATTACTCTGCCATGAACCTAGAGTGGCGTTCTGCTGGTCCTCCTATTGTCGTTTCTGATTTAGGGCAAACGTTTCATCTGAGCCTCTAATTGCAGTGTTTTTAAACGGTCTGCATGCTGCTTGCAGGCACCTAACACTTGTGACAGCAGCTCCTTTTAATTCCCATCCAACCATCTATACTTATGCTAATAGGTTGACTTTAGGTCTTTAACTTTGAGCGGTAGCTGAGAAGATGGTAAATTGGGCAGAAACCCATTTGACAAACCTCTTCATTTCCTTGTTATTTCCTGACTTCTTCATTCATCGCCTTTTCCTTATTTCCTGGCTGAGGCGGCGGCCTGCCAGGGAGCTCCCTGGCACCTCTGGCTGCCTGGGCTGAAGGCAAGAGGCAGGCCTGGGCATGGTGAGGGCCTCTTGTCCCGTAATGAGGCCGCACTGCTTCCTGGTCCCCTTTTCCCACCCACACCGGCAGGCGGCTGCTGTGGGAGAACACGAGGGAGGCTCTCGGGATGCTAGGCAGCGCTGTGTGTGTGGCTGTCAGGGAAAAGAGCCTTCTTCTCTAAAGATGGCTGGCAGAAAGGTGGTGCTCAGCTCTGTCAGTGACCTGCCCAGTAGCCTTGCTGCCAGGGGATGCAGACATATCTGTAAGGTGCAGAAAGAGGGTATTTGGCTTCCGAGTTAATATGAGAAATATGCATTTAGGAGATGGAATTTCCATTCTTTCATCAGGGCCCCAGTGGCCTAATGGACAAGGCAATGGCTTTCTAAGTCAGAGATTGTGGGTTCGAGTCCCATCTGGGGTGAAAAACTGCCTCTACGTTGCAAGAAAACCTTGGCCTTATTTTCAGCAAGGAAGCTTGGGAGATGTTTGAACACAAAATACTGGATCTTGGGAAAAATCCCCCAGAAATGGCATCTTGACAAATGCTTTCTAAACCCCTCAGTAGCAAACAGTTAATACTAGTGTTTGTCTGAGACTAGAGAGAAAGGGAGCGTTTACTCTGAGTGAAACAGACAGAAAGAGCAAGGCTGTTCTGAAAGAGAATGGATCTGTCTGGAGACAAAGCAGCTCCTGAGAATGAGCAACAGTGTGAAAAGAAGAGGTTCAAATGGGTGTTAGATGTTAGTTAGTGTTAGAGGGTTTATCCCTTCACCCTCCCATTACCGGGTCCTCCTTGCGTACACACAGAGCAGCAATACCCAAAGTCCGAAGGTGCAAACAATTAGATGTTTATTGGATTGAACTTCCAGCAAGCAATGATTCCATTTTCCTTCCTCAGTGTCCCCATCCCAGCCCTGACGCCACAGAGCCTTGCCTGTGTCCCTGTTCCCATTCTCCTCCTTGGCAAAACATAGGACATATGGTGACACATTTCCTGATCAGGCCAGGCATCAAGGTGGAAGGTGTTGATATTCCATTTGTCCCACTGCCCCGTGCGTAGTACAGTGCCCTGCACCTTCTCTCGTACGGGCGTGCCACACCTGTTCCAATTAGCGTTCCAGACTTCCCACTATAGTGGGCCTGGGAAGGTTGGGTCCAGGTTGTCTAGTACAGGGGGGAGGGGCTTACTCCATTACTTCTAGGTTATTTCCATAGGCAACGTATCACAAGTATACTTAGCAATACACCAGCCACTGTAATAATCCACAGCAACACCGAGAGACCTGAGCACTGCAGCATGGTCCAACATCCTGGCCACCACCAAAACACCTCCTCTCCTCCTTCGACGGGGTCAAGCTCTTAACGTGTCCAGTTGCAATACGCTGCCACTGCAGGTTTTCGTGCTTTTGTCCATATCATAAGTCCATTGAATGTCCACAGAGAAATGGGTTATTGTCCAAACCAACTTAACCACGTGGTGTGGAATCAGGCCATATGCCCTGCTTCGATTATTCACAGCAGTAAGATTCACAGGTCTATCTGTGCACCAAAGCCCAGAGAGCAGTGTGTAGTGTGGAATTTGGTTAGGGGCTGGTGTAATTGTGCCCCTAGTAATATGTACATTTCCAGCAAAACACCTCAGACACAGTACACCCAATTGTCCACCCCTTGCCACGGGCCATTGGGTGTGCTCCTCCATGGTCATCAGGGAGGGGCACATTCAAACATCTTCTCTAGATTTACACCATTTTACACACCCCTCCATTGATTCCCAGCGAGCAAATCCCCTTCTCATTATTCCCATAGGGATTGTGGGTCCCACCTCAGCTGCCGATTCACTTCCAGATACCACGGTAGCTATTACACAGGTGCTGGCCTCCTAGTCGAGCATTTTGAATTTCCATCCACATCTTCCCCCAGATCAGCCTTTTGAAGCCATCCCCACCCATGTCATGAGGTTTTCTGGTCATTGAAACACAACAATGCTAACAACAAGACAAACACCACAGACAAACAGCACAAAACATAGATTCATGGTATTATGGGTTAGTCTTTTGCTGGCACCAGCTTGCTTGTAGAGTGTCTGAAAAACAAAAGAAACAATTTCCACACACACCCCCAGTGGGGACAGATTAGTGCTTAATAATAATAATACCACTTCCTTTTACAAATTTCCTTGCTAATTGCAGGAAAAACAGAAGAATTACCTCCAGGCTGTCCTGATTTTGTTCTATAGTCACTTAGTGAATTACCTCACTTGCGGGTCATTTATGAAATTCATGAGGTGGTGTGCCTCAGTGTCCCCTCTTGTACAACAGACCCAGTTTGCAATAGTTTCTCTGCTGTACTAAGCTTTAAGTTTATCCTCAGGTAATAGCTGAGAGACAGCTTTAGATTTAGCTTTAGCACTGTATATACTCACACACACTCCTTAGGGTTAACCTGTCCCCCTTATTTTCAGGCTTGACTTGTTTTTTCACCTCCCTTTCCTGGAGGGCCACAATCTGAGTCTTCCAGTAGCTTGTTTGCTGACCAGATGTATTTATTATTTGCAGCTCCTTTGTGCTGCCACTGATGGGCAGCTCTCTCCTTCCCCCATCAGCTAGGTCATTTGCATTCACCCCGGCTTTCGGGCTTGGCTTTTGGATCCAAAGCCATCAGCAGCTCAGAGACTGTCTGAAAAGGGACACAATCAACTTCCACCGGAGTTCTGATTACTTTCCACTTTCATCTTCTGCTTCAAAACACACAGATCTGAAAAAGAAACCACAACCTATTGTGGCTCCCTTTGGAGCCCTAATAGGGTTTGAATTAAGTACCATGTTTTGTTTGCATTTATTTTACCCCTTCTCCAATATACACTAAAATGCACATTCCTTCCATAGTTTAACCTTCATAACATTATGTTACAAACCATAAGTCTCAGTTTAGGTTTTTAAAACCTTACACAATTACACACAACAGTTTGTTTTGTCTAACAGCCCTTGCACTGCAATAATTTTTTTTTTACACAACTGTACCCCGATTACACGTCCATCTTGTACAACCAGAGCCAGCCAGGGGCAGGCAAGTTAAGTTCCAATAGAAACCCCTGACATTCCTTTAGTGATATTGCTTACATTACCCAGGAGTCAAATCATTTTGATGAGATTATCTCTCCGCCTGCTGCCTGCAGCCGTCCCCTATAGACCATTTCTGTGGGCAAAGGGCCCATTTCCCCTCAGAATGGCTGTAAAGGCTTCTCGGGACAAAACATAGTGGTGGTAGTAGCCACTTTACCTGACCCTCTTGTATAATTTAATTACTAAGCTTCCATCCAACAGGAGTGCACAGAGCTGCACATACAGTTACATTTATATAACTGGGTTTTATTATTAAACCAAAAACTGCCCTTCTTGTAACACCACAACTGTTGCCTTTTGCTATTTCCACAACTCACAAATGTTTACTTTCCTCCAAACTCTGTATTATTAATTTTTGCAAAACCCTGGGCGGCTGCACTGCCGTGCGGGGGTGACTCTGCAGGGGGAGAAGCTCCTGTGGAGCAATGTAGAGCAGGTGCAGGAAGGAGCCAGGGTCACTATTCACATTGTGAACTGCATAATTTTCCAAAATTGGGAATGTCCGAGAACAATTCTAAGGGGAAGGTGAATGCAGAGGAATGACACTGGAGATGCCCAGACCTCCAATGGGGGCAGCGTGGAAATTAATAATGGGAAGATCATTTGTGAAATTAGTCGTCACTGACAAGATTAGTCTCTGTTCCTATTTCACGCTATGGTGTTAGTTAGAGGAATCAGTACAGATTTTTACTATTAATTTTACTATATTAATTAAACACTTAATTTTAAGGTGACCTAAGCCTGGGTTAGATAGTGCTAAAGAAAAGGAAGAATTGTTCTGTCCATGCAGCTATTACAGGGACGGGAAAATCCATCCAGTCACTGTCTACTCCAAAGTGCTATAGCAGGGCCACAGCAGCGTTTTAAGTGTAGACAGATTAAAACTAGATTTATCTCCAGTTCGCACTGTGGATGCTCAGGCACTAAAACTACAATAATAACAACAGCAGCACAGCACTTTCATAGTTAGCAGGATTTGAACCTGCGCAGGGAGACCCCAAAAGATTTCTAGTCTAGCCCCTTAACCACTCAGCCACAACTAGTTGATATGCATCCATTCTACTGCATGATGATTTTGTTCTCACTGAATTGTCACTTCAAATTGTTTGCCCAGACCAGCTTCCCCAGCACACTCACAGCTGCGCATCAGTGTAAGTGTGTCCTTGGGTGAACAGCGAGAATTCCTGCCCATTTCCCTTCCGGCTGGAGCAGGATTAGAGTGTGTTTGTGTGAACGACATTGCTGTAGATTGTTGTTCATTCCCCACTCTGACAACTCAGACAGTCCCTTTCCTAGTCAAATCTCCAGCACATCGTTCCAATAGCAGGGGGCAGGATTTCTCTGGGGCACTGAAATTTTTCAGAGGGCCGGTGCGTGAACTCAGCCTTGCATTCCACCCTTGATGTTTCATGGACTAACAACAGCAGCAGAAAGAAAGAAAGAGCCGAGCCAATATCTCCCTGGCAGGGATGCAGGTGCCATGACCCCTCTGTCTGACCGTCGCCATTGCAGGAGAAAAAGGTTCACTGGCATCGAATGCCTTGGCTCAGACCAGAGACACAGGGAGGTTTTGCTGTTTATGGATCTGTGCAAAGGAAATTTTGTCTCTGTGTGAAACTGAGGTCAGAAATGAAACGTCCACATGGTGGCCCAGTGCTCTAGGGAATGTGGGTGAAGGACTCGGGCTGAGAAATGATTTAACAGGAGTTTGTATTTATTGCCCCGATTAAAATCTATGGCTAAAAGGCAGCAACTGTTGTTAGTACTTGTACCTGTGTAGGGACACCACAGTGGGTGTCAAGTCCATTGTCTTCACCAGGGGCAGTCGATTATTTTATCAAGGTACAAATTTCTTGGTCAAGGCCTAGGCTCCAGAGAAAACAATACACTGCTGATAAGAAGAAGTACATCAAAAGATTTTGCAGCCACCATGGGCATAACTATGATGTGTCGTGTTTCACTCTTTATACCTGGTGCCACCTCCTTTCCCTTTAGCCTTGAAGTTGACCAAGGGCAAAGCTGAACATCTCCTCAGATACCAGGGAGTGTTTATGTCCATTCCTGCGAGCTCCACAGGGGTTTGATGTTGCTGCTTTCAGTCCTCCGGCTCTGCCGGGATAAGGAACAATTCAGGCTGTCACTGAACTGAAGGAGGAAGATCAGTTTTTGACAGGCAGAGGGACGCCTCCTCTTAAAGGTGTTTGTCTGGCTGGCAGTCCTGGTCCCCAGGTCTCGCCCGTGGGGCTCCAGCAGTTTTGGGACCAGGTCACTCCCTTGGCCCCACCTGCCGCCCCCAGGCGCTCCCCCCCCCAGGGGCCCCGTCAGTGCAGCGGAGCTGAGCAGCATCTGTCTGCTCGCTCCAGTGGCTGCCGGCCCCTCCCCATGGCAGGGCGGGGTGGGTCGGTGCCTCCGCGCACTGCCCCTGCCTGATCACCCCTGTGGCCAATGGGACGCTGTGGGGGTGATGCCTGGGGGCAGCAGCATGCGGAGGACCCCCAGCCCACCCTGCCTTGGAGACCCCGGGACGTGCGGCAGCCCTGACCCCCTCCCAGAGCCTGCACCCCCACCCCCTCCTCACATACTCACTCCCCCCCCCAAACTCTTTCCCAGAGCCTGCACCCCTCCCTCCACACCCCAGCCCCAAACTCCCTCCCAGAGCCTGCACCTCTCTCTGCACCCCCAAGTCCCCAAACTCCCTCCCAGAGCCCGCACCCCCTCCCCTTCCGCCTACCCCTATCTTCCTCCCACAGCCCACAACCCCACCCCTACTCCTGTTCCCCCTTCCTCCTGCCCCAGCCCAGAGCCTGCACCAGCACCCAAACTCCATCCCAGAGCCTGCAGCCCAGACCCCCTCCCCAACCCAAACTCCCTCTCAGAGACCAGCCTCTCACCCCTTCTGCACCCAAACTCCCTCCCAGACCCTGCACCCCAATCCCCAGCCCCAACCCAGGGCCTGCACCCTAGACCTCCTCCCCCCACCCAAACTCCCTCCCAGAGCCTTAGGCAGCTGAGGGGCAGAGCTTTGGGGGGCGGGTTTTGGGCAGTGTGAGTGACATTATTGGCCCACTGGGAGGACTGGAGGACTGGCCCTGGCCCTAAGGTAAATTGAGGTTGAGACCCTGCTTTAAGGGATTGGAGCAATGCTGGAGAGACTGACGGGCAGGGAGCTGGGGAGCTGTGTGTGCCCCAAGGAGAGTTGTTGTTGTGCTCTGGTGACACAGAGCGGGGGTGGGGAGTTTGTAAGCTGTGGTGTTTGTACAGAGAGAAAGTTTACTAACCCCCAGGTTAAAAACTGTTCCTGCTCTGGGCTATACAGGACACTCTCTGTTGTGAGGGTAGGTCAGTGGGTGAATGTTTCCCTGCAGGGTGATGGGTTCTTAGTTCCAATCCAACTAATTCCCTTAAAAATCTTTTTCAAATGAAAATCGATTTCCAGACCCATCTCCAGTATGTTCAGGAGTTCGCTGAATGGGGGCAGGGGGCTTGAAATGAATTTAAACACTCAGCATTTTCCTGTGCAAATGAATAAAGACCTAGCAGAGCTGTCCAGCAGCTGAAATCAGTTCCAGTCCTCGGCGTCTCTAAGAGGGACACTCGGTAGCTGAGGCACGTGGGACACCTCTGTGGTGAGGACAGGTGAAAAAATGCTGGATTCAATGAAAGCTGAGCCCATAGGAGGGGAAGGTGAATGGCAGCACCACACAGGGTCATAACACTCAGACACGGGGCTTCACTGTCACTGCCCCTGTGTTTTCCATTATTTCTATCCTAAGGAACACACCCTTCCCCTCCCCCTCCCCCCCCTATTGTCACACACAACCTTCTCCCCTTGAGCCCCATCCCACCCCTACCACTCCCCCCCACACACACGCCATGGGACACAGCCTCTCGGTGACTCACCCAGATGGGGGCTTGTCTCTGCATCTCCCCAACAGGGGAGCAGAGAGCCGAAAGGGCCACAGGAGACCAATGGAGCTAGGCAGGGATAGAAAAGACTTCCCCTCCCTTCCCAAGAGTCCCGTTAATCTCACCCATGGGACGTTCTAGCACCAGGTGGGCTCAAAGCACCAACCTTCCCCTAAGCAATGGAAGGGGGAACCAGCTCTATCACATGGAAGGAGGCTCCCCACCTCTGCTGCTGCCATCCTGCAGCCTTTAATGTGGATTTGTTTTAGCTAATGCAACCCACCCCCCCTCCGCTAATCCACCCATGAAACATGGAGACAAGCACCTGAAGGCAGGGTCCAGTGGTGCAGTGGGTTAGTGCCCAGTACTTACAGAGCAGTGCTGAGTGGAGTCATGCTGAGCTTGTGAGTCCAAACCTCACCTACAGCACTAGTTTTCTTTAAGCAAATGGCTTCTGCCAATCATTTTGCCCTGCAGAAAATACAATTGCAGCTCAGAAGACACCGAGGTCCCCTTGCTTTACAGAGAGCAGGGCAGATGCCACAGATCTACCAGGCTCTGCTCTCCACCAGCCGCCTGTGTCAGGAGGGGTCGAGCAGAGCCCAGAGCACTGCCCCCGACTCCCCCTCAGTCTTTGCTCCCCAAACCACCTGTGTGCTCACCCTCTTTGCTGTGAGACTCAAATCCTGCCTGCCTTTTGGTATGTTGGATTTTTTGTTGTCTGTCGTGTTGATGTGCATGTGGGTCCTGTGTGATTTTTGTGGATGCCTTGCATAGTTTTGTGTGTGTGTGTGTGACTTTTGCATGCAGATTGTTTTTTGCTAAGTATTCTTTTGGTATGTGTTTTTTGTGCTTTCCTGTTGTGGGCTTTTGCTGTATTTTTTTGTGTGGATTTGTTCTTTCTATGTTTTGTGTCGCTTTCCCTTATGTGTATATGACTCTGTGTGCTGTGTGGGTTTGGTTTTTGTTTATGTCTGTGTGGGCCTGTGCAGTCTGTGATGTTCTCTTTCTCTCTGTTTGTATCTTCATGTGTACATTCACTGGAACTTTTCAAACTCTCCACAGCTTTGCCAATTTTCACCAGGAATTTTACTCATTAACAAATTCTCACTTGTTCCCTACCAATTGGTGACCATTGCCCCAGGGGCCTGTCAGTCTCAGGGTCCTGATTTCCCATTGACCCTTCCCCCTTCTATTGGGACTGGGAACTAGCCAACCAAAAAAACCCCACTCAGTTTTAGTAAAGGGCCAACAGTCCCTTACACAAGCTGGCCCTGTGAGGGAGGGAGAGCTCAGTGGTTTGAGTATTGGCCGGCTAAACCCAGGTTTGTGATCTCTGTCCTTGAGAGGGCCATTTAAGGATCTAGAATAAAAATCTGTCTGTGGATTGGCCCTACTTTGGTTGGACTACTTAGGGGGTTGGACTAGATGACCTCTTGAGGTCCCTTCTAACGCTGGTATTCTATGATAGGGTCACCAATGTTCAGAGAAACTAGCACAAGCTGGTCCCATGGTGTAATGGTTGGCATGCTGAAATCTGAGTTCAAATCTCAGTGGGACCTTGTAGTAAATCCCTGGAGATCCAAGTGCTTTCCTGTCTCCAGCTGTCTAAGAATGAGTTGTTTACCTTGTGCTGAGTGACTCATACCCACTGGAGCCAGGTCTTTGGTTGGAATGGGGTCTAGAAGTGGCTGTGGTTTGACTGGGTGTTTGGGATTTCTGATGCTCACAAGTTTGGCCCTTGTGCTTTCTACCACACTTTTCCTCTTGCCCACATGGCACTTGAAGAAAGGAGTGTCAGGGCCAGGTTTCATAGTCAGGGAAAGGCAGGAGGGAGGCAGAGTCCCAGACTGGAGCCCAGCACCTCTCCTCCTCTGGGCACCTAGGACAGAGGTGGCTGGTGCTGACAGCTCCAAGGGAAGGCTTAAAAGCCAAGGGTAGGGTAAGAGGAGGGGAGAACCATGCCTATGCGTGGCCAGCAGATAGCCACAGAGACACCCAGCCAGGCTGCTCCCTGCTCCCTGGCATGCCGAACACCCACTGAAAACCACCCACAGACCAGCATGCGGGGGGCTACTAATGCTTTTTGGCCAACATCAGAAGATGGTAGGAAAGCAGGGCCAGCCCCCCTGGTGGGGCCTCTGACCGTTCCCACTCCAGGTGCTCACTTTGGCAGTGGGGCAGGAGATCTTACCCCAAGAGTAGGATTTTACCCCATTGCAGGTGGCCCCGCAGCTCCCAGCCGCCGCGGACAGGCGGACACCAGAGCCCCCAGCTGCCATCGGGACCCCCCGGCCAGGACCCATCACCCCGCGACCAGCAGGAACCAGCCACGCACAAAAGCACCTCGTGCCCTGTGACCACCACCCCACCCCCGCAGCCCCTTCCCCATGTCTGGCCACACGCTCCCAGCTCAGGGTGACCACAGACCCCGTCGGGGCAGGCTCTGCTCAGCCCGGCTCCCCACAGCCTGCACTAAACATGTGGGGCCCAACCCCCAAACTTACTCATATTTTACCCCAATGGCCCCAAACTGCCACTTTTAATATATGCAAATAAGGTGCTGCCAAACTCAGGCCACGCCCCAGCTCTCCAGTGGAGCCACCCGCAGGGCCGGCTCCAGACCCCAGCGCGCCAAGCAGGCGCGTGGGGCGGCCCTTTCCCGGGGGGGCGGCATTTGGCTCCGGCGGACCTCCCGCAGTCATGCCTGCGGCAGCTCAACCAGAGCCGCGGGAAGAGGGGACCCGCCGCGGGGCCGGGGAAGGGCAGCGCAGCGCGCCGCGCTGCTTGGGGCGGCCTAATTTATAGAGTATAAATTAGTCGTCACTGACAAGATTTGTCTCTGTTCTCATTTCACATTGTGGTGTTGTTTAGCAGAATCAAGACATAGTTTTACTATGTTAATTAAACACAGAATTTTATTTAACTAAGCCAAAAACTTAGTATCACTTATTTTTTTCTCTGTCCTAGCAAGAATGAATTGAATGTTGTGACTTTCTGGAAAGTGCAGCGAGATTAAATGTGGGGAATTCAGTCTCTGTGTTTGTGAGCTGATGTTTTCCTCTCACAGGTCAGTGCCTGCATTGAAATACCAAGAGGGATCTAAGGGCTGGTGTACGCTGGGCACAGGGGTGTTTGCAGAAGGGGCGGGGAAGGGGCGGGGCAGGGCGTTAGTCTCCCCCAGCTGGCGGTTCACGCCCTGCCCATGGTGTTGCAATGACAGAGGCTGCCCAGGCTGCACTTGTAGCGAGGTTCCCCCACTAGGTGGCCACGCAGAGGCTGCAGGAGACAGGCAGGTGACAGCAGGGGAAGTGGCGACCAGGAGCGGCTCTAGTAATCCGGCCGCCCCAAGCAGGGCGGCATGCCGCAGGGGGTGCGCTGCCGGGTGCCGGTCCCGCGGCTCCGGGGGGACGTGCCTGCAGAGGGTGCGCTGGTCCCGCGGCTCCAGTGGAGCTTCCGCAGGCATGCCTGCCGGAGGTCCGCCGGACCCTCCTGCCACCCTCCTCGGAAAATGCCGCCCCATGCACGCGCTTGGCACGCTGGGGTCTAGAGCCGGCCCTGGTGGCGACACAGGAGCTCTCAGCAGCAGGGTGAAGGACAATGCCGTGGAGCGGCAGCAACACAGAGTGAACAGGGCAAACCGAGAGCCACTTGAAGGAGTGGCAGCAGCAGAAGCTGAGGTTTTGCTTGATGCCTTCGCCCGCTGCTGTTTTCTGCCGGTCGCTGGGTGACGGTTCCTGCCTGTGGCAGCCGGGGGCTGTGGGGTCCCCTCACTGCCTGTGGCGGCCGGGAGCCGTGGGGTCCCCTCACTGCCCGGGGCGGCTGGGAGCCGTGGGGTCCCCTCGCTGCCCATTGCGGCCAGGGGCCGTGTGGTCCTGATGGCAGCTGGGGGCTCTGGCATCCACCTGCAGTGGCTGGGAGCTACGGGGCCACCTGCAATGGCATTTGGCTGCTGCTTCTCCTCACCCCCCATGGTGACTGGGAACGCCAGGCTCTGCCTGCGGTGTCTGAGCGCTGGGGGCTCCTCTCCTGCCTGGGGCAGCCGGGAGCTCCAGGGGCTTCGGCGCTGCAGGGTCTGTGAGCAATGACATGGGGCTGCAGGGTCCTCCCGCCATCAATGCCTGTTGGGAAATCCTGGGTCCATCTGCAGCAGCTGGGAGCTCTGGGGTCCGCTCGTAGGAGCTGCAGGGTCCATACGCAGTGGTGTGGGGCTGTGGGGGCTCCCCCGCCACCCATGGCTGCTGGCAGGGCCGGCTTTAGGAAGTGCGGGGCCCAATTCAAACATTTTCGGCGGGGCCCCGGCAGGGATGACTAAAAAAAAAAAAAGTAAAAAAAAGCCTTTCATTTCTTAGCAACCGGTTCCCTATAAAAAGTTCTGATTTAAAGGATGTGCCACAGTATGTATTTTTTGTACCAATAGGGTTACCATACATCCAGATGGCAATTTAAGAACCAAAAAGCCTGACATGTCAGGGAAAATACGGCTGTATGTTAACCCTACCTACAGTTATTTTTTAAAAAGATGGGCCTGAACTAGAAACGAGCTCCGTTTTACATGTGTGGGTCCTCGCCACTCCCTGGGGGTGTGCTAGGGTGACCAGATGTCCTGATTTTATAGGGACAGTCTCAATGTTTGGGTCTTTTTCTTATATAGCATCCTAATAACCCCCCACCCTGTCCCAATTTTTCACACTCACTGTCTGGTCACCCTAGGGTGTGCACATGTGTGGGTCACCGCCAATCCCTGGGGGTGTGCACATGTGTGGGTCCCAGCTGCTCCCTGCCCGCCTCATTGAAACAGGTGTGCAGGGTTACTGCCCTGGGAACTGCAGGCACCAGTGGACATGGGGCTGGCTGGAGGCAGGGCAGGGCTGACTGGAGGTAGGGTCTGGCTGCAAGCAGGGCAAGGGGTGCAGGGCTGGCTGAAGACAGGGGTGTGTGGGGTGGGCTGGCTGGCTTCAGGCAGGGTCGCAGGGCGTGCGGCAGGGGTTGGCAGGGCTGGAGACAGAGGAGTGCAGGACTGGCTGGCTTCAGGCAGGGGGGTGCGGCAGGGGCTGGCTGGAGACGGGGTACGGGGTGCTGGGCTGGTGCGGGCAGGGCTGGGGTGCTGGGCTGCCTGGTGGCTGGGGCTGGTGCGGGCAGGGCAGGGGTGCAGGGCTGCCTGGAGGCAGGGGCTGGTGCGGGCAGGGCAGGGGGTGCGGGGCTGGTGTGGGCAGGGCAGGGGGTGCAGGGCTGGAGGTAGGGCAGGGGGTGCAGGGCTGGCTGGAGACGGGCTGGCTGGAGACAGGGTAGGGGTGCGGGCTGAGGAAGGGCAGGGGTTGGCAGGGCTGGTTGGAGACGGGCTGGCTGGAGACAGGGCAGGGGGTGCAGGGCTGGTGCAGGCAGGGCAAGGGGTGCAGGGCTGGCTGGAGACAGGGCAGTGGGTGCGGGGCTGGAGGCAGGGCAAGGGGTGCAGGGCTGGTGCGGGCAGGGCAGGAGGCAGGGCAGGGGGTGCAGGACTGGCTGGAGATGGGCTGGCTGGAGGCGGGACAGGGGGTGCAGGGCTGGTGTGGGCAGGGTGTGTGGGTACAGCCCACCCTGTACAGTGAGTGCCCCCTCTTTCTTCCTCCCCAACCGGGGTAGCAGCATCAGCCCAGGGCTCAGGGGCTATTGACAGGGCCCGGGCTCCCCTCGTCCCCTGCCCAGGCTCTGTAAATAGCCGAGGAGCCCTGGGAAGTGGTGGGGCCCGGGAGTTATTTAAAGGGCCGGGGCAGTAGAAGAAATGCAAGCCCTGGACTTTTTAAATAGCCCCCAGAGCCCTGCAGCCCTACCCAGGGCTCCAGCAGTGGGGCTCTGGTAGCAAGTTAAAAGACCTGGGGCTCCAACCCCTTCTGGGAGCCCCAGGCCCTTTAAATTGCCCCTGGAGAAGCCGGGCCACCCAGGGACAGCGCACCAGCTCTTGCCAGTACGCAGTACCAGGGCTTAGGCACGGGGCCCTCTTAGGGGTGGGACCGATTCAGGGGAATTGGTTGAATTGGCCTAAAGCCGGCCCTGCATGCAGGTAGTATATATTGTGTGGATTCTGCTCATATAACAGAGAAAGTTGCCTATGCAGCTCACAATAGTAAATAGGGTCAGAGCAGAAGATCTCTTCTTTCCAAGTGGGAATTGTGCAGGGAGGAACAACAGACCTAGTGCAGCTGTGTTGCCACTGTCTACTAGCACTGAAATGGTTCCGAATGCCTTGGTTCAAGTGGCACCAGTTCTAAAAGCAAGGGTGATTTAGTGCTGTGGTTCTCAAACAGGGGTATCCAATGGTCTTCCAGGGGGTACATCAACTCATCTAAATACTTGCCTAGTTTTACAACAAGCTACATAGAAAGCACTAGCAAATTTGTAACAAATTAAAATTCATACATTGATTTGTTTATACTGTTCTCTATACTATACACTGAAATGTAAGTACAATACTTATATTGAAGGGATTTATTTTTTTATAAATATTGCATCTGATTTTGTAAGCAAGTAGTTTTTATGTGAGGTTAAACTTGGGGGTATGCAAGAGAAATCAGACTCCTGAAAGGGGTACAGGTGTCTCTAAAGGTTGAGAGCCACTGATTTGGTGCAGGTACCACCGGTAACATAGATCCCTGCAAAAACTTCTAGTGCAGATGAATTTGAAAGCAAGCCAGAGAGAAACAGCTGCGGAGCATGCTAGAAAGGGCTGACCTGTCCGCATTGTCTGTGCCTGACAAGCTGTCATGTGGCACAGAGGAGCCTGTGAGAGGTATGGCACAGCAAGAGGGTTTGATTGGTCGGTAGGAGCTCCACATGCTAATCAGGAGGTGTGTGTCTGTAAATAGCGACATAAACATCTTCTAATGGCCAGTCTTCTAAAACTGTCTCAATTGTGCTTTAATGAAATGGGAACCTGGTTTTAGATTTTTGTTCTTTAATTCGCTGGGGGTGAAACCCGTTGTATGAAAACATTCACCATGGGAAGAAAGCTTGCGCACATTAGCCTGGGTGTGTAGCCGAGAACAGCTTTGTTAAGACTATACTTTCAGGGATCGTTTCTATAGTTTGTAACTAGTGAAGTATGGTTGAAAGTGTCTGACCTTGCTAACCACGATGAGGAGTTAAACTGTTCTCTTCTGAGCATGAAGTGAGTGGACAGTGGTGCTTTAATGCATCTGCTATTGATGAGTGTTCTTGCTTTCCTTTTGGGAAGCTGAGAGGAAGAGAACACAGACTGAGTGGTTAGTCCTTATAAAACAAGTTTAAAAATAAATGTTTTGGTTTTCTTTTCTGTTATCTGAGTTTGTTTAAAGCTTTTGTTCAGTTCTGTAGTCTTAATTTCTTTTGGTAGAATTTGGAAGAAAAGTAAAGGTAGTGTGAAAACTGGTGTTTTAAAGGTTTCTACTTCAGTTCTTACTGAAAGTTTTTTTTAAATTTCTTTATGCTGCTCTCTCTCTCTTTTTTTCTTGTAATCTATTTCAGAATTTAGGTAGGGTTCTGTGTCTGCACGTTCTCTTCCTTTTGCACTTGCTTCTCTCTTCTTCCCTTCCCTTTTTTTGGGAAGCCCCTATTTTTACTTCTTCTGCTCTGGCAGGGGGTACGCAGTTTGCTCTTGGCCCCAAGCCCATCAGACAATCCACACAGGCTCTGAGAGTTGCTGTCTCTTGGCCGTATATTGGGTAGAGGGTTCTAAAGCTGTGTCAGGGTATGTCTACACTATGGGTTTATTCCAATTTTGCAGAAACTGGTTTTTGGAAACAGATTATATAAAGTCAAGTGAACACGGCCACACTAAGCACATTAATTTGGCGGTGTGCATCCATGTACTGAGGCTAGTATCGATTTCTGGAGCATTGCACTGTGGGTAGCTATCCCATAATTCCTGCAGTCTCCCCTGCCCATTGGAATTCTGGGTTGAGATACCAGTGCATGATGGGGCAAAAACAGTGTCGTGGGTGATTCTGGGGAAATGTCGTCACTCACTCCTCCCTCCGTGAAAGCAACGGCAGACAATCATTTCGCGCCCTTTTCCCTGGATTGCCCGGGCAGACGCCATAGCACGGCAATCATGGAGCCCGTTCAGCCTTTTTTCCCCATCACTGTATGTCTACTGGATGGTGCTGACAGACATGGTACTGCAGTGCTACACAACAGCATCCTCTTGTCTTTTGCAAGTTAGTAAAGATAGTTGTCAGCTATACTGTATTACCCAGTCTGCTCATTTATTCATGCTCATGACTATCCTGTTTGTATGAGTGATGTGCTCTCACTGCTTGCTGGCTGTACCTTGAACTCACCCACCGTATACCCCGCTTTGGGGACATGACAGACTGTGTATATGTATATGCAGTCCAATACCAAAACACTAACATTTCCCTACAACCTGTATGTTACCCCCAATGACACAATAACTGATGCTTCAAACACTTTGTATAATCTATTTTCAAATATTCTCTAATAAACTTTAAATCTGCTGCTTTGCAAGTTGATAATGACAGTGACAAGTTATACTGTATTACAACTGTGAGCTCTCTGCAGAGACTGTTTCCAAGCGAATGCCTAATCAGGAAACCACCCAGCCTGCCTTCAGACGGCCCACCCCGAATTGTGGCACTACCGGAGAAAGTGGAAGAAGAAATGCCAGCTGCTGCTTCAACCTGGCAGCAGCTTCAAAGATCCAGAAGCTGTATAAAACAAACCCTCTCAAGGCTGTAAGAAAGGTCCTGTATGGTCCCTCGTCCTACTGCATGATCCCACCCGAGCGTCTCTACCACTACTTCCTCGAAGTATTCAGCGGCAAGCCCAGGAATGGCACGCAGTGCCTGGAGTGCTTCCGCCCATTGCCCTGCGTCGCCAATGCAGATGGTCTAGAGGCCGACTTCACACCCAAAGAGGTGATGGCCAGGCTCTCCAGAACCAAAAACACCGCGCCCGGAAAAGATGGCATCCCCTACAGCCTTCTCAAGAAGCGGGAACCCGGCTGCCTCGTCCTCTCCAGCATCTTTAACTTGTGCTGGTGCTTTGGCCGGTCTCCCACCTACTGGAAGAAGGCCATGACGGTCCTGATCCACAAGAAGGGCAAGCGAGATGACCCCAGCAACTGGAGACCCATCTCTCTGTGTTCTACAATGTACAAGCTGTACGTCAGCTGCCTGGCAGCCAGAATCACGGAGTGGGCAACGACCGGGGGAGCCATCAGCCTGGCCCAGAAGGGCTTCATGCCATTGGAGGGGTGCTACGAGCACAACTTCCTGCTCCAGACTGTCCTCCAGACGACCGCGCCCAACTAAACTGCGTCCCGCTCAATGGAGCCATCCGCCATGGGAACCGAGACAAGCGCTGCAGGAAGTGTGGGTACGCCCTGGAGACCCTGCCCCACGTCCTGTGCAGCTGCAAGCCCCACACCAGAGCCTGGCAGCTGTGCCACAACCAGGGCCGGCTCCAGAGCCCAGCGGGGCAAGCACCCGCCTGGGGCGGCCCTTTCCCAGGGGGCGGCAGTCATGCCCGCGGGAGGTCCGCTGCTCCCGCGGCTCGGGGGCGCCTCCCGGGCATGACTGCTTGGGGCAGCCAAATTTGTAGAGCCGCCCCTGGCCACAACGCCGTCCAGGACCGTCTAGTAAAGGCCATCGCTCCGCACCTGGGAGAAATCGCCATCAACCGCACCATCCCCGACACCGACAGCCCGCTGCGCCCGGACATCGTCGTCACAGACGAGAATCGGAAAAAGATCATCCTCGTCGACGTGACGATTCCATTTGAAAACAGGACCCCGGCCTTCCGCGAGGCCCGAGCCCACAAGCTCGAAAAATGCGCCCCCTTGGCGGACACCCTGCGGTCAAACGGCTATGAGGTCTGCACCGACGCCCTGATTGTTGGGGCCCTGGGCGCCTGGGATCCTTGCAATGAATGTGTGCTTTGGACCTGTGGGGTGGGCGGTCGCTACGCGCGGCTCATGAGACACCTAATGGTCTCGGACACTATTCGCTGGTCTAGAGACATTTACACGGAGCACATCACCGGCCACCGCCAATACCAGGAGTGAGCGGGCGTGGCTTCGTGCACCCGCAGGGGTGAGGAGACGTGTAAACCCCCCCCTGCTGGACTCTATTCCCTGAGCCCTAAACCCACCGAACCGAACTCCACCATGTGAGGGTCTTCTCATCCCCATTATCCAGCCCGCTTATTCATGCCCATGACTGTCCAGGTCATTCCCTTCTTTAAGTTTTGTTTAATGGAGTGTCAGTCCTGTCTAGACTATCAGGCAAGCCTACTAAAGACCCAGAGAGGCAACTGGCAGCTCCTGGTCAGAGCCCCAGACATCCAGCAGAAATGATGAGCTGCATGCCATTCTAGGGGGTGCCCCTGCAACAACCCCACCCATTGCTTCCCTTCTCTCCCAGGCTACCGTTATCCCCCATTTGTGTGATGAAGTAATAAAGAATGCATGAATTTGAAACAACACAGACTTTATTGCCTCTGCAAGTAGAGGTCAAATGGGGGAAGGGAGGGCAGTCTCCAGCTACTATGATATTCCAAGCAAGACTGAATCTCCAGAAGACAAAGCTTAAAGAAGAGAATGACCTGGGAGTCATTCCCATTTTTGCCCAGGAGCCCTCGGGCGACCTCACCAAGGCCAACCAGGAGCACTCACGGGATGACAATGACAGATACCAATCCTACTGTACTATCTGCCATCCGGAAGGGAAGGGGATGCTGCTCTGTAGTGCAGCAGCACCACGTCTGCCAGCAGCATCTAGTAGACATACAGTGACATTGAAAAAAGGCGAGAAACAATTTTTTTCCATTTGCTTTCGGGGGAGGGGGACATATACCCTGAACCACCTGTGACGATATTTTTGACCCTTCAGGCTTTGGGAACTCAGCCAAGAATTCAAATGGTTTTCAGAGAGTGCGGGAACTGTGGGATAGCTACAGATGTCAGTCACCCCTCCCTCCGTGAGCATCCATTTCATTCTTTGGCTTTCTGCTACGCTTGTCTCAGCTTCTTAAGTTTCAGCACTGTGTTGAGTCCCTGTTGTGGCCTCTTTCTATCATGGCCTTGGAGATTTTTTCAAATGCTTTGGCATTTTGTCTTTTGGAACGGAGTTCTGATAGAACAGATTCATCTCCCCAAACAGAGATCAGCTTCAGTATCTCCCGTACGGTCCATGCTGGAGCTCTTTTTTGATTCTGGGACTGCATGGTCACCTGTGCTGATCAGCGCTCCACACGCTGGGCAAACAGGAAATGAAATTCAAAAGTTCGTGGGGCTTTTCCTGTCAACCTGGCCAGTGCATCCAAGTTCAGATTGCTGTCCAGAGCGGTCACAATGGTGCACTGTGGGATGGCGCCTGGAGGCCAATACCATTGAATTGCGGCCACACTAACTCTAATCCGAAATAGCAATACTGATTTCAGCGCTACTTCCCTCATCAGGGAGGAGTACAGATACCGGTATTAAGAGCCCTTTATATCGATATAAAGAGCTTTGTTGTGTGGACGGGTGCAGGGTTAATGCGATTTAATGCTGCTAAATTTGATATAAACTCATAGTGTTGGCCAGAGAGAGCAGCAGGTTTCCCCTATTGTTTCCCGCTCTTGTTTTCTTGACTAGTTTCTCCTCTGCACCAACTTGCTCTTTTGCTTTGTGAGCTTGGCTAGCTCAGTTGGCAAAGCATCAGCCTTTTAATTTGAGGGTCCAGGGTTTAAGTTCCTGGTCAGGTGATAAACTACTCACCAAGATCTTAAACTGTCTTTCTCATGTTCTCTTTGATGTTACTTTTTCTCTTCAGGATTTGCCCTTTCCTCAGAAGGGCCTTTTTGTGTGTGGGTTTGAAGGGGCAACTTCCTGACAGCCCCTCTGTCCTTGCGGCCTGGAGGAATAAAGGCCTCTGGGCATAGAGCATGTTCCTTCCCTGCACAGACACACACAGACAAAGACACAGAATATCCCTAAGGAATTAGAATCACCTGCTGCCTTCCCCTGTCCTGCTGGATCCCCAAATGAAGATGCTCTTCAGCCTAAACCCATGTCCCCTCTTTCCCAGTGCCCTCAATCCCAACCTTCAGTCCCTCCTATTCCCAGTGCCCCTCAGTCCCAACCCACAGGCCCCCCCTCCTCATGCTGCTCCTCAATCCCAACCCACGGCTCCCTCCTTCCCTCCAGCAGCAGGTGCTTCAGACCCCCTCAGGAAGATTTTCTTGCAAGGTTTCGTGTATGAGTCTGCATGTGGATTTTACAGTATGTTGGAAATAGGTTGGGTTGCTTGCCGAAATGATCACTTGTGGCTGGTGCTGGATTCCCAGTCTCCTTGTTATTGGGGCAGGAGAAACAAAGGGTCGTTATCCTTGATGTGTGAATCGAGGGCAGCACAACTGTGCTTGGCAGACCCCGACTGAGGGACTCACCCTCAATTCAATAGCACTTGCTAGGCAGGGGATAGGGGTTCCAAAGCCAAGTGGGCTGGGGCCTGGGTCCCAATACTAAAATGTAGGTGTTAGACCAATGTTAGGACAGGGTGGCTGTGGAGGGATGAGTGAGTCCCTAGACAACATAGTGAGTACGGTGCCTTCTTATTTTCCCCCTTTTCCACCCAGGATGGCAGGTGAACTCTACAGAGGCACCTCTGGGCTTGCACTGACTAAGGACAACAGCTGTGAGTGGGGTGCAGAGAGGGGATGGGTCATGTTAAAGGTCTCTTCTGGCCATAAAGTCAACTAATTTCTGAAAAACTGACTGTAGCATTGGGAGCAGCGTCTGATGTTTCCCTGTCTAGCCGGCTTGCTGCCTAGAACAAACGCTTCTTGAGTGAGGTGATCCACAGGGAGTAGCTCAAACCTCCAAAGTGCCTGGCCAGGGGCAGGACATTAGCACAGCAAGGGAGGGGTGTGGCAGTGACATCACAAAGGCTTTTTGCAGGACCTCAGACTATTGGTCAAAGGTGGTGGGGAGGTGGTGACCTCACAGACAGATGCTGACATCAGGCAGGCAGGACTGGGGTGAGGGACCAGGGAAACCTCAGAGACCCCTGTGGCTTTGCTTCAGCAAGTCTCCTGCTCCAGGTCTCTCTTTGAGGACTGAGAGAGTATTCGGGTTCACGGACGTGAGCGCCAGGAGGAACCTCTTTCGAGTTTTTTCCTTCCCTTTTAGTGATTTTACTAGAAAAGAGCCGTCCCTGTTTAGAAGGTAAGAGCCTCCTCGAGGTTTGAAACCTGTTCAGTCTGATCCATCAGGTGATAGTTGAATTCTAGGCATGGAAAACACAAGCTTAAGGAGGCAGAATTTTATTTCACACTTGGGATTTTGTCCCATAGAATCAGTGGGGGACATTAGGGTTTGTCCTTTTTGTTTCACCTTTTCCTCCATCCATCCCTCCCTCCTTTCTCTTTGTCTCTTGCATCTTTTGTCTTTTCACCTGTTCCCCTCCCAACACCAGGAGGTGTGTGTGTGTGTGTGTGTTTGTGTGTTGCGGGGGAGTGCTCTGCAGCTCCCACTCTGGGAGGTCCACCCAAAAATGTGGGGCTGAAATAGTGCTCGGGCAGTGATTCCCACCGGTGACCTGGGCCATCCTTTGGGCTTTCTGGTGAGAACCCTCAGCCTCCCGTCCTCAGTCTCTACCCTGATTGGCTGAGCAGGGGGTTATTGACAGGGAGGAGACTCAGGTACTTGTTGTTCTCTTTTAAGACCAAGTAAATAAGTCAGACCCAGTTCTATGTTTGATGAATTTTGCTGCTTCTCTGCATTAATGGTCTCTGAACAGTTCATGATTCTCTCTAACATTGCAGTTCTCCTCAAATACTTGCTGAATAATTACTGTGCACTCTTGTTGGTCTGGAGCTCATTTGAGAACACTTAAGTCATTCAATGTTTGAAATTCAAGATCTGATGGTTAGTTTGAAAATCAGGGCTCTTGGGTCCTACTCCCAACTCTGCCACTGGCTGGCTGTGTGACCTAAGACAAGTCAATTCTCCTTTCTCAGCCTTAGCTTCTCCCTCTTTCAAGTAGGGATAATAATGATCCACTCCTACCTACCTCACAGTGGGTGGGGATCCATTGGAGAGTGTCACTAGGAGTAGTGAATAATATGAGGTGTCCTATCACGTTTACTCCGATCAGATTATGACATAATACAATAGCTGAAATAGTCTATTTGATTTGTATTTTTTTATTTTGAAATTGTTAACAGCAGCAACTACTTAGCTCAGACTAAAGCATCTTATCTAATGTTTGTGATCTAAGTGTCTCCTCTTTGTGTGTGATGAGACAATTTAACACACTCTGACAAACAGGAGATGCTTTTGTTTTGCAACAAAATATTTTTGCAAAGAACTTTCATCCCATTTGTTTTGATTTCAAGAAACAAACTGGTTTAGTCTGAAGGGGATTTTCTGACATTGAGCAGGCGCAGTGTGTCCCATGACACCCGCCCGCTATACGCCGGCCCCTGCTGAGGGCGCCTGGCTGCAGCTGCAGCTGGTTCTGCTGGTGCCCTGTGGTTGCCTCGTTCGGCCAGGAACAAGCCTCAGGTGAGCTGAAAAGAATCCTGTCCAACTGAGTCTGGCAGCCGCCATCATGTAGCCAGAAGTCCCCACACATGTAGGGAAACAAACCAGCCACCAGAAAGTGGTCCATTGTCTCACACAGTGCCAGAGCCATGAAAAGTACCTGTGCCACTGGCAGATACTTTAAGGCTTCCGGCAGTGAGTTCTGGGGACAGTTGCTCACTTTCACTGAATGTAACTGTACGTGCAGCTCTGTGCAGTCACATTTGATAGAAGTTTGGTAATTAAATTATACAAGAAGGTCAGGTTCAGTGTCTACTACCACCACTATGTTTTGTCCCGAGAAACCTTTAAAGCCATTCTGAGGGGAAATGGGACCTTGCCCACAGAAATGGTCTATAGGGACGGCTCCAGGCAGCAGGCGGAGAGATGATCTCATCAAAATGATTTGACTCCTGGGTAATGTTAGCAAAATCACTAAAGGAATGTCCGGAGTTTCTATTGGCACTTAACTTGCCTGCCCCTGGCTGGCTCTGGTTGTACAAGATGGACGTGCAGTCAGGGTTCAGTTGTGTAAAAGGAGTAATCACAGTGCAAGGGATGTTAGGCAACAGAGAACTTTGTGTGTGATGATGTCAGGTTTTAAGGACCTAAACTGACACTCATGGTTTGTAAAACTCTTGTTTTGTAGGTTTAAGATGAATTGGTTTGGTTCTGCTTTGTTGGGTTTTTATAATGCCTCTGAAAATCCATTTGAATCATTCAAAGTGGCAAAACTGCCGGACACCTTTTGCCAGACACAGGTAACTAGTGTTGTTTGGGTTTGGGATTTAGCATTTAACCCTTAAGGTACCTCACTACTCTATAAAGTCCAAGACCACAGTTATGGCTGTAGTAAGGGGCAGCCAGAACCAGAAGGATGAAGAAAGAAACATTGGTTGGACAGACGGACGGATGGACAAACCGAATAATTAAGCCTCTGTTTAAAAAAATCCACAAAAACGCTTAAAAACATTAAAAGGAAAAAAGGGGCAAAATGTTTCCCCGTTTACCAAAATACCTCAGCCTAGCTCTGCCCTTGGGGTTTGGGGGTGGGGGCACCGATAGCAGGGTTTGCCTAGGACACCAGGTGCTGCAGCTAGTCCAGGGCTGCCCCTGCCCAGAGGCCTTTATTCCTCCAGCCTGCGAGGACAGAGGGGGTGTCAGGAAGTTGCCCCTTCAAACCCACACACAAAACCCCTTCTGAGGAAAGGCAAAATCCTGAAGAGAAAAAGTGACATCAAGAAGGACTCCAGAGACAGAGCTTTTTAAGACCTTGGGGAATAGTTGAGTATCTGACCAGAGACTTGAACCCTGGACCCTCAGATTAAAAGTCTGATGTGCTGCCAACTGAGCTAGCCAGGCTCACAGAAAGAGTAAGTCAGTTCATGCAGAGGAGAAGCTATGGAAGAAAAAGAGAGCAGGAAACAATAGAGGAAACCTGCTGGTCTCTCTCTCTCTCCCCCCAGCCCTGGCCCTGGCCTGCTCCTCCCGCCAGCGCCCTGAGGCATTTTGCCAGCACCATGCCCCAGTCAGCTCCACCCTCCCCAAATGCTGGAAGACCCAGCTCAGGAACCTGGCCGCTCTTACAGCCGCCTCTTCCGCCCTGACCAAGAGGGAGGGGGATTGAGTCTCCTCCCTCAGGCCTGTGCCTCAGCATCCCTGGGAAAGACCAACCCCAAAGTGACTTTGGGCCAGTAGGTCAACCAAGAGGGCGCCCTCCTGTGCCTGGCTGCAGCCCAGCTGCAGAACTCCGAGTAAACCCAGGAGACAGCCCCCTTGGTTGACCTACTGGCCCAAAGTCACGTTGGCCATGTTGGTCTTTCCCCAGGAATGCTGAAGGGCGGGCCTGGGTGGGGGGGTGTGCGCAATGTCACACCCTCCTCCTGAACTTACTGCCAGAGGCTTGGACACTGTCCATGGTAGAGGCGGTACACCTAAAATCCCTGCTTGTCTCTGGTCACACCCCCTTTCAGAACCTTTAAACTGTATGATGTCCTACATGGGTGGTCTAGCAAGGTATAGGGTTCCTGGTCCCCGGCTGCCTGAAAACATGTTGGGGTGTGGTATTGCTAAGAGAGTGCAGACAGCAATATCTGTTAACGTGTAGGTGTCTTGGCATTTAGCCACCAATGGCATAAGGCAGTGTGCCTCAGTTTCCCCTCCCACACAGCAGCGTAGGCCTGTTATGCTTTTGCTGCTGTGCCAAGCTTCCAGCCTGTTTACAGGTATGAGATGAAAAGAAACAATTCTTGTGGGACTGTCTTGTCACCATCCCTAGCACGTATAAAAGTTTTTTTTTCCCCACAAAACAGGTATGTCCTACATCTTTAAAGCGTTTACCACTAGTATTAACTCCTTGGGCTTGATGACGTAGCAAAAGACCCCCAGATTAACAGCAAATCTACAGCGGACAGGTTTTGTTCACACAATTTAGCTTGTTTAGTGTCTATTACATTTCCCAATTCCTTTGTGTACCCTCGTAAGTGCTCTGATGCAGATTGTTCTGCCTCTTTGGAGAAGGTTTTAAATTCAGGCATGTGTTTGAGGTGTTGGCAAGGAAGGGTGCACTGCAACCATGCCTGCCCTTGGCCCAAATCACACATTCCTTCAAAGCTTGTAATGTCTTTTCCCCTCACCCACGTATCTAACAAATCTCTCATTTCATTTACATAAGCCACATTACTGAATCCAGATCCTCTCTTAAGACTCCTGAATTTAACCCTGTAGGTTTCAGGTGTAATCTGAAACTGTTTTAAAACTAGTTCCTTACATTTACCATAGTTTGTAGCATCATCAATAGGCATCTCATTCAATATGTCCATAGCTCTTCCAGTCAATTTGGCTACCAATGTGACCATTTTTTGACCACCAGGGATTTCACAGAGGTGCAGAGTCTCTCAAAGGTGATGAAATATTCAGCAATATCACTGGATTCATCATACTGTGGACATAGTCACTCCCATTTGTGGATTTTTGGGGAAGTGGAGCCAGCTGCTGGAGGGTTTTGTCTCTTCCACTCCATAACAGCCAGTCCATGCTTCTGGGCCTCAGTTTGGGCCTCTATTTCTCTGTCTCTTAACTCCAAGGCTCTTGTGTGAGCAGCTCCCTCCCTGGCTGCCTCTGCTTCCATAGCCCTTCTGTGCACAGGTGCCTCTGCTTCTTTGAGCTTCAATTGAAACTCCCGGTCCTTTGCCTTCTCTTCTGCTTCCAGTCTGGCCAGCTCTAGTTAAGTAGCTGCCTCTCTGGTAGTCATTTTCCTCCTTTCTTGTGCTGAGACACCCCCTCTGCAGTTCACTGAAACTGGGATGCACTCAGCTCAGGGGGCTTCTTAGTTAACAGAGACTTTCCCAGCGCCCAGTGTTCAGCCTTTCTGGGCAGCAACTTGCAACCTGTGCAGTTCCAGCTTCTTCTGCTCTTCACTCTTCATTAGTTTGCTTATTTTTCTTTCCCTATTTCCCTTACCCGAAAGGAGCAAACAGAAAATCATAAACCAGTAACCACTTTGTCTGTTCTCCAGCCACCACACCCAACTCACTACCAGTCTCTCAAAGCAATCAGCTGTGAGTCTGGAGGTCAGGACTGGGATAGCAGGGGCTGCAGGTCAGGAGTGAGGGGCACCGTCAGACCTGGAGGGAGCCCAGGGGCCTGCGAGTCGGGAGTGAGGGGCACCGGTAGGGCTGTGAGTCTGGAGGTCAGGACTGGGATAGCAGGGGCTGCAGGTCGGGAGTGAGGGGCACCAGCAGAGCTGTGAATCTGGAGGTCAGGACTGGGATAGCAGGTGTAGCGGGTCGGGCGTGAGGGTCACCAGCAGTGCAGTGACTGGGGAGCTCAGCGGGAGCCCAGGGGGCTGCAAGTCGGGAGTGAGGGGCACCAGCAGAGCTGTGAGTCTGGAGGTCAGGACTGGGATAGCAGGGGCTGCGGGTCGGGAGTGAGGGGCACCGGTAGATCTGAGGGAAGCCCAGGGGGCTGCAGGTCAGGAGTGAGAGGCACCAGCCACGCAGTGACTGGGGAGCAAAGTGGGGAGCCAAGGGGGCTGTGGGTCAGGAGTGAGGGGCACCGCTATAGCTGGGGGGAACCCAGGGGGCTGCGGGTCGGGAGTGAGGGGCACCAGCAGACCTGTGAGTCTGGAAGTCAGGGCTGGGATAGCAGGGGCTGCAGGTCGGGAGTCAGGAGCACCAGCCGCACAGTGACTGGGGAGCTCAGCAGGGAGCCCAGGGGGCTGCGGGTTGGGACTGAGGGGCTGGGAGTGAAAACTGTGCAGTTCAGAATGTGAATAGTGACCCCGTCTCCTTCCTGCACCTGCTCTACATTGCTCCACAGCAGCTTCTCCACCTGCAGAGTCACCCCAGCACGGCAGTGCAGCCGCCCAGGGTTCAGCAGGGGCCCTGGCAAGGACAGTGGGTTCAGCTAACAGCCCGGTGTGCCTGGCCGTGAGGCAGCTGTAAAAAAGCAACCCCCCCCCCAGAAGTACAGAGACTGAATTCCCAACTTTAACATCATGACCCCCTGTAGAAAGCCACACGTGTCAGTTGTATTTTCACAGGGAGATGCAAAAATCAAGTGACACCAATTTTCAAGTTGAGTAAATAAAGTTGAGGAGATAGTTATTAACCTCCCAAAAATACACTAAAGATCCCTCAACATAACACCTGAAGGTGAAATATGGACAGAGACAAACCTTGTCAGCAAAGGCTCATTTCCCAAACGATCCTCAAAATGTTACTAATTCCCACCCCTCCTCCACAGGAGCTCTGTGCAGTGTAACTGTTCTGCAGGCAGCTTCCCATTAAATGCTGTTGTGGGACATTCCCAGGCCTGGAAATGTACCAAGGACAGAATTTGAAGAGCAAACCTGGCTCCCCGCACCAGGCGGGATTTGAGTGTTTTGTCCCTGTCACTTAGTCTTTGTCAATAGTACAGACGCCAGGGGCAGGACTCCAGGCTCTGCTTGAGGGATCCTGGCACAGGGGCTGCAGGAGGGAGGGGGGCAGAAAGGATTGCAGGTTCTGACCTGTGCTCTGGAGAGGAGGTAATAATTGAAGGGGGTGTTTTTGACTATTCCCCTGCCTCAGGGTCCCCAGGGCTTAAATTCTACATTCCACAGGGCCAAATAAGGGGGTGATGCCATGTGGTCAATGAAAACCAGTGCTCCATAGGTGAGGTTTGAACTCACAACCCCAGCATAGCTCCTCTCAGCACTGCCCTGCAAGTACTGTGCACTAACCAATTGCACCACTAGAGCACCTGTTAATTATAATTCTGAGACCCCCCTAGGCTGATACAGGCAAGGAGTGACCCCAAAACAGTCTCAGTGGAGGTGAGAGCCGGTAGCGACAAGTGTTGTACTCGGTGGGATGGATCCTTCTTAATGGTTCCAGGCACCATTTGACACCTTGTGGTCCCACCAGGAGCAGAACAGGCTCCCTAAAAGCAGGGCCGCCCAGAGGATTCGGGGGCCTGCAGCAAAGCGGGGGAGCAGACATAAAAAAGGTGCCACCCGCTGTGGCGCTTGTACTCACTGGATGGCGTCCGAGTCTTCAGTGGCAGCGGGTCCTTCACTCGCTCCGCGTCTTCGGCAGAACTGAAGGACCCGCCGCTGAAGTGTTGCCGAAGACCCGGACTGCTGCCGGGTGAGTAAAAATTAAAAAGGCGCCTCTAGCCAGGGAAGGGATTCTTGGCCAGGGCTTGTGGGGCAAACTGCCCCACTTGCCCCCCGCACTTGCCCTGCCTAAAAGTAGCAGCCACCAGAGCCCCACCCCTTCCACTCGAGGCCACGCCCCTGCCCTCCCTTCTCCCCAAGGCCCCGCTCCTACGCTACCTCTTACCTCAAGACCCCTCCTCCCGCTCACTGCTCTCCGCCCCCTCCCCACCCTCACTCGCCCTTACGGTCATTACAAAGTGGCAAGGCAGAGCCCTCCCATTTTTAAAAGCCCTGGGGTGTTGTTTCCCCCTGTTCAGGCACCCCTGGGGCCCTGCACTTCACTCAGCTCTCCCTGATTTCAGCTGTTAGTGAGGGAGCCTCACTGCTAGCACAGACTGGGCAGTTTGTTGCATGAGAGACACTGTCCCAAAGCAGGACTAATGCTTAGAGCTGGTTATCAGCGATTTCAGATCTTTTGGTCTGCAGCAAGACTCTCCATTGAGTCTTAACCAGCTCTGTTATTACACAGGGAAGAACAAAAGGGTGAAATGGGACCTGGAACCCTTAAGAAGAATCCACCCCACCAAGTACAACACTTGTCGCTACCTGCTCTCAGCCCCACTGAGAATGTTTTGGGGTCGCTCCTCGCCTGTATCAGCCTAGGGCGTCTCAGAGAATGATAACTAGCAGGTGCTCCAGTGGCGCAATTGGTTAGCGCACAGTACTTATAGGGCAGTGCTGAGAGGAGATATGCTGAGGTTGTGAGTTCAAGCCTCACCTGAAGCACTGGTTTTCATTAGCCAAGTGGCTTCACCCTGTTATTTGGCCCTGTGGAATGTAGAATTCCAGCCCAGGGGACTCTGAGGAAGGGAAGAGTCAAAAACACCCCCTTCACCTATTACCTCCTCTCCAGAGCACAGGTCAGAATCTACCATCCTTTCTTCCCCACCCCCCGCCCCTGTGCCAGGATCCCTCAAGCAGAGCCTGGAGTCCTGCCCAACCTTGACCCCTGAGCCTGGAGGGAGAGGAGCAAGGAGCCATTGTTAGAGGGCTTTCCCTTCCCCCGCCCACTTCCCTGGCTCTTGTCACGCAGACAGCAAGCAGCAAAAGACCAGAAGTCGGAAGCTCAGACAAAGGGATGGTTACTGGGGTTAGTTTCCAAGCAAGCAGATTCCAAAGCCCTTCACACCAGTCGGGCTTATCTCTATACACCGACAGAGTCTGTTCCCCAGTGTCCCCCTTCCCAGCTCTGACACCGCAGTTCTTACAGTCTAGATCTGTGCAGGCAGCCTGAATCTCTCTATTCTAACAGCCATCGGCCCCTGTGGGAAAATGATCTATTCAGGGTTGTCCCTAGACATTTTGGTGCCCTACACGGCACCCCCGTCCCCCAGCCCGAGCTGGCAGAGCGGAGCAGGCTGGGGCCAGGTCACTCCACTTCCCGCCGCCCGGTAATTGCAGGGCAGGCCTGACCCCACACTCACGGGGCGGCGGGAAGTGGAGTGATCCAGCCCCAGCCTGCTGCACTCTGCTCCCAGCCTTGGAAGTTGGGGGGGAAACACCCCCCAGCACTCACCAGCGGCGCGGCTGGGAGCTGGTGGAGCAGAGCAGGCTGGGGCCAGGTCGTTCCACTTCCCACCGCCCGGTGAGTGCAGGGGGCGCCTGATCCCTCCTGCAGTCCACCGGGATGTAGCTCAGGGGAAGGGACAGAGTGGGGGGGGGGGATGGGGTGGAGCAGGGGTGGGAAAAGGGTGGTGGGGGCAGACCAGGGGTGGGGGGCTGTGGGGAAGAGGCGGAGCAGGGGCAGGGGCAGCTTTCCTGGCCGGCTCAGCCAGCCGGGGGATCGAGGTCGCCGCTGGAGCAGTACCCAGCTGCATAGGGCACCAGGAAATTTGGGGCAATTTGGTGCCTCCACGTCCCTTAACCACGCAGTGTCCCTGTAGTGTGGGCTGTCTTCATAGGTCCTTTCTCAATCTTTCTCACCCTCTTGTCTGGAGTCTCCTGTGTCTCTGCTTTCTAAGCACAGACTCACTCTGGCTGTTCAGAGGAGGGGAGGACCATGCCTATGCGTGGCCAGCAGACAGCAACAAAGTCCCCTAGCCAGCCTGCTCCCTGCCATGCCAAACACCCACTGAAGGCCACCCACAGACCAGCATGCAGGGCGGCTGCTGATGCTCTGTGGCCAACATCACAAGACGGTAGGAAAGCAGGGCCAGCCCCCCTGGTGGGGCCTCTGACCGTTCCCACTCCAGGTGCTCACTTTTGCAGTGGGGCAGGAGATTTTACCCCAAGAGGCTGTTCCCCAGCTGGCGAGAAGCAGAGAAACACCCAGGCTCCCAAGGCGCTATGTAGCAACCCCCGTCCAGCACAGGGACAGGCGCACACTTGGAAGAGGGAAACTGCTCCACACGCTAGCCCGGGCAGCCGCCCATTTTCTTTGGCAAGTCAGGAAGGGCAAAGGCGAGACTGGAAGCACCTGGGGCTCATGCCCCAGCCTTTGTGACACCCAACCCCCAACTTCTTTCCTGGGCTCTAGCTGAAGCCAGAGCATTGGCCTGAGCGGCCAAGAAGAGGTTCCAGCCCTGAAGGTAGCAGGACGTTCAGCCCAAAGGTAAAACTGGACAAGCACAACCACAAAGGGACTCGAACCCTCAATCGCCTGATCTGAAGTCAGACACCTTATCCATTAGGCCACGTGGTCACACAAGAAAAAACTCTCCAAGTACTTCTTTAAAGAAGACGGGCACTGTGTTTCTCAGACTCAGGTCATCTACTGAGGGGGGTTGAGACTCTCTGGGCACAAGAAGTCGAGATCCCAGCGACACGTGAGACTTAATTGTCTGGAGCCAGGTGCAGGGCTTTGGCAGGGAGGCTCAGGCATGGGGGATTGGGGTGCAGCGGACGGACCGGCTGTCTAGGTACAGAGATTTAGTTGCACTGAGGCACAGAAGGGAGGAGAAGGAGGAATCCCGCTGATGGTCAGTGGCTGTGCAGAAAAAAGGGTGTTGATTCCCCCATCCTAAATGGGCTGATTGGCTTGACCCTTCTCCCCTCTGCAGAGCATGGTGGGGCTGCAGCTCACCCCTTGTGGGGCAGGAGGGCACAGGTGCAGGGCGCTGAGCTCCAATGCACCTGGAAGGCAGCTCCAGTGCGGTGGGGCAGGGCAGGGCCTGTGGTTTACGTTCTGCGTTGCCTGGTGCTGGGCTATTGCACAATCCCCAGCCACGCCGCACAGCGCGCCCCGAGAGGCGGTTGGGGGCCAAGCAGACGATCCAGCATGAGGGGGGAGAGGATGTGTGGTTGGGGGGAGGAAAAGCCTTGGGCTGCACTGGGGGAGCGCAGAGCAGGGGTGACACCCCAGAAACCTGCAGCAAAGGGATGGACAGGTGGGGTGGGTGGATAGAAGAGGCAGCGAGCCTAAAAGGGGAGTGGGGTCTAGTGGTCAGAGCAGGGAGGGGGCTGGGCGCCAGGACCTCTGGATTCTATCCCTGGCTCTGGGAGCAGAGGTGGGTCTAGAGGTCATAGCAGGGGGACCGGGAGCCAGGACTCCTGGGTTCCATTGTGGCGGCTGCTTTTTCCTGTGTCTTCCTCCCTACAGATCCCAGCCCAGCCCCCTAGCAGAATCTGACTGGGGGAGGGGGTTGCCCTGCCACTCCAGACTCGTGATTCGAACCCCTCCCCCCATGGGCTCTGACATCACGGAATCTCCCCCGCCCCCAAGACAGAAAGTAGGAGCCCCTCCCCGCATGCGGAGGAAGCTAGTGAGTTTCTTGGGGGGTCTCTGGCGGAGGTGACAGCACCCACCAGACACCCACTCATGGTTGCAAGGAGACCCCCCTGCACAGCCCCCTGCTACGAGGGGCCAGGGGCGCCCAGCCAGGGTCAGGAGGTGAGATGGGGTTGCAGTGGCAGGAAGGGGGCAGAGCTGGGGGTGGTGCCAGGTCTGGTGCTGGCTTCACGGGGAAAAAACCACACTGCTCCCCCGCAACAAACACAAAAACAAACACACACACACACACAAACAACTCCTGGTCTTGGGAGGGGAACAAGAGAAAGGACAAAAGAAGCAAGAGACAAAGAGAAAGGAGGGATGGAGGAAAAGGTGAAACCAAAAGGACAAACCCTAATGTCCCCAGTGATTCTAAGGGACAAAATGCCAGGTGCAGAATAAAATTCTGCCTCCTTAAGCTCCATGCCTAGAATTCAACTGTCACCAGATGGATCAGACTGAACAGGTTTCAAACCTCAAGGAGGCTCTTACCTTCTAAACAGGAACGGCTGTTTTCTAGTAAAATCAGGAAAACAGAAGGAGAAAAGTCGAAAGAGGCTCCTCCTGGCGCTCACGTACGTGAACCCGAATACTCTCTCAGTCCTCAAAGAGAGACCTGGAGAAGGAGACTTGCTGAAGCAAAGCCACAGGGGTCTCTGAGGTTTCCCTGGCCCCTCCCCCCTGTCCTGCCTGGCTGATGTCAGCATCTCTCTGTGAGGTCACCACCTCCCCACCACCTTTGACCAATAGTCTGAGGTCCTGCAAAAGGCCTTTGTGATGTCACTGCCACACCCACCCCTTGCTGTGCTAATGTCCTGCCCCTGGCCAGGCACTTTGGGGGTTTGAGCTACTCCCTGTGGATCACCCCACTCAAGGAGCGTTCGTTCTAGGCAGCAAGCCGGCTAGACAGGAAAACATCAGACGCTGCTCCCAATGCTACACTCAGTTTTTCAGAAATTAGTCGACTTTATGGCCAGAAGAGACCATTAGAGCATCTAATCTGACCCCCTGCATATCACAGGCCTCCTGTATGACACAAGAGCTACTTTTGGGGCAAACACATTCCAGAAAGGCATCTAGTCTTCATGAAATGACATCAGGAGATGGAGAATCCACCACTTTCCTTGGTAGCTTGTTCCTGTGGTGAATCATCTTCGCTGTTGAATATTTGTGCCTTAGTTGTAATATGAATTTGTCTCTTTTCACCGTCCAGCCATTGGGTCTTGTTCTGCCTTTCTCTGCTTTAATACCCAATCTTTTCTCTCCATTAAGGCCCTTCTACACCCCCCAGTGCCCAGAGCCCAGACCCCACAGCCCCCAGACACCCCCAGCCAGGGTCCTGCCAGATCTTCCCTGGCCCCCAGTCCCCAGAGTCCCTGGCCAGGGGCCCAGACACCCCCAGAGCCCCACCAGCCCCAGGGGGAGCTGGGCACTGGCGAAGGGGAGAGAAAATGGGGCCCAATCGGGGGGGGGGACAGGGACCTTCTCAGGGGTTGGGGAGGGGTCACCCTGGGGCTGCTCGTGGCTCTCTAGGAGAAAGGGGGCAGGGCGGGGGCGGAGGGTCCCCACGGGGGCAGCGGTAAATCCGAGGATCTCAGCCCCCTTTCTCTCCCGCTCCCCGGGGTCACTGGCTCCCGGCCATGTCCGGGCTGCACCGACACTTCCCCGCCCTTTCCCAGCCCCCGCGGGACCCCTGCCTGGCTCCGCCCCCGGGACCCCCGCTGCGAGATGCCGGGTTTCCCTCCCCCACCCCGGACACCGGGGCGGAGTCACCGCCCGGCCCCGCCCCCGGGACCCGGAGGCTGCAGCTCCGCAGCGGGGTCGGGGCCGGGCACGGGGGGGTTAATGAAGGTCTCTCCCGCCGCGATCTGCGCATGCCCAGAGCCCCAGCAACCTTCTCCGGCCCGGGAGAGGCTCCAACGGCCCCGCACGAGCCAGGCAGAACCGCAGCTCCCAGCGCGCCTCCCTCGCCGACGTCACTTCCTTTCCACTAAGAGTCCGAAACTACATCTCCCAGCCTGCCCCGGGGGCGCGTCCGCCCTCCCCAGTCCGGGTGAGGGAGGGGTCAGCAGCTGGAACTGCGCATGCTCCGTGCGAGCCCCGCTGGGGGCGGGAGAACAAAGCTGCTGCTGCCGCCTCCGTGTGAGCCGGTGAGTGAGACCCCGGGGGGGGGGGGGGGCGGGCACGTGACTCTGCCCCGGGGAACCTGGGAGAAGCCTCGGAGCCGCCTCGGCCCCGGGAGCTGCAGCAGGATCCGCCCCGGGGAGTTGCGGGGCGGGGGCGGGGGTTGAACTGTCTCTGGGCAGCCAGAGGGGGGGAGTGGGGCGGGGGGTTAATTGGCTCCTGTCCCTGTTTGCGCCTCTCGCCCCCGGCACAGAGTCTCTCCGGTTCTGCCCCGTTTCTCTCTCGGGGTCTCGCTCGGGCTGTAACATCCGGGGAGATTCGCCCCCCCCCGTTCCGCTCTCTCGGCTCCCCTGCCCCCCCCCCCGGTCTCTCCATGAGTCTCCAATGTCCATTTAAAATCTCTCCGATGGGGGGGCCCCCCCCCCGTTTTACCTGCAGCGATTTGTCCTTGTCCGGGTGGGAAATTGTTGCCCCGGGTCAGTCCCCAGCACGTGGCTGCCCCTGGCGGGGGGGCGGGGGTGAGATGCCGGTTCTCTGCCGGGGGCGGAGGCACGTGTCCCCGTGGGGCTGCCCGGACCCCGGTTTCCCAGTTACTGCCCCCAACTACCACCTGCCCATCCCCCACTGCTGCCCCCTTCCCTCCTCCAGGGACCGGCCAGCTCCCCTTTGCCCTCTTAAAGCAGCTCCTCACAGGGCTCCCTGCTGCCCGTGGGAATGGTGGGGGGAGCCATCACTTTGTGTATATGAATTGGATAGTAATATAAAATCCAGTCCAACAGCCCCCCTTTTCCCTCTAGTTATTTAACAGTAATATAAAATCCCCTCAGATCTTGGTGGTGTTCATGGAATCATAGGGTTGGAAGGGACCTCAGGCAGTATCTAGTCCAACCCTTTGCTCAAAGCAGGACCAATCCCCAACTAAATCCTCCAACAGATTTTTACTGCAGATTTCTAAATGGCCCCCTCAAGGATTGAACTCACAACCCCGGGTTTAGCAGGCCAGTACTCCAACCACTGAGCTATCCCTCCCCCCTCTCATGTTATCAACTGTGTAGTTTCTGACACGTATTCTCTGCAAATCTCAAAGATTGATAAAAATTATCCTAAGCCCCACTTTTTCTCCAATTGTCTATTTCTAAATGACTATGGCCTGAGATTTTTCCCTGTCTCTCTAATTATAAAATACTAAGAAAATCTCAAATTTACACCTTTTCTCAGATTCCTGAACATGGATATAAAATGTTGGCAAATGTTGCCCATTTTCTCTCTATTCAGTTATCAGATATTGATGTGAAACACTCAGATTTTACCTCGTATCAACAACTGATATAAAATCCCTCTGATTTTCCACTTTCCTCTCTAAACGTATTTAATACCCATCAAACCCAGAGGCCTCCCCCTGTTTGGGGGATCAGTGGTTCCCAGCTGGTAACAGGAGAGTTGGCTGGACCCTTTTCTTTTCTCCAGCTGGCACTGGGTGAGGAGGTCACTCTGAGTGCAGCGTGCGTCCAGAAGTGTCCCAAAGCCCATGACAAATGGTCTCTGGGAGGGGTTGCTTCCCGCAGTGCGAAGATGTAGCTAGTGACAGGGCATGGACCTTTCTTGCCCTTCCATTCTCCTGTTAAAGCAGCACCGCCCAGGGATCCCTCTGCCCGTGTGACTGGCCAGCAGGAGGCAGTGATAACTTTCTATCCACTTAGCAGACACAGTGAGGTAACTGTTGCTGGGGTAGGGGATGGGGTGTCTGTGTGGGGAGATTGCAGCTGGAGCTGAAGGGGTATTGTGGGAGGGGGAGGCCTCTGGGTGACTGGGCAGGGGGTACCCTACTCAAATTGGTGGGTTCTGGAGGTTTGGGGGGGGGTTCTGATGTGCCCAGCCCTGAGGCTGTGGGTCCTGGAGGTGGGTATCGCTGGGGACTTGTGGGTGCAGAACAGTGAGGGTGGGTGTCTCTTGGGGAGGCGGGGCAGGGGGCTGGAGGGAGCCTGGTGCTGTGCCAGGGGCTCAGTCGTGCCCAATGCACAGAACTGGGTGGGGGAGTCCCAAGCGCTAGGTCGGGATGCCAGGCAAGCAGAGGGAGGGGTCCCGTTGTAAAGCATCAGGGGGTCCCAGGCAAACGGCCTGGCAGGTCCTGCTGGAGGACAGGTGGGGGTCCTAGGCAGCAGGGGCGGCTCTAGGCACCAGCAAAACAAGCTGGTGCCTAGGGCGGCCAAATCTAGGGGGCGGCAGGCTGGGCCGGCGGACCTGCCGCAGTCATGCCTGCGGGAGGTCCACCGGAGCCACGGGACGACCGGACCTGCCGCAGGCATGACTGCGGAGGGGCGTCCCCGCGGCTCGGCTGAACCTCCCGCAGGCATGACTGCGGCAGCTCAAGCGGAGCCGCGGGATCCGCGAACCGTCCGCAGCCGCGGGGGTCCAGCCGAGCCACGCGGGACCCTCTGCAGTCATACCCGCGGGAGGTCCGCTGCTCCCGCGGCTCCGGGGCGCCTCCCGCGCATGACTGCTTGGGGCGGCCAAAACGGTAGAGCCGCCCCTGCTAGGCAGGCAGTAGGGGAATCCTGGGCAGGCAGTGAGGGACTGAATTCCCAGTGAGGGGTCCCCTGCGGGGGTGGTCCCTGGCTGTTGGGGGCTCTTGGTGGGGGGAACCTTTAGGATTCCCAGCCTGCCAGTGATGGTCTGGTGGGGGTTCTCTGGCCAGTGGGGTGCTGAGGGGTATCTGGAGTCCCTGTTCAGGGATTTTGGGGGTTGGGTCCCAGGGAATATCTGGTGGGACTCTGGCTGCGGGGTCTGGGCTCTGGGTACTGGGGGTGTCTGGGGGGCCCTGGATGGAGGCTCTGGGGGCTGCTACTAACCATGCTCCTTCTCTCTGATCAGCTTGTGCCAGAATCCTGACTCCAAGCACATCCCAGCATTCCCCAGCCAGGCCCAGTCACCAGGATAACTTTCTATCCACTTATCAAACATCTTGAAAACTCCAGGACCTTCCAGTTCCATTGGGAAAATTTGTGCCCCGAGTCCTTATACTAGATCTGGGGGGTGCGGCAGGTGGGAAGGGGGCTAGAAATGCCACACAATGGTCTCTTCCACAGCGTTCTGGACTCATTCATTCTGAAATCTGCTTTCATTGAGACCATTGTTAATCCAGAGTCACTGCATGGAAAGACAAGGAGTGACTCCAGATGGACAGTGGGGCAAATGAGATCAGCAGTTCTCCCTGCAAGGAGGGGCTCTCATTAGCTGCTCTCCCCAGAGAGCTAAAGGAGGGAAGCTGCTCAAACGCTCTGTCCCTCTCTGCCCGGGATATTGGGGTTCAGCTTCCTGGGTCAGACGCTGCAGCCTCCATTGTGATCTGGGAGACCAGGCTTAACAGCTGCTGCTCCCCCAGGGGGCTCTGTGCTGGGATGTGACCTTAATTAAAGCTGCTTCTCTGCCTGGCCCAGGTGATGACTTTCTCCAGCTGGTCCTAGCCCCTTGGGGCAGCCCTGGGCCCTGTTAATACAAATTCTACCACAGACTCCAGGTAACTGAAAGTCCTCTGGGAAAGTGCTGGGGACTGGCAAGAAAGTGACTCTGCACAAACAGCCTCTCCTCCCATTAGCAATTGCCAGGAGCAAATCCAGCCATGGGAGAGCAAAGCCCCCAGGAATGGGACTGTCCCAGCCAGAGGGGCAGGGAGAGAGGACAGGGGAAGGAGAGACTGAAAGGGGCAGTGGGAGAAATGAGTGGGGGGGAGAGATTTCCAGCTCTCTAGTCCACCCAGACCCATGTATTGCAGCATTCCTGGGCAGAACCACTTTCCAGTGATCAAGAAAAGGATCAGACAGAGGAAAAGCTGGTTCTTGACTCCATATTCCCCCTGCTGAGGTGTGACTGCCGTGGGGTCAGTGTCAGAGGGAATCCCCCACAGTGACTCCTTGGGTTCTGCTCTTTTCTAGCCTTGTGTTCAGAGACTTAGTTATGAGATTGGGAGAGGGAGAAGGAAGGTTAAAAATCTCTCTGTGGGCTTAGCCTGGCAGGAGGGGCCAGCTCCACACTGTAATACAGAGATTGAGCATTTTCCCAGGATGGCAGAATCTAGGATGTCTGTCTGCAGGGAAAGGGCCTGGGGGAATTGTGATGTGAAATTAACTAAAGCCTGTGCTGAAACCTCCACAACTGCCCTTCTCACCCTCCCAGGCTGCAGAATGACGTCCATGTTTCGCTCTAGCTCATCCCATCCTCCCGTGGGACAGGGGAGAGAAATGGCTGCAGAGGAGCCTGTTCAGGTAGGGATTGTCGGGGGGTTGCTGATGGGTTCCTGCAGGAGGGAGAGGGACAGCAAATACACCGGAGATGGGAAGATTTGCACAGTCTGGTTTGGAGCCGGGCAGGAAATGCACAGGGTGGGGAAGGGAGGAGGACAGCTTGTGACATTCCTGCTGGGGGGAGTTTAATGAGTGGCCCAGATTCTAGGAACAGACCCATGAGATTAGGATGTGGAAATACCCCAATTTGTGAAACAGAAAATAACCCTCCTACATCGGGCTAGGAAAACTGACCAGACTCCCAGTGCTGGAGCCTGACCTGACTGACCAGCCGCTGTGAGATATGAAGGGGGCACCCACCAGTGAGGTTTAGGGGAGATTCCCCTCCCTTCATATCCAGCTCCTCACAATGGGGAGGGTGTTGGGCTTCCTACGAGGGAGCTCTCCCTGGTCCCTGCTAGGGGCTCCATCTCCTTTATCCGTCTGTGGCTAGTAGGCGTGTGATGGATCTGCTGGGAGAGAAAAGGGGCTCTGTATTCATCCCCTTAACCTGGTGTTTCCAGGATGCTCTGAGTGGGGTGGAGGTGGGACTCTGACTGTGATCCACCCAGAGCTTGCATTTGATTGACTTCTCTCCCCCACAAATAGTGGGGCTGTGAGTGGGACATCAGGTACTGAGTGTTGGACCCTTGCTCTTTCAGGGGCCAGTGACCTTCAAGGAGGTGGCTGTGTATTTCTCCAGGGAAGAGTGGGCTCTGCTGGACCCTGCTCAGAGAGCCCTCTACAGAGACGTCATGCAGGAGAACTATGAGAATGTGACCTCGCTGGGTAAGGATTCCTGTCCCCTCAGTTCTTGGAAGGGGAAATGAAGAGATACGGTTCACGCCAGCCCCACAATGCCACCTCTGCTCTGTCCTGTCTCTGCATCACCCCAATATGCCAGGGACCCACACACTGCCACAGACCCTCCCCTGCTGCAGAACACAGGAACAATATTGCACAGTGTCAAATATCTCCTGTTTGCAACAGTAAACTTCTTTGAGATGGGGCAACCACATCTGAACGCAGTGTTATGCTCCTACAAAGCACACGGGATCTTTATAGAGGAAGATAAACACGCACACGCGCGCGCGCACACACACACACACACCCTCTGCCAGAGCAGTTCATAGTTACCAGTCTGTTGTAGCTCGAGTCAATCTAATGGCCAATTACACTGAGCACGAGTGTGGGGCTGGGCTCTTGTCGGTCGCAATCCAATGCTCCGGGAGTGTGGCAAGATGAACCCAAACTCCCATGGCCAAACACCCTGGTTCTTATAGGGTTTTTGCCTTTGTTGAAGTCTATGGATTTTGCTGTATCTGTTTGTGATCGGTTACTACTTAACTGGTGTAAACATTCCAGTGCACCTCTGAGAGGGTCAGCCTGTCCTTTTGTTCTGATTTAATCAATTGTCCTCAGGGGTGCCAGCCTTGACCTCAGGGTCATCAATCTGCCCTTTGTTATGAATGCACGTTGATGATTCTTTGATGTCCTTTAAGTCTCTTGACTCCTTCTTCCTTGACTCTGGCTATAACAATGGCCTTTACACCTTCTCTTTTCCTGATGCATACATCCTCATTCACACAAACCCACTGAGAATACAAACAGTAGTGTTTTATATCGAGCAAAAAGGCATTGCAAATGAAACCTTGCCTTCAATGTTTCTCTAATCTACTTAACATAGACACAATCGAGAATCCTGTCTCTTATTTACTAAACCTTAAAACAAAGACATGTAGATTTAACTAGAGTGCCTAATTTGTAATACATAGAGGAAACCATAGTAGACAGTGTAACTTATCCTAAAACAAAAGATGACCATAATCAGTCAGAAGGATTGTTCTGGTCTGTCATTCCTTTCTGCTATTCAAACAGGGTGGCTGACAGGATGAAATCAAATCATACATTACATTCTCACAGTACATTATAAAATCCAGCTCCTACAGCCGTATTCGAGATGTGGGCGTACCATAGATTTGTATACAGGCAATATGATATTTTTTGTCTTTTCTATCCCTTGCTTAATGATTCCCAGCATTCCGTTCGCTTTTTGACTGCCGCTGCACATTGCGTGGATGTTTTCAGAGAACTATCCATGACTCCAAGATCTCTCTCTTGAGTGGAAACAGCTAATTTACACCTCATCATTTTGTATGTCTAGTTGGGATTATGTTTTCCAATGGGCTGCACTATGTGCTATCCTGACATCTAGTACTGCTGAGATCCTGCATTCAGTACTATCCCTGCCCTTCCTGTTCCCTTTCTCCACTGAACCCCACCAGCCCATGGTTACTGTTCCCAGCTTCCCCAGGACTCTCTCATTGTCTCTGGACCTCTCCGTCAGCAAGAAGCAGTGGCAGGGAGACTTGCCCTCTCTCTGGAGTCTTGGATTTCTGGGACATGGATTTACTTTCTCTGTGTTTTGGGAGCCTCTTTGAAATTGAGTGTCTGTGACATTAAGCACAGTGCAATCTGGAGTGTTGAACAGCTGTGTCCCCTCAGTTTCCCAAGCTGGGGTGACTTTTACACTGTTTTACTGTGAGAGCAGCCGCTCCTGGGCAGGTAACACACAGTCTCCAGCATGTAACTCGCTCCCAGCTACACATTATTTAGTGCTGCTAGTCAGCGACTCAGGAGTTACAGTGCAGCACAGGAAAACCCCAGAAAAGTCTCTGTTCCCAGACTTCCCCCAGAAATGTGCATCTTTCCCTGTCCAGCACAGTACTGAACACTGCAAGCTCATATGAAGTCTGTCATTTCATCAGTGGAAACTGACATGCACCAGCCTTGTTATCCCATGTAGATGAGGGGACTCACCCCTGCGGCACCCCCTGCTGGTGACTTCTGGGAATTAGCTCATTCCAGCTCCAGCGCACCCTCTGCAGGCCGGTGATCCACCTGTCCTCTGGCCCCCCATGTCCCTCCCTGGACCTGGTGCCCCTTTTACCTGGGGTGCTGCCCTCTGGCAGTAACCCCTCAGTCTTGGGGTCTCCCCTCCCCAGGGAACTCCCACCCACTATTCCTACCTCGGCTCAGTATAAGGCCAGTCATCGTCTAGCCCCACACCCTGGGGCAGGCTGCAGTATCAGCCACTCATCACTGGCAAGGAGGGTTTGGACCTGCTGCCTTTGCCTACCGCTGGGCTGCCCTCTGCAGCCCCCCAGTACCTATTGCCTTCTGCTGGGCCGCAGCCTGGGTCTTTCCAGGCTGGAGCTCCCCAGCTCCTCTGCCTTTCCCCAGCCCTGCTCCACTCAGGTACCCTGTGTCCAGCTCCCTGCAGCCAGGCCCATCTCCCTCTACAAACAGAGAGAGACTCTATCTGCCCCTGGCTTCTCTGCCTTTATAGGGCAGCTGAGTCTGTTTGGGGCGTGGCCCCAGCTGCAGCCACTTCCCCCAATCAGCCCAGCCTAAAAGCTGCTTTCTCCAGCCACAGCCCCCTCCCAGGGCTGTTTTTAACCCTTCAGAGCAGGAGCGGACGTCCACCCCGCTACATCCCAAATGCAGTTTCCAACACACTTTAATCCAAACACGCTAGTTGGATAAAACAATAAAACAAGATTGTTAATTACCAAAAAAAAAGATTTTAAGTGACTACAGGTAACAAGTCATAAAAGTCAGAATTGTTTACAAAAGAAATGCAGATAAACCACAAATAAATTTGTTAGTCTCTAAGGTGCCACAAGTACTCCTGTTCTTTTTACAAACTAACGTGTAAGTCAGGGGTGGGTAAACTACGGCCCGCAGGCCACATCCGGCCCCTGAGCTCCCGGCCGGGGAGGCTCCCCCGTCCCCTCTCCTCCCCTCCTCTCCCCTGTTGTCCCCTCGCCCCCGCTGTCCCCCTGCAGCCTCAACATGCCGCGCCCTCAGCGCTCTGGCCCACCGCTCCTGGGCAGTGCTGCAGCGGTGGGGCTGCGAGCTCCTACTGCTCTGAGTGGCATGGTAAGGGGGCTGGTCTGCGCGCTCCTGAGGGACCCCGTGTCTAGCTGCAGCAGGCAGCGTGGCTGTGGTAAGGGGGCCAGGGCCGGGGGTTGGATAAGGGGCAGAGAGTCCTGGGGGGCAGTCAGGGGACAGGGAGCAGGGGACGGTTGGGCGGGCGGTCAGGGGATGGAGAACTGGGGGGGTTGATAGGCGTAGGAGTCCCGGGGTCTGTCAGGGGGCAGGGGTGTGGATATGGGTTCATATCCAGGACCCCACCCCCTACCCAACCCCGTTGCTACCTGTCCCTTGACTGCCCTGACCTCTGTCCACCCCCCTGCCCACTGACAGACCCTTGGGACTCCCACACCTATCCAGCCCCCGTCCTCCCAGAACCTCCGCCCCATCCAACTGTCCCCTGACTGCCCCCTGGGACTCCCTGCCCCTTATCCAACGCCCCCACCTCCTTACCATGCCGCTCAGAGCAGCGTGTCTGGCAGCCACGTGGACCACGCAGAGCCAGACACACTGCCCAGCAGGAGCGCACAGCCCTGCCCTGCAGGAGCGCACTGCCTGCGCGGTGGCGTGGCTGCGGGGGAGGGGCTAGCCTCCCCAGCCAGGAAATCAGGCACTGGGCAGGACGGTCCTGTCGGCTGGATGTGGCCCGTGGGCCGTAATTTGCCCATCCCTGATCAAGGGCATAAACCTATTGAGTCAGCAAGACATGCAGGGGTATGTCTGTGTGCTGAGACTTCCGAGGCTTTTCCATGCCCTGTGCTGTGAAGCTTGTGTTTGGGACACAGGTAGTACAAGCCACATGGCAAAGGGAATATAAAGGGCAGCTGCATCATCTCCATTTTGTCTTCAATCCCTCTTCCTACCTCTGGAGCAACTTCTCTACAAATTGAAGCCTGGAACAAAGGACTGAAAGACCCATCGAACTTGTGGATGTGTTCCAGACGGACTTTCAAGCCAGCAGCTCAACAATACTGCTAATAACCTGATATATAGATTTGGGAATGCATCTCACTGCTTTTCCATTTAACAACTTTTTTTGTGTCGTGTCCTGTCTTGTCTTTCCATGCTAAAGGATTGGCTGGCAGTGTGGTCTTTTGGGTAAGATCCAAACCTATAGTGATCTTGTAATGTGGCTGACCTTTTGGGGTCAGAAAAACATTTTGTATATGAGCAGGGTTTTTAAATAACCTCTCACTGTACTGGACCTAGGTGCTGATTGGGAGTCAGAGAACTGGAATGCAATAAAGGGGGCCGTGTGATTTCTTTTTTCAGCTTCTCGATAACCCGTGTGTGGGATCAGAAGCACAGTTTGTGACTGGTCGTTGAGTTTAACTTCAGTGTTAACCACCAGTTTTGGGAGCATCTGCTCTCCTTTTCATCCTGCCCTGACCCTGGCATTTTCAGTGTGGACTGCCCCAGGCACACCGTCACACTAAGCACTGAAGTTAAATTAATAGAATGTTTTTTATGACAAAGTTATGAAATCAAGTGACCTCCTTTGTTTTCTTTCATCTGAGCAGGGTTTCCAATTTCCCAACCTGATGTGATCTCCCAGCTGGAACAAGGGGAAGAGCCATGGGTCCCAGACCTCCAGGGTTCAGAGGAAAGAGAGATCCTGAGAGTTCCCTGCACAGGTGAGGAAATATTAAACCAACTCAGAATCTGTAAGTGCCTGAAGGAAACATCTGGGATGCCCTACAATGCCCTTGGAAGGTCTCTCAGTTCAATATTGTCCCTAGCAGGGGTCGTATCCTTAGGGTAAATATAGCTCATGGCTTCCTGTAGACACTAGCAGACACCAGGCAGTAGCTTCCTCCCTTCCCCCTGTGAATTTGGATGGGATGTGAAGCCTGAATTGATCCCCTCCTCTCTCCTGTTTGGGGAAGAACTTGGGGGAGTTCAGTTCCTGATTTTTATTTGACCTCTCTCCAGTACTTGTATTGGTTTGACCTTCCCCTTTCCATCCCTGTTTGAGGTTTCTGTCTCTTTCACAGCAGGTGACACAATGGTATGTGAGAAAGAGGAGGAGAATTCTCAGCAGGAAAATGTTGAGCAAGTGGATAAACACAGAGCATTATCACAAAGATTGAAAAGGAATGTGTCCTGGAGTCATAAGCAGGAAAAATCCCATGACATTCAGCACAGACCAGAAGGAGAGCAGGGAAACCAGCCAGGGGAGAAAGTGGGTAAATGTATTTCCTGTCAGGAAACTCAGAAGGACCTCAAGGAAACCACAACACAACAGGAAATCCTCAGCAGAAAGAGAAAAAATACATGCAGTGAGTTTGTGGAAAACTTATGTGATTACTCCATCCTTATAAAGCATCACAGAATCCACACAGGGAAGAGGCCCTATGAATGCAGTGAGTGTGGGAAAACCTTCAGTCGCAGTTCACACCTTATTACGCATCAGAGAATCCACACAGGGGAGAGGCCCTATGAATGCAGTGAGTGTGGGAAAACCTTCAGTCGCAGCTCAAACCTTCTTGCCCATCAGAGAATCCACACAGGGGAGAGGCCCTATGAATGCAGTGAGTGTGGGAAAACCTTCAGTCGCAGTTCGCACCTTATTACGCATCAGAGAATCCACACAGGGAAGAGGCCCTATGAATGCAGTGAGTGTGGGAAAACCTTCAATCGCAGCTCAAGCCTTCTTACCCATCAGAGAATCCACACAGGGGAGAGGCCCTATGAATGCAGTGAGTGTGGAAAATGCTTCACTGACAGATCATACCTTATTAGGCATCAGAGAATCCACACAGGGGAGAGGCCCTATGAATGCAGTGAGTGTGGAAAATGCTTCACTGACAGCTCAGCCCTTTCTCAACATCAGAGAATCCACACAGGGGAGAGGCCCTATGAATGCAGTGAATGTGGGGGAAAATTTAGTCGCAGCTCAGACCTTATTACACATCGGAGAATCCACACAGGGGAGAGGCCCTATGAATGCAGTGAGTGTGGAAAATGCTTTACTGACCGCTCAGGCCTTTCTCAACATCAGAGAATCCACACAGGGGAGAGGCCCTATGAATGCAGTGAGTGCGGGAAAACCTTCTGTGGGCACTTAGCCCATGTTAGTCATCAGAGAATCTGCAAGGGAGATCAACAACATAAACACCTCTAGGGCTATCAATACTTTTTTTTCTGTAATAATTTTCCTGATTCCCACATAGTAACGTTTAAAGCTGTTTGAACTGTTTGCAGCATGGTTATCCCTCAGTTTGACCAGATGAGGGGCCCATTTTTGCCTTTTGCAGTTTGCCCTGTTTTGAGGTGGACCCATTTGTCCTTTCTATCAACTCCATTATCCCATGAGTAATTCGAGTGTGCCCTTCCTATCAGGAACCAGGGAGCATCACATTTATACTATTCTTCCTATTTCAAAGTTATTGTTGGTCACCAGTGATACAGATTGTATCATTGCCAATTGTTCTCACGTTGCTCTGGGTTGTGCTGAAGAGCAGATACAATGGGAATTTTTCAAATTATAGTTAAATGAAGAGGAGCAGGGGCAGGAAAAAAAAGTGTAATTTCAGCCTCTGTGACACTGGAAGGAGATGGGGAGACGCAGAGATTCCCTTCTTCCCCATCACTGCAGAACTGTTACCTTTTGTCTGAGCCATGCAGAGGTTATCATCATCACATTCTATCCATTCACTTCTCAAAGTGTCCTGTGAGGAACAGTTCTTAGCTGTCTGTGCTTGGAGATGATGCTTTGACTTCTTTAATCTTATCTCAGAGTCGCTCTGACTGGAGATGAAAGTGTCAAAGACCTGGAAGGGGAATTCAAATGGATCCCAAACACAGTGTGCTCATTGGGAGTTTAAATCCCAGGTTCCATCTATTGGTAAAGCCACTTCTGGCAAGGTGTGAGTGGTTTTGTCCCAAATTATAGCAATGCTCGGATACTAAAAATTTTGTAAATAACATAACTGGCTATTGAGACAGTGCTGAGTGAAGTATGTTTGAATGGATCAGAGGAGAATGTGATGGGAGAATCTCTTGTCCTGATTCTGAATAATCAGATGTAACCTGCTGTGGAATTTCCCTTCACACTTTCATTGCCATGTATTCTAGCTCTCTGTGATGTGGGTTTCTATCTTTCCTGAAGGCTGTTTGGTCACTCAATTGGATAGTAGTTCAGTTTGATAGGATGTAGCTAGATTTATTGGAGAATTTAAGACAAATGACTATTTGCTAAAGTCATCATTTCTCACTTCAGCTTTGCTTTTTCCCCATCCCTGCACGATGTCATGGAGAAGGTTGAGGTGCAGTTCTGTCAGCGTTAGAGAACTCTCCAATTTACTGGACAGGCTAACAAAGAAACAGCAGTGATTTAAAATCTCTACTCAGAAATTGTGAACAACAGCAGAACCCCAACTAACTGAAGGAAGTGCATATGATCACAGTGTAGTTCAATTGTTTAAGTCAATATTGTCCCAGATGTTCTGGGGAGAAAATTCCATGGTAAGTGATTTTTGAACTAGGCACAGTGCCCAGGTATTTGGTTCCAAAGCCTTTGTAACCCAGGCCCTACAGAAGTTCTTTCCTAGCTAATCTTATTGTATCGGAGATGCTGCCCTTCATGATGCAGATGTTGAGGAAATAGAAGTGGAGTTTTGTTGAATTTATCCTTTGTAGGTGCTAAAAATGTATATCGAATCAAATCAGTTTTGGAAATCTAATAGCTGCAGAAAAATAGCTATTTTTTAATAGAAACTCCAACTCTGGTCACTAATGAAGATTGTGATCCAGCCCTGTATCCAGTCCCTTGCCTGGAACTGTGCCACCAAATTAAAGAAAAGCTGGGCATGTTTTGGTAAGCCTCCATGTTTTGGTAAGCCTCACTAACACTGCTGAGATTTGGAGTGGTTTTGTAAAGGATTCTACTTCGGAGAAGTGTAAATTTACCCTACCCAAGGCCAAGGATTTGGAAAGAGCTGGGGCTGAGAGAGTCCACACCCAGTTCTTGGTTTCCACCCCAGTAAAGGAAGCTATGGTGACCAATGACCCAAGGAAAATTGTTTGTACAACTCCATTTCCTAGTTCAGTGTCACTGATTACAGTTCCAAAGGATGCCAGGTTACATTGAGAACAATCATCCTTTACCATTTGGATCCAAAGAGAGAGAGCTTCAAAGGACATTCCTTCCCTGTGGATCCCAAACTGGCTGCCTGATTGGGTAACAAGGACTTCAAGGCTGTAGAAATGATGGTAACCAATGAGGCAATGAATGTATCAGGCTCCAATTTCAGACTTCTGGATACTCGCATGTTGAGTTCTGATTCTATGGTTTTGTGTCTGATGCTCTGGCTACACAATAAAGCTGATGTTGGTGCAGCTGCACCAATGTAGCTGCGCTGCTGTAGCGCTGCTATTACAGACGCTTTCAGCCAATGGGAGAGATTTTTCTCATCGGACTTGATTAGTCCAACCCTCGCAAGCGGCAGTGGCTCTTTTGGCAGGAGAAGTTCTGCTGCTGATGTATCGCTATCTACACAGGGGGTTAGGGCTGTGTAACTACATTGCTCAGTGGTGTGGATTTTTCACACATCGGAGTAATATAGTTAACCGATAAATGTCTTTAGTGTAGACCAGACAGTTCTCTCTTGTGTTTTATGCATTTACATCACTTCTCTATCTTCTCTCACTTTGAAAGATTAAAAGTGTGACACGAGAGGTATTTTTCCTCATGATGCAAAGATTCCCACATAGGAGACCCCTTCCACCAACACATACTGTAGAAGATCCTGAGATATATGAACTCTCAGAAGTGGTTGGGACAAACCACATCTTGAGCCAAGGTTCAGTTGTTGGCAATGGGCATTAGAAGAAAACTAACATATATGATAAGAATTTGTGATCTTTGAATATGTTTTTATCATCTATTAAAATGAGATTATTGGTGAAGTTATTGGTTAAAGAAGAAGAGACTAAATGTGTGATAATCTGAAGTATTTTGGAAAACTGAAAGTTGTCTTTTTTTGTTTTGTTTTGTTAGTCGTACAGGAAATGGTGGCTAATCTTGAAAAGTTAATTTGATTTAATTTACCCCCTGTAGTGTAAGGAGTTCTGGTGGAAAACCTCACTCCAAAGGTTGGGGTGGGAGAATGTGTGAGAGAAAGTGTGTATAAGAGAATATTGGCCCAGTATACATTTTAATATTTTGTGTTTTCAAATAGAATTTATTTTGTTTAGTTTCTAAGTCAATTTCTATTCAAAGGAAAGCTACTCGAGGTGATAAGTTGTATAAATTTTTACCAACTTAGACTGTAAGGGTCACTGTCTTCCCCACTTCTCTAATTTGCAAAGGAAAGGCCTGACATCTGTCACAGGATGTGTCCAGCAGGTAGGACAGCTGCACTCATCAACCATCAATATAAAGAAAGACTGAAATCCATTGCCTTTCAGGTCAATAAGCCAGCTAAAGGCTGGTCGATGTTGAAAAGCTGTGTTGGCAGAGCACATCTGTCAGGGGTGTGAAAAGTCCTCTCCACTGAGAGAAGTAGTTAATGTGACCTGAGCCCCAGTGTAGACAGTGTTAGGTTGTCAGGAGAATATTTCCAGTGTTTGAAGTGTAGACACAGCCTTAACATCAATTCCAAATTTGACCCATCTCCCTATGTGTGAGAAAGTTACTCGTATGGAGGGCTGAGCCAGCTGTCCGCTCACCTGGTTCCTCAGCTGTAGCTACAGCTCTTAGTGCCCATGAATGCAAAGACTGAGAGAAATGGAGAGTTCCAGCCATTGTCATTTTAGTATCTTATTGTTCCTCTATCTGTTTTTTTGTGCTGGCCTTTCTGTTCTATCAGGATGTGACTGTATAGCTCAGTGCATCTGTGACAAAAGCTCATTGGTGCCAATTGGCAAAGGGGGTCACAGGTCTTCACAAGCAACTCCTGTCTCAGACCTGACAAACTCCCCACACCTAATACACTGCTTTTATGATAGTTATCCAGGAAGCATAGCAGTGAGATCTCTACTGAAAGCTTGTAAATTATTGATACTCCTAATCACTGCGAGAGGTGTGTCCGAGTCATAGTTAAGGGGTAATGTAAGTACATGGAAAATTATGCCCATATGGTATTGTTGTGAAAGTGAGTCACCCCAACCATAGCTCTTGGTGGGGACGGCCCATTCCAGTGGGAGGGAATTGGCACCCGTCCCTTGCTAGCCAGTTTTGTGATGTATTGCTCCATTGTCAGCCTTTGCACCAACCCAGAAAAGCCAATGGAAAACCATCAAAGACAAATTATAGACATCGAAACCCTGTGGACATGACAAGGACAATATGAGACTGAGGAGATCATCCTTTCTGTGAATAAAGACAAAAGACTGATTCAGTTCCTAACAGGGTGGAGAAAAACACTCTGGGTCCATTCACCAAGGAGATTCCTAATGACCAGTGGCACTTCATGAAAGGCAGGGCTGTGGCTCCTAGGGACTAGAAGCAGCAAAGAATCCTGTGGCACCTTATAGACTAACAGATGTTTTGCAGCATGAGCTTTCGTGGGTGAATACCCACTTCTTCGGATGCAAGCAGAAGTGGGTATTCACCCACGAAAGCTCATGCTGCAAAACATCTGTTAGTCTATAAGGTGCCACAGGATTCTTTGCTGCTTCTACAGAACCAGACTAACACGGCTACCCCTCTGATACTAGGGACTAGGAATCAGTGAAATTGACTAAAGTGTGAGGTGAGAATCTACTTAGATAGGAAAGGTAACTATTAAGTGTAGGTTGCATTTTCTGATTTTATTTAGTTGGTAACAGTTGGTTTCCATCACTCACGTTTGTTTAAATCTCTATCGGTTGTTAAATAAATTTCTGCTTGTTTGATAACTATACACAAGTGCGGTGTGAGATACAGTAGCAGTGGTCCACAGTAAAACTAGTAACCTGGGATCTACCATTGCTTTGGGCAGAAAGAATCTGGGATTTCTCTGAGTATCTGGTGAGCCGGGCTGGACCCCAGAGGGGGACACATTGAAGGAACTCAGGGGTTAGGGTGGCTGCTGTAGCTCAGAGGAGGGTCTTTGAGTGCCTGACGGGCTGGATGAGTTTGGTCACTAACATCCAGCTGCCAAATGCAAAACTCCGTCTTCCTAGTGGAAGGGGGCAACAAGGAAACTCTCAGCCCTCAGCTCCCTGAGAAGGGTCACAATATGTCTCTATGTTGATTCACCTGTCAAATTCACACAGGGAAAGCTCCCTATAGCATAAAACTCTGCCATATGAAATCATGGAACATGTGCTCTTCACTCTGTGAATCCAAGCGCTGGAGGACAGGGTTTGGGTCCAGAGTGACCTAGACAAACTGGAGGATTGGGCCAAAAGAAATCTGAGGAGGTTCAACAAGGAGAAGTGCAGAGTCCTGCACTTAGGAAGGAAGAATCCCCTGCACTGCTACAGCCTGGGGACCGACTGGCTAAGTAGCAGTTCTTCAGAAAAGGACCTGGGGATTACAGTGGATGAGAAGCTGGATATGAGTCAACAGTCCCCTTGTTGCCAAGAAGGCTAACAGCAGATTGGGCTGCGTTAGTAGAAGCATTGCCAGCAGATTGAGGGAAGTGTGTTCATTTCAAACCTGCAGCTTATTCATTTCATTTGGTGACCCCTCCTAGTTCTTGTGTTATGAGAAGGAGTAAATAATACTCCCTTCCTTGGTCCTTGAAAAGATATTATGTGACCCCCTCCTCCTTGTTGTATCCATGTTGGTCCCAAGACATGATACACAACACCGCAAACAACAGGTTCAAAGTCAATGCACATGGGAGAAGCATCTTGTGTTTCATTCCTTATGTCCTAGTCCCATGGTGTGGCCATTTCCTTTTCTTCCTTTCTGGTAAAAGCTTTGGTGTTTTGCACAGAAACATTATTTCCCCAGGAGAGACTCAGGAGTGGGGGCTGCATTCCTGTACCAAACAGTCACTAGAAGGGGGCAGACAAAGGCCTTTAGGACGAGGCGTCGGTCACTGTCAAAAAATCATCTCCCTCCTGTGGTTCCGCGGGCAGCAGGAGGAGCCACAGCTCGGTGGCCCCTGGCAGCAGCACTCCTGGGGTGGCCGGAGCAGTAGCAGGCCCCCTGGGGCTCCCCCCTCCCGCCCCGGGGCAGCAGCTGGAGTGGCAGCAGGTTGTTAGGGCTTCTCCCCTGGTAGCTGGTGCTCATTATCCATCAAGTAAATCAAAACACTTCCACCTGCAAGTGGATTTAGCCCAGGACCCTCAGAGTCAGCAGCTCTTACAGCCCCCACTGAGCTCTCTGGTCAGGTGTCCTAGCGCCGGAAGCCTCCTGTTTAGATCCTCAAATAGCATTTTTGCACTGGGGTGGGGCTGAAATTTTGAACCGGACGTAGCTCCACCGTTATTTTATTGAATTGCTTCAAAACAGCAAGTCAAGAAAGTCTCCTAAGGGCCAGGCTCTCTGCCATGGAAACAGCTGCCCCTGCTCTCCAGGACTCTGTGCGTTCCACCCAACAAAGTACAAACCTCTGCACTGAAGGTGGGTCAGACAGTGACGGTAACACAAATCTTCTGACTATTAACCCAAGTCCCTTCCTTTCTTTAACCCAGGACGTGCCAGTCAACTGTTAGCCATGGTGTTATCTTCATCTTAAAATACCTCTCAGGACATTGAACAGAGGAAGTGAAACCCCCTCCCCCAAATGGCTCCCTGTTGAGGCGTTGTACTGTACCTGCCCCTGGAGACTGTCTGGTTTTATATCCTTAGGGCTTTTTCTCTTCAAACCCCTTATCCCAATCTATGGGCCACCTCCGCATTTCAGAGTTTAGAATTTGCTCTCATCACCCTCGTATGGCACTTTCCATGTGAATTAGACAAAGTGAGTGGGGGAAGCTCCCTGGCTACTGAAAACCGATGCTTTGGGTGAGGCCTGAACTCATAACCCCAGCAGTGCGCCCGCCTCACTAGCCAGGTGTGCCCCTGTAGGTGCTTCATAGACAAGCTTGGGAAGTAGGGTAGTTACTTGTGTCTGTGATTAACCACTTTGGTGACCTAATTCAGAGGCTGATGGTTCAAACCCAGGTGAAGATAAAGGTAGGGTTTTTTTAGTGATGAGACTCCAGTACATTTTAATAGGCAGTAAAACGCCTCAATTCTGGTCCAGCCTCATTGGGCAAGCATAAGTGGTATTTTTGCCAGATGCATTGGTGGTACAGTGGTGAGCATAGCTGCCTTCCAAGCAGTTGACCTGGATTTGATTCCCAGCCAATGCAGTGATGTGATGTTTTCTCTGCTGGGAATGGGTTTAATTTCAGTCACATTGTATCAGTTTAGCAATGGAAGGAGAGAATCAATGTCCTGCAGATCATTAAACACCCAGTGGAGGAAGAAAGGGGCGGGACTATACAATGAGCGGATGGAGTCATCCTGGTATTACAATGTTTGGTTTATTTATTTTTTTTCCCTTTACTTCCCTCTCCCTTTTAGACTCAGAGCCTTTATGGTCAGAAGGGACCAGTGTGATCATCTAGTCCGACCTGCTGCACCTTGCAGGCCAAAAGACCCACCCACCCACTCCTGTAATAGACCCGGGAGGGGAGGCAGCTCTGTGCACTGCCCCTACCCCAGGCAGCACATGGAGGCCCTCTGCTCCCCTCCCCCCATGGGTGTGCAGAGATGTGCCAGCTGCACTGAGGTGGCTCCCTGCCCACTCTGCCTCCATCCCTCCGTGCCACTCCCAGAAATGGCCGGCATGTCCCAGCATCCCCTGGGGCGGGGGGAGTGTCTCCATGCACTGCCCTTGCCCCGAGTACCAACTCCGCAGCTCCCATTGGCCAGGAACTGCAGCCAATGGGAGCTCTGGGGGCAGCGTCTGCAGGCAGCGGTGCACAGAGACTCCCTGGCCCCGCCCACCTAGGAGCTGCTGCCAGAGGGTTGTGTGTACCAGTCACTTGGGGAGCTGCAGTGCCCGGGGTAAGCACCACCCTTCCTGCACCCCAAACCCCTCCCCCAGCGCAGAGCCAGCACCATGCACCCAAATTTCCTCCCAGAGCTTTGCTTGTCTTCCTTTCATCCAGAACCATCCTTCTCCTGGGTTGCAAGTAGCCATCCCAGGGAAGCCAAGAGGCAGGCACAGGATTCTACCTCCCAGCAGCCAACCGCACCTCCCCAGGCTTTGCAGAACGACTGGTGGTGCTCTACTAACCCCACTTAGCCGCACTGAGGCGCTTAGCTTCTGCCCTGCCTTCCTCAGCTCGACTTTCCTCTTTTGCCCCATTCCTGCCTCACTCCCTCCTTTGGCAAGTCACACAGAGGAGGCTAGCAGGAAGAGCCGGCCGCCATAGGCCAACCTCCAAGTGCAGAGGAGACCAAGCCACAAGGCTTCAAAAGGTGACTGGCCCAGATCCTCTAGCTTTCCCCTGCTGATGCCAAGGCTTTTTCCCAGCTCATTTCACCACCCTCTGCCATGCAGGGGTTGGGGTTATCGCAGGTGTTACCCAAAATTGGGCCAGCTAGTCAGTGTAGGGAGCACTAATGACCCACCAGAGTTTGGCAGAAAGCAGCACATTTATTATATTGATAGGTAAGCTCAAAAGAAGGGGTGCGGGGGGTGTCACACTCACACTCCCAGGACAGGCACAGCAGTGGAGATGTCAGGATTCTGCAAGGTAAGTGTCCCACTTCGCAACTATGGGCGGAGCGATGAAGGAAAGTCTCCCTGAGGCACAATGAAATACAACGCAGAGAACCACTGGCCAGGCGGTCCGGGCAAAGGGCATTCACTGGAGGTACAAGCTTGTGAGTGCTCTCCTGAGCACATGGCCCCTTCCCCTTTTAAGGGCCTGCACCTCATGGCCTGCGACCAGAGATGACTTGGCTGCATCTGGTTGGTCACACTCCACCTTGGGCAGTGTCCATGCTCTGGGTGTGTGATCGCTGCCTAATTAGAGTCCCAGACACCTTGTCTACCTGGGAGCTCTTCTGCTCTTCAACCAGAACGTTCATCCCAGGAGCATTCCAGGAGGGAGCGGGAGGGGAAAAGCCACTTCACAGGCATTCAGAGAGGGAGAGGAGACAAAAGTGGGAGCAGGGGAAGTATAACAGACCTTCTGAGCGTTGAAATCACTGCTGCTCCTACAACAGTAGGAGCTGGGAAAATTAAGCCCACATGTTTCTGCCTAGTTTTGAACCAGGGACCTTTTGCGTGTTAAGCAAACGTGATAACCACTACACTACAGAAACTCTGTCTCAGTACATTGCTCCTCCCTTCATAAGACCATAAGAATGGCCATACTGGGTCAGACCAAAGGTCCATCCAACCCCGCATCCTATCTGCCAGCAGTGGCCAATGCCAGGTGCCCCAGAGGGACTGAACCTAACAGGTAATGAGCAAGTGATCTCTCTCCTGACATCCATCTCCACCCTCTAACAAACAGAGGCTAGGGACACCATTCCTTACCCATCCTGGCTAATAGCCATTCATGGACTTAACCTCCATTCATTTATCTGCAAAAAGAACAAGGAGTACTTGTGGCACCTTAGAAACTAACAAATTTATTTGAGCATAAGCTTTCCTGGGCTAAAACCAACTTCATTGGATGCATGCAGTGGAAAATACAGCAGGAAGATATAGATTATCTATCTATCTATATACATATATACATACACACACACACACACACAGAAGATGAAAAATTGGGTGTTGCCATACACTATAACGAGAGTGATCAGTTAAGGTGAGCTATTATCAGCAGGAGAAAGAACCCTTTTGTAGTGGCTTTCATGGCCTTTGAGAAAGCAAGACAGAGCCTTGGAAGACCCAGCAGGGTTTGTGGCACAGGAATTGTTCTCAGATTCCACTGAGACTTCAACTCAGATTGCAGGATTCAAAGTCCTGAGTGCTGCCCTTACACCATGGGACCAGCAGAGCACCTGTTGATTACTGTAGACTTCCAGCAGGGAGGACTCTGTGGGCAGGGGCGGCTCTAGGCATTTTGCCGCCCCAGGCACGGCAGACAGGTTGCCTTCGGCAGCTTGCCTGCGGGAGGTCCGCCGAAGTCGCAGGACCAGCGGCCCCCTTGACAGGCATGCCGCCGAAGGCAGCCTGCCTGCCGCCCTCACTGCAACCGGCAGAGCACCCCCCGTGGCTTGCTGTCCTAAGCACGCGCTTGGCATGCTGGGGCCTAGAGCCGCCCCTGTCTGTGGGGACAATTTTTTCTGGCAGGGAGGACTCAGTGGGAACATGCCTCTCTGGCCAGCCTTGCATTTGCTCAAAAAGTCAGCACCCAGCACTTTGCTGCAGGCCCAGAGGCCTTTCTTCCTCCAGACTGTGAGGCCAGTGGACAGGTGAGGCAGTAGCACCTTCAGTCCCAGGCAGTAAAGGGCCCTTCCTGGGAAAGGCCATGTCCTGAAAAGGAAAAACTAAAGTCAAGGAGAGTCCTTCTGAAACTCTTTGGGTATGTCACAGGGGGAAAGTGTTTCTTTGCCCGACCAGGGACTTGAACTCTGGACCCTCAGATTAAAAGTCTGATGTTCTGCCAACTGAGCTAGCCAGGCTCACATTTAAAAAGTGGAAATTTCGTGCAGAAGAGAAACTAATCATGAAAATGAGGGCAGGAAACTATACAGAAAACCTGCTACTCTTGCTCTCTTAGCAGTCCTAGCCCCAGCCTGCTCCTCCATCCAACGCCCTGAGGCCTTATTCTTTTTTTCATTAAACATCAAATCCAGGAGAAAACACAGTTATACAAAGCAAAACAAAATCACAAACAGAAATGTCACTGGAAATACAAAAATAAAAAAGGAAAATGCAATCCCCATCACTTTATCATGTCTGGGCCATTCCTGTATCGAGAGCACCCGCAAAGGTCCCTGTGTGCTTACGAGAAACCTGGAGGAACTCATACCACAGCCTGAACATGAAACTCAACTGCTCCCGGGTGCCGCAGTAAAACCCTTTCCCTGCTGTGACGTTGCACTCCATAGGATTTTATGAAAATATGCTAATAAGTGTGAATATAAAGTGACTGGACTATGCTTCATGCAAAAGATCTATTGTAAGGTATCATTACAAAGCTTATAATCTACTGTGTGTGTTCATCCTATTTGTATGAACCGATCATTCCTGTGTCTGAAACTAGAAATATGAACTATAACTCTGAGGTCCTGTTGTAATGATGCAAAGTGTGGGCCATTAACAGTGGTTTGGACTCTTGATGGCTCCCATTAACCAGGACAATTGACTGGAGATGGCTCTGTCCTGCACCATCCCTGAGTCAGGCCAGGAAGAATGAAGGCTTGGGGGGGGGTCTCACAGGACATGTGACCATGTCACCTGGTACAGGAATCCATCTTAAACCTGGGGCTCTTCCTCAGGAGAGAGACAAAAGATTCCTGCCTTGTACCAAAGCTGTATAAGGGGGTGGAACTGAACAAACATGGCTGCAGTCACGAGACATCCCCCAGCTACCACCTGAGCTGGAACAAAGGCTATACCAGGTGAAAAGATTGGGCCCAGACAAAAAATAAGTCTAGTCTTTGCCTCTCAGTCTGTGCAGATGGGAACTTCCTTTCCAGTGCTGGAGGATTCTCCCTTCTCATCTACCCTTGTCCCAAGCAGCACAGCTGGTGGGAATCTTAAATGTACAGAGGAGACTTGGGAGCAGAAACCCCCCCAGAACTTCCACGCAATTGGCACTTGCCCCTCACTGAGCAGGACTGAAATTCCTGCAGGGAGACTGCTGGGCCACATCCCCTCTGGTCATGAGCAAAGCAGCAGGGTGAAAAGAACTTGGAGATACTGGGGATTGAACCCAGGACCTCATACATGCAAAGCATGTGCTCTACCACTGAGCTACATCCCCTGGATGGTCATGTATGCTATAGGTTATACTCAGAGCCCTCCTGTTTCCAGAGCACATAGTGGCCTAAAGGCAGCATGGGGGACACATTCCCTGCTCTGAGGCCAAACCTGCTGTCCTGGAGGCTGCTGGTTCTTAGAGGTCACTTTGCAGCAGGGCCAGATTCTATGTGTGGGGCAGAGAGAGTGGGTGCCCTGGGCTCAGGGTGCAGAGATACTCTCAGCCCTCTCCCCAGCATTGGGTGGGGGTGCTGCACCCCCTGCTGGAAGGAAATGTGTTGGGGGGGGCACTGTGAGTCACTCAACACCTGACCCTGGTAGCAGAAATGCTGTGGGGAGCTCCAGGTGTTTCTAGGATCTGCTCTTTCCACCTGCCTGTGAAGTCCAGCTTTCCCCAGCACATTCACTGCGGTGCAATTGGGTCACTGTTTCCATGGCTGACAGCAAAGAATCACTCCCAGTTTCCCTTCTAGCTGCAGCAGGATTAGCCTGTGTCAGTGGTTAATGAGGTGGATCTAGTTGTAGATTGTTATTCATTCCCCACCTTGACAATTCACACAGTCCCTTTCCCATGCAGATTCCCAGCACCTCAGTGATCCTGGTAGCAGGGGTTGGGTCCTGAGACTTTCACGGTTGTTTCCCCCTCCACCTGCAGTGATCTCAGCTTTTCCCCCATCCCAGACAATCCATGAAATAACAACAGGGGCATAAAGAAAGAGGGGAGGGAACATCTCACGGCCAGGGCTGGATGTGCCCAGGGCCCCCGGCTTGTCCAATGTTTCCATGGAATTTGGCCCCCTGCTTTGCACAAGGGACAGAGAAAGATCTTGCTGCTCCTGTGTCTGTGCAAAGAAAATTGTGCTTCCCTAGGAAAGAGAGGTGGGAAATGGCCCCATGGAGGGACAATTTCCTCGGAATTAAGAGCAAAGGACTCAGGCTGAGAACTGATTTAACCCCACTCACCTGGGATTTAACAAATTCTCTTCCACGGAGACACTGGGAACTTGTGACATTGATCCAGACTCTGGGGGTTCGGGCTGCTTTAACTCTTGGCAAAAACATGAACCTGATTCCAAGAAGGGAGAGAGGAGAAGCCTGAAGCTGACTTTAGTCCCAGGCTGGGGTCTCCTGAATGGTGGGAAACATCCTTGGCTGCTACTCAGGGACAGCAGCTACTGGCGACATACCAGGGCTGGGATGTGAGGGGAATGTTACATGGACTTTATCATACAGGGCCCATCCTGCTTCTCAGAGCCCACAGGCAAGAATCTAGAGAAGGACAAGTCATTTCTCAGCTGCATTCTCAGGAGAAGCCAGTAGCCGTCCTTGATCAGAGACCCAGGGGAGAAACCACAGCAGTTCTGCGGAGAGCTCTGGCTGCCAGGGGATCCAGCTAGGAGAGGGAGTGCTGGGGGATCTGGAGGGCCAGTCCAGTGGGGCTGTCTCAGGAGTCAGAGGTGGCTTTGCCAGTGGGGCGGCGCTATTTCACATGTTGGTGGGGTGGGGAAGTACGGACTACAGGATGTGAGGCTGGTTAAAATGAAACTTCACAAAAAACCCTCCCCCTTTGCTCCAGCTAAAGGCCCTACTTTGACCTCTCCCGCTTTCCTAAAAATCTCCATATCTACCCTGGCCTCAGAAACCCCCTTTCTCCCATGGGTATTTTCATGGTTTCTTCCTTTTTTCATGGTCTCGTACAAATATTTTTGCCATCAAAATGATCAAGTAAATTTAAAATGAGAAAAACAATCAAACAACACATCTGTCTCTCCTTCACCAGACATGGTCTGTGTCTGAATTTTCTACAGAACAGTCTAGGCAGGCAGAGTCACCCTACATTTACTTCACATCAGGCCCAGGACTTGCACCCAGCAGTTCTTGCTGCTGTGGGACAGAGCTGAGCTTCACTGGCAGCAGTGAGGGAGGACGGTTGGGACTGAGCTGTCTGGGGAATATTTTAATCCTTATCTAATTTTCAAAGGATTAAATCAATGCAGCTTCCACTTCTCCGTCTCTCCCAAGGAAATGATGTTTCTGTGCAAAGTACCCAAACCTTTTAACAATAAGAAGTGAAATGAAATGGCCACATGATGGCAACAGAACCTAAGAAACGTGTTAGTCTCTATGGTGCCACACGTACTCCTGTTCTTTTTGAGGATACAGACTAACACGGCTGCTCCTCTGAAACCGAAGAGATGAGAAGCCATGTTCTTGTTCAATGAGCATTGAAGCTGAAAAGGGAGATGTTTCCTCTTTGATTCCTAAGCCCCCAACTCTAATCCACTAAACACCCCTTTCCTCCCACAGCCAGGACTAAAACCCAGGAGTCATAACTAGTGGCCCCCCTTAACCTTCTCTCTGTGAGATGGAAGAAGAAGCTCTGAGACCCCTGTGCTGTCCTCTTGCCACCCTGCCTGGGCTGCACTTGAAACCCAATGGGGTTTCCTTGGGCAGTTCTGAATCTTGCTCCCAGGAAGGGTGTAATTTTAGGAGCAGGTTCCAAATAGTGCAATTAACCAGCCAGAAGGGACAGCAGGTATCGGTGTAGGAGCCATTGAAATAATCACAGCAAAGTAGTTCAGGGAAACTGTTATTAATGAAGTGTGAGTGAAAGGTGAGAATCTGATGGTGTCAGTGTCACACTAGAGGGCGCTGAGATGGTTTTAAATTTGTCATCCAAACCCAGCCACCACCTAGCACATGGTTTAACCTCTTCTTCTCTTACCGTTGCTCCTTATCAGGGAAGGGGAGAGAGCAAACGAGCAATAGAAACAGAGACCTAGTGACCGGAGCAAACATTTCTTTGCTCCTTGCTTGGCTCTGTCAGTTATTTGGGTACAAACTCACCCCCCACCCACTGTCTGGGCTGGGCTCAGTGGGCAGGAAGAGCTCAGCTGTCAGTGGGACTTGTGGAGCTCGGGACATTACTGGGAGCTGCTTGAACGTTTAGGTGAAAACCACCTAAACACGGACACAAGGTCTAGGCTGCAGTAACTCATCTTGATCTGCAGCTGTTGAAGCTACAAGGCAGAGGACTAAGTACAACATTTAAACTGATGTTTGACCTCAGAGAATAAAACAAATGTGTCTGTGAAAAGAGGGGAGTCGAGTTCAATCCCTTGTCACCATCAATGTGCAAACCAGGAACCTGTTGCTTTGTATTCCTGATGTGTCACCATCATGTGGCTATTCTCATAGACTTTAAGGTCAGAAGAGACAATTATGATCATCTAGTCTGACCTCCTGCACAACGCAGGCCACAGAATCTCACCCACCCACTCCTATAACAAACCCCTAACCTATATCTGAGCAACCTATTCTGTTCAGTCCCTTTAATTAAAAAAATGTGTTTTTTTCATAGAAACTATATTTTCCTTGTAGACACATAGGGGCAGATTAATCTACAAAGGGAAGGTGATTCCAAGGCAGTTCTGGAGGAGAAGGGAATGTTTTCAGCATCACTAAATTATTTTGTTGTGCCTCACAGAGAGAGAAAGAGAGAGAGAAAATAAACCTATTAATTTGAGCTACCGACACAGTTCACAGCATGAAATACATAATTTTGTGTTCAATGAATTGTGTTCATTTACATAATATGAAAAATATGTATTAGGCAATGCATGAAAACCTCACTGCATTGAAGAACCCACCTGATCTAGTCAATGTACTACAGAATATTTAAAGTTGTTAAGAAAGATGTGCTTATAAATTAACATGTTGTGCCATTTACACACGTACAAGACACAGAAGAAACTGAATTATTTGAGCTACTAAAATTTCCACTTTCTCACAGCATTTTAGTTCTCAAGGTTGTTTTAATTTGCTTATTTTTTTGGAACTAGAAATGGGGAAAGAGCACATTGAAGTCAGTGGAATTACCGCAATGAGGGATTAGTCTCATTATTTGCCACTAACAAAACCTTTGTTAACAGAGAGTTAACTTTGACTGTGACTATCTCTTACCTTCCAGAACATGGAGTTCAGTAAAACTCAAACTCTGGAAAAACAGGGAATACAGAGTGAGGGTACATGCCCAGATAACCTTAACTCTGCCCTCTAGAAGAGAATCCCTGATAGCATATGAGAACAAGGAAAGGTTTGGGGACAAATTACAGCTATTTCCCAAGAGTTTGTTTCTTCTGTAATTAATTGACCCTGGCCCCATCCATTGATCCTGGCCTGGTGTCTGGCTGTGGAATTTACTATTTACTATTTTTATCCCAGCATATTTAAAGATGAAACTGCTTTACAAAAGCTCCTTTATTCTAGGTTATACAAACAGGTCACTTCCCCAGCTATTTCAAAGAGATGGAATTTTCCTGACCCACAGGGAACTTAAACTAACATGCTCAAGATCACACATTCCTTAGGAGAAAACGAAGGGGAAAAAACCAAAACCCACCAAACCGTTGCTGTTTCTACCCAAATGATCAATGAGACCAGAAAGTGAGACTGTGCAATTAACTGTCTGGGACTACACTGACTCTGCAGTTACTTGGATGCAGACACACCCAGCTCTACGGTTGGGAAACGTACAGAGACTCTGCTGCTGCTCATGAACTAGCAGCACATGACCTCTGAACAGCTGCCATTCGAATGTATCTGAATTCACAAGGAACAACGATCTGTGTTAAAGGAAGGCTGCCATTTATTAGAGCCCCAGTTGATGCCGTGTGCACACACAGAGGATTGAATGTGTAACAGGGAGTTTGGTAAATCTTGGTTATTTTATTTTTGTAACAGGCTCCTGTCCACCTCCAGTAGAGTTTTCAGTCCCAATGGCAACTTACTTACCAAATGTAATACAGACTAGTCCATGCCTCCCAAGTGGATGTGGTTCTTCTTCTTCTGCACATTGTAGCCCATGGAGGCCAAGGACCTGCAAATGTGTCTTCATGTGTCTTTGTTTCATTGATGAAAACAAACCAAGACACTTAGAGGATTGAAAGTGATTTCTGCTGGGGGACGTTTGCTAGGTGTTTATGCATTTGCACAGGAAAACAGTAAGTGTGTCCATTCATTTCAGGAATCCCTATATAGTAGAGCTCCTGAGCATACTAGAAATAGAATTATTTTTATTGAAGAAACAAGCTTGTAAGGGGGCACTTGAATTTGAACCAAGGACTACTTGATTTGCAGTCAAATACTCTACCACTGAGCTATACCTCCATGACATTTGCATAGGCAAGTCCGTGATCTTAAGGATTTTGAAGGATGGGCTCTGCCTCAGAGAGCTCCTTTCCTATTCCCAGACCACAGGGGTTTAAAAAATGGGGTTTGATTAAACTTTATATGCACATGTAGACACCACAGCTTGCACACCCACCAACATAACTTCCCCCCACTGACATAGCTACCACCTCTCGGGGAGATAGGTTAACTGCACGGACGGGACAGCTCTCTCCCCTCCGCTTAGAGCAGCTTCATTATTTATGAATAGGTGGGAAATAACCTCCTGAATGCACAGGAATCAATGTATTAACTATTGCTGTGTCTGCATTCAATATGGGTAACTGGTCATATTGGGCTGGATTAGTAGGAGCGTTGCCAGCAGATCGAGGGAAGTGATTATTCCCATCTAGTCAGCACTGCTGAGGCCACATCTGGAGCATTGTGTCCAGTTCCCCACATACACACACACACACACTACAGAAACAAATTGGAGAGAGTCTAGGGGGCAGGGGACTTACGAGGAGAGGCTGAGGGCAGGGCCGCCCAGAGGGGGGCGGGGGGGGGTCAATTTGCCCCAGGCCCTGCAGGGCCCCCAGGAGAATACAGGATTCTATAGTATTGCAACTTTTTTTTATGGAAGGGGCCCCTGAAATTGTTTTGCCCCAGGCCCCCTGAATCCTGTGGGCGGCCCCTGCGCAGACCGTGGTGCTGTCCCCCCACTCCACCCCCTTCCCTCGTTCTCCTCCCTCCGAGGCCCCCCCTGTGCTCCACCCTCACTCCCAGTTGGCCACGTCCCACCCCTGCTCGTTGGCTGGGGCCTGCTGATCGCTCGCTCCGCTCCTCCCGCAACGCCGCCGCGCGCCGCGCCACCCCCTAACCCAAGGTCTGCCTACTGCCCCCCCTCTCTGCCCCCTCCCCTGTCCATCGCCCACACCTCTCTGCCCCTCCCCTGAGACCTACCCTGTCCACCTCTTTCTTTGATCATCTGTTGTTATTCCTTGAAACATCAAGGATGGAATAAAAAGCGAGTTTACTCCAGGGTGAGGAAAGAAAGGAGCCATCAACCCCCTGGCAAAGCTCAGTGCCCCAGAGAAAGCCTGCCCCCTGCTATCACAATCACTGATGTACTGGGGATATGACGGGAAAGGGACTGTCTGAATGATCGAGGCAGGAAATGGACAAAAATCTACAGCAACATCATTAACCACAAACACACTCTCCTCGTGCTCCAGCCAGAAGGGAAAGGAGCAGGAATTCTTGCAGTTCAGCCATGGACACACTTACACAAGGGCACAGCAGTGTGTGTGTTGTGGAAGCTGGTCTGAGGAAACAACTGGAATTGATCACTCAGTGAGAACAGAACTAGAGTGCAGTGAGAGCTACTTACCAAGCAAGTAGTTGTGGCCGAGTGGTTAAGGTGATGGACTAGAAATCCATTGGGGTCTCCCTGCGCAGGTTCAAATCCTGCCAACTACGCAGGAAGTTGTGGCTCTTTAGTTTCAATAGAGCTGGGTCTTGTCTCACTCTTCAGTTATGTCTACATGAAAGAATAATGTGGCTTAAGTTAAAGTGTTTTAACTGAACAGCTGTTGCATGTCCACCCTATGCCCCTGTGTCACCAGAGCACATCCATGCTAGCATCTCTTGGATTGCCACAGAGAGCAGTGCACTGTGGGTAGCTATCCCACTGTGCAACTGGCTGCAGGGTGCTTTGGGAAGGGTTTGCAATGCCTCACGGGCTGGTACAGCATCACCTGATGCAGGTTTCTATCCCATTGGTCCATGGGCATCCTACTAGATTGCCAGCTGCTTTTCAACTGCAATGTGTGTGATAGGGTAGAGAGTGTGTGTGTGTGTGTGTGTGGGTGGGTGGAGACAGTGTGTGCGTTGCGGAAGAGTGAGTGTGTCGCACACTGTCTCTAAGTTCAGACAGCTGCTGGAAGCGACCAGTCCTGAGGCAGGGGACAGCCCCGACATCAGCCCCCTTCTCTCTCTGGCTCAGCTCAGCACAGCACTCTCTGTCACACACACACACACTGCTGCCTGCTTAGCTCGGTGTCAGGGGTGCTGGAACAGGGGGTTTAGAGGGCCATGGCCCCACCACTCTTTACTGGCTGTTAGGACAAATGATGGGGGCGGGGGAGGGTGCAGTCTTGGGGAAGAGGCGTTCTGTGGGTGTGGCCTCGGGGGGAGAGGTGCTGTGAGTGGGGGTCCTTAGGGAAGGGGTGTCATGGGGGTGCCACAGTTCGGACAACGGTGCCCCCCCCCCACTGTAAGGAAGCTTCTGCCACCTCTGCTCTGTGTTCGCAGAGCGGGAGAGAGCAGCATCCATGGCAGTGATTTGCTCCCCGGGGCTCTGGCAGGGGGGCTCGGGAGGTGATTTAAAGGGCCAGGGGCTCCGGCCGCTGCAGGGAGCCCTGGGCCCTTTAAATCACCAGCCTGGGGAAGCCGGGCCGGGCTGGCACAGCGTACCGGCTCTTGCCGGTACCCCCACCGGAACATACCGGCTTACTTTCACCTCCGGAAGGTCCTCACATGGATCAATAACTGGTTAAAAGACAGGATACAAAGGGTAGGAATAAATGGTCAGTTTTCAGGATGGAAACAGGTAACTAGTGGTGTCTGTATTGGGACCAGGACTAGTCAACATATTCATAAACAACCTGCTAAACAGTGAGCTGACAAAATTTGCAGATGATCCAAAACTACCGGCTTGCTGCCTAGAACGAATGCTCCTTGAGTGGGGTGATCCACAGGGAATCATAGAATCATAGAACTTAAGATCAGAAGGGACCATTATGATCATCTAGTCTGACCTCCCGCAAGATGCAGGCCACAAAAGCTGACCCACCCACTCCTGAAATAATTCTCTCCCTTGACTCAGCTGTTGAAGTCCCCAAACCCTGATTTAAAGACTTCACGTAGTAGATAATCCTGCAGCAAGCGACCCCTGCCCCATGCTGCGGAGGAAGGCGAAAAACCTCCAGGGTCTCTGCCAATCTACCCTGGAGGAAAATTCCTTCCCAACCCCAAATATGGCGATCAGCTGAACCCCAAGCATGCGGGCAAGACTCTTCAGCCAGACACTCAGGAAAAAGACTTTCAATTTCCCAACACTGACCCTCGGTACTAATTACCAGTGGTTGCACGTTATTGACCTATTGACTAAATCACGTTCTCCTATCAAACCATTCCCTCCATAAACTTATCAAGATTAATCTTAAAGCCAGAGAGATCCTTCGCCCCCACTGTTTCCCTCGGTAGGCTGTTTCAGAATTTCACTCCCCTGATGGTTAGAAACCTTCGTCTAATTTCAAGCCTAAACTTCCCGACTGCCAATTTATATCCATTTGTTCTTGAGGGAGTAGCTCAAACCTCCAAAGTGCCTGGCCAGGGGCAGGACATTGGCCCAGCAAGGGAGGGGTGTGGCAGTGACATCACAAAGGCCTTTTGCAGGACCTCAGACTTTTGGTCAAAGGTGGGGGGGAGGTGGTGACCTCACAGAGAGATGCTGACATCAGCCAGGCAGGACAGGGGCGAGGGGCCAGGGAAACCTCAGAGACCCCTGTGGCTTTGCTTCAGCAAGTCTCCTTCTCCAGGTCTCTCTTTGAGGACCGAGAGAGTATTCGGGTTTATGGACATGAGCGCCAGGAGGAACCTCTTTCGAGTTTTCTCCTTCCCTTTTAGTGATTTTACTAGAAAACAGCCGTCCCTGTTTAGAAGGTAAGAGCCTCCTTGAGGTTTGAAACCTGTTCAGTCTGATCCATCAGGTGACAGTTGAATTCTAGGCATGGAAAACACGAGCTTAAGGAGGCAGAATTTTATTCCGCACCTGGGATTTTGTCCCTCAGAATCACTGGGTACATTAGGGTTTGTCCTTTTTGTTTCACCTTTTCCTCCATCCATCCCTTCCTCCTTTCTCTTTGTCTCTTGCTTCTTTTGTCCTTTCTCCTGTTCCCCTCCCAACACCAGGAGCGGTGTGTGTGTGCGTGTGCGTGTGTGTGTGTTGCAGGGGAGTGCTCTGCAGCTCCCACTGTGGAAGGTCCACCCAAAATGTGGGGCTGAAATAGTGCTTGGGCAGTGATCCCCACCAGTGACCTGGACCATCCTTTGGGCTCTCTGGTGAGAACCCTCAGCCTCCCATCCTCAGTCTCTACCCTGACTGGCTGAGCAGCGGGTTATTGACAGGGAGGAGACTCAGGTCCTTGTTGTTCTCTTTTAAGACCAAATAAATAAGTCATAACCTGTTATATGTTTGATGAATTTTGCTGCTTCTCTGCATTAATTGTCTCTGAGCAGTTCATGATTCTCTCTAACATTGCAGTTCTCCTCAAATACTTGCTGAAACTGTGCACTGCTGTTGGTCTGGAGCTCATGTGAGAGCACTTTATTCAGGTCATTCAATGTGTGAAATTCAAGATCTGATGGTTAATTTGAAAATCAGGAAAAGGGAAGGAGAAAACTCGAAAGAGGTTCCTCCTGGCGCTCATGTCCGTGAACCTGAATACTCTCTCAGTCCTCAAAGAGAGACCTGAAGAAGGAGACTTGCTGAAGCAAAGCCACAGGGGTCTCTGAGGTTTCCCTCGCCCCGTCCTGCCTGGCTGATGTCAGCATCTCTCTGTGAGGTCACCACCTCCCCACCACCTTTGGCCAATAGTCTGGCTCCACTTGCTGCAGTTCTTCTCCCCGCACAGATCTGCTCCCTGGGCAGCTTCTACGGCTCGTGCTGCTGCGGCTCGGCTCCCAGCACAGATCAGCTCTGGTTCTCCCCGGCTGGTGCAGCTCTGCTCCCCTGCTCTTCTCGGGCTCCTGCTCTCTCCTTAGCTCCGCCCCACTCTGGCCCAGGCAGTTCCAGCTCCCACGGAGGATGGGACCCCCTGGCCTGGTGACTCCCTCATCACACTGTCTGGCCTGTCAGTGCGGCTAACTTGGAGCTTTGGCCTCTCCCCATTGCCCCTGGGGATTGTCAGTCTCAGGGTCCTGATTTCCCATTGGCCCTTCCCCCTTCTATTGGGACTGGGAACTAGCCAACCAAAAACCCCACTACATGAGCCAGCCCCGTGAGAGTCACCAATGTCCAGAAACAGCAGCATGAGCTGGTCCCATGGTGTAATGGGCAGTACTCAGGACTCTGACTCCTGCAATCTGAGTTCAAATCTCAGTGGGACCTTGTGTTGGCTTGTGGTAAAGCCCTGGAGCTTCCAGTGCTCAACTTCCCTGTGTGCACTTGTGCAAGAGCAAATCTTTCCCCTCCTGCTGGGTGACTTGCCCACTAGGGTTGAGGCTCTCAAACTTGCTTCCCTGGTTGTTGATTCCTGTGGTTTGACCAGATGCTTGGGATTCTCACAGCTTCACCTGATGCCCACAAGTTTACTTGCAGCCACATGTTACCTCTTGTCCACATGGCACGTGAAGGAAGGTGTGTCAGGGTTAGGCAGGAGGGAGGCTGGAGCACATTATGTTATGGTTGATTAGTTAAATTATATTAAAATGATTGATTAAAGGCATTGATGAGAATGAGGCATGGCCGGCCAGAGGTGGGGGTACAAGAGGGGCAATTTGCCCCAGTCCCGGGCCCCGCAGAGGCCCCCATGAGTTTTTTGGGGTCCGTGGAGCGGGGTCCTTCACTCGCTCCAGGGGCCCCAGAAAACTCTTGCGGGGCCTGGGGCCCCAGAGCTTCTTCTGCTCCCGGTCTTCGCCGGTGGGGGGTCCTACCGCTCCGGGGAGGAAGGACCCCCCGCCAGTGAATTACCACCGAAGTGGGACCTGCCACTAAAGTGCAGCCGGGTCTTCAGTGGCGGGGGGCCCTTCCGTTCTGGGACCCGCCAACGAAGTGCCCCGAAGACGCAGCTGCAGTAAGTCGCCGGCAGGGGGCCGCCGCCGCGGGTCTTCGCGGCACTTCGGCGGCGGGTCCCGGAGCAGAAGGACCCCCCACCGCCAAATTACCGCTGAAGCGGGGGTCCCCCACCGCTGAAGACCCCAGGCCCCCTGAAACCTCTGGGCAGCCCTGGGGGAGCCAGTCAGCGTGTGACTGTACGACCGGATCAAGCAACAGCTGCCGAGTTCCAGGAGATGAGGCTGCAGCTGGCTGATATGAGCGGGAGCATCGAGTGAAGGGAGGAGCAGACTCCCCTGACATTTTTGCAGCCTGCAGGGAATGGAGACAAAGCAGGGGGATGCAGGGACTCAGGGCAGGACCCGTGGATCTGATAGTGCAGGACCACAGTCGCTGGAGGAGGAGAGAGAGTCCCGCGAGAGGAAGCCGCTGGTGGGAAGCAATAAGTGCAGAGTGCAAACCAGCCAGCTGAGAATCACAGGGGTCTAGCAAATGAAATAGCAGCAGGTCCCATGGTGTAATGGGCAGCACTCAGGACCTGGAATCTGAGTTCAAATCTCAGTGGGACCTCCTGGAGATATGTGGGCTTGCTGCAAAGCCCTGGAGCACAATGTGTTTGGCAGGGGCGGCTCTAGACATTGCGCTGCCCCAAGCACAGTGGCATGCCGCGTGGGGGCGCGTCACCAGTCCCGCGGCTCCGGTGGAGCGCCACCGAAGCTGCGGGACCAGTGGACCCTCCGCAGGCACGCCTGCAGAAGCGCCCCCCGTGGCATGCCACCCCAAGCACACGCTTGGCATGCTGGGGCCTGAAGCTGCCCTTGGTGCTTGGCTACCCTCTCTCAGGGTGAACTAGAGTGAGGTTTTTTGTTTCTAGCTGGGTGACTGATGCCCACTGGAGATAGGTCTTTGGTCCGGCTGGTTCAATGGGCTGGCGGCTATAGCTTGGGGTCCTAGAACTTAACAGTCTGGCTAGAGATTCCTGTGGTTTGACCATATGCTTGTTTCTCGCTGCTTCACCTGATGTCCACAACTTTGGTCCCTGCAGCTGCCACACTCTTCCTCTTGCCCACATGGCATTTAAAGGAAGGAGGGCCAGGGCCAGGCTTCATAGTCAGGGCTAGGCAGGAGGGAGGGAGGCAGAGTCCCAGGCAGGAGCCCAGCACCTCTCCTCCTCCGGGCACCTGGAGCAGAGGCGGCTGGTGCTGACAGCTCTGAGGGAAGGCTTAAAAGCCACAGAGCAACCGAGAGCAGGGCAAGAGGAGGGGAGAACCATGCCTATGCATGGCCAGCAGACAGCTACAAAGACACCCGGCCAGCCTGCTCCCTGCCATGCCAAACCCCCACAGACCAGCATTCGTTCTGCGGCCAGCATCACAAGGTGGTTGGAAAGCAGGTGGGGCCTCTGACCGTTCCCACTCAAGGGGCTCCTTTTGGCGGTGGGGCAGGAGATATTTCCCCCAAGAGGCTTTTTCCGAGCTGCTGAGAAGCACAGAAGTACCCGGTGTTTGCTCTTGCGGTGAAAGGGGTTAATACGTTTAGGCGGCCTGGCTAGCTCAGCTGGCAGCACCTCTGGCTCTTACTCTGAAGGTTGAAGTTACAATTCCGTCTGGGTGCTTGGGGCTCCTCCTCAACAATACAACACACAGTCTGCTTAAGCCCCCACCCAGTAACCTGGTGAAACTAACTCTGGCCACTGTGTGCCTCTAAGAGGTGATACTTTCCCCACTCACACGCACTGAGTGTAGAAAAGAAACTTTAATAAAAAGGACGAAAATCACCTTGTATTAACTTGGGAAAACACCACAATCAGGATTCATAACACAACACTATGAGCAAAACACCCACCCACAGCGCGCTGGGCAGTGGCCTTTTGCCTCGGGCTCCTACATCCAGACACCAGAAGCTCTGTGGATGTGCCCCTCCCTTCACTGCACCTCACCCACAGCTGCTGTCCTGGGTCAGTGAAAACCCAGAGTTCACCTCTCACCTCCCGGGGGGAAAGCCCCTTTCTCCCTCCGCTGTCTGGCCACATTGCCGGCCACTTGCCGTTCCCCCCATCACTGCTCTGCTGGCCACCCTCTCTGCTCTGGGACGTCTTGTGGTCCCACCAGGAGCGGAACAGGCTCCCTAAAAGGAGCAGCCACCAAAGCCCAAACAGTAGCCCCATCCCTGCCACTCGACTCCATGCCCATGCCCTATCCCTTCTCCCCAAGGACCTGCTCCTACACTGCCTCTTCCCCCATGATCCCGCCTCCCGCTCACTGCTCTCCGTCCCCTCCCCACCCTCACTCGCCCTCACAGTCATTACAAAGTGGCAAGGCAGAGCCCTCCCATTTTTAAAAGCCCTGGGGTGTTGTTCCCCCCTGTTCAGGCACCCCTGGGGCCCTGCACTTCACACAGCTCTCCCTGATTTCAGCTGTTAGTGAGGGAGCCTCACTGCTAGCGCAGACTCGGCAGTTCGTGGCATGAGAGACACTGTCCCAAAGCAGGACTAATGCTTAGAGCTGGTTATCAGTGATTTCAGATCTGTTGGTCTGCAGCAAGACCCTCCATTGAGTCTTAACCAGCTCTGTTATTACACAGGGAAGAGCAAAAGGGTCAGATGGTGCCTGGAACCATTAAGAAGAATCCACCCCACCAATTACTAACACTTGTCACTACCTGCTCTTAACCCCTGCTCTCAGCTGCACTGTGAAGTCTTTGGGATCACTCCTTGCCTGTATCAACCTAGGGGCCTCAGAGAACCATAATTAACAGGCGCTCCAGTGTTGCAATTGGTTAGCGCACAGTATTTATACAGCAGTGCTGTGAGGAGCTATGCTGAGCTTGTGAGTTCAAACCTCACCTAGAGCACTGGTTTTCATTAACCAAATGGCATCACCCCCTTATTTGCCCCTGTGGAATGTAGAATTCCAGCCCTGGGGACACTGAGGCAGGGGAACAGTTAAAAAATGCCCCCTTCACTTATTACCTCCTCTCCAGAGCACAGGTCAGAATCTACAATCCTTTCTCCACCGCCCCCCCACCCCAGCCCCTGGGCCAGGATCCCTCAAGCAGAGCCTGGAGTCCTGCCCCTGGGATAGCTCAGTGGTTTGAGCATTGGCCTGCTAAACCCAGGGTTGTGAGTTCAATCCTTGAGGGGGCCACTTAGGGATCTGGGGCAAAAATTGGTCCTGCTAGTGAAGGCAGGGGGCTGGACTAGATGACCTTTCAAGGTCCCTTCCAGTTCTAGGAGATTGGTATATCTCTAATTATTACCTTTAGGACAGGCAGTTCTGCACAGAGTGTTCAGAGCTGCCCCATATCTGCCCTTTCTCTGCACCGCCCCTGCTCCCAGAATGCACCAGGCCCTGGACTGAACTCTTCCCCTGCCAGCCAAGCTGGTTTTGTTTGCTGTCATCTTGTTGGCTTGGCAGGGGGGAAGTGACAGTCCCACCCCAGAGCCAATGCCCCCCTGTCACCCAGCCCCCTGACCCCCAGCAGTGCAGGTCAGTCAGGAGCTGGGCCCTGCCAGGCACTCAGGGGCGTCTCCCCTGCAGCTGGGTCTCTCCCCAGCGTGGTCTGTGGGAGCTCGCGCACTAACGGGGCAGCGGCAGCAGCCGCGTGGTGGGTTGGGCTGGTGACCCGGGTCCATCTCCTGGGGTCGGCTCGGTTCATGCTCAGGCGACTGGCCCCAGCCACCGGCCGAGCCCCACGGCCACGCTGCTGCTGTTACCGCACTAGCCCCTCACGCCCCCATTCCCTCACTGAAGCCAGGAGAAGGTTTGCAGGGAGGAGGTGGGAAGGGTTTGACCCCAATATCCCAGAGCTGATTCTCCTCACAAAGGGGTGTGTGCATGTGGTGGGTGCCGTGTGCAACGCCCTGTGCCCATGAGGAGGGGACCAGAGCTCTGCCGGCAGGAAGATTTATCCTGCAGGAGCCCTGCCTCCCTCCCCCAGGGGTTCCCCTGGAGCAGAGAAGCTTTGAATCCTCGCTGGAGACTAGAGACGCCCGAGCAGCACGAGCTGCCTGGCAGAGGTTCTGGATCAGGGCCTCACGGGCACATTGGGGTCATTCCCTCAGGGCTGCCCTGCCCAGTGCCAGGGCTGCTCTCACTCCTCCAGCATAGAGGGGGCTGCAGGCTCTTTGCCAAGCTGGGTCCCAGCTCAAGGCAGATTTAACACTAGCAGGGGGCCCAGGTATGTGCTGGTGCCGCTCAGGGAGGGAATCTGGGCCAAAGACTGATTAGAAATTGGGTAACACTGAAGTGGGACTAGAAAGACCCTTGATGGGACGTGGCGGGTAGGTAGCCCCCATTGTGTACCGTGCCCTCGCCGAGAAGTCTCTGGGAGAGTGGATTCTTCCTGATGCGCCACCAACACGTCTCGTTGGTCCTGATGTCGGCTGCTCCTTTCTTGATACTGACAAGCTAGTTGTGGGCGTTTCCCACTCACCCCATAGCTCCGGAATGCACAGACAGCAACACTGGTGTGGAAGAAACGAACTCCACGCTCAGGTTTCAAGATCCTTGAGATCACTGACTTGCCAATGTAATTGTCAGGGGGTATAGCTCAGTGGTAGAGTGTTTGACTGCAGATCAAACAGGCCTTGGTTCAAATCCAAGTGCCCCCTTAAAAGCCTGCTCCTTCAACAGCAATAATAATTGCATATCCATTTCCATTATGTTCAGGAGCTGCACTGACTAGGGATCCCTGAAATGAATAGAAACACTCAACATTTTCCTGTGCAAATGCATAAAAATCTAGCAAACATGTCCCCAGCTGAAATCAGTTCCAATCCTCTAAGTGTCTAATTTATGTTTTCATCAATGAAACAAAGGCACATGAAGACACATTTGCAGGTCCTTGGCCTCCATGGGCTACAATGTGCAGAAGGACAAGAACCACATCCACGTGAGAGGCATGGACTAGTCTGTATTACATTTGGTACGTAAGTTGCCATTGGGACTGAAAACTCTACTGGAGGTGGACAGGAGCCTGTTACAAAACTAAAATAACCAAGATTTACCAAACTCCCTGTTACACATTCAATCCTCTGTGTGTGCACACGGCATCAACTGGGGCAACCTTCCTTTAACACAGATAAATGGCAACCTTCCTTTAACACAGATCTTTGTTCCTTGTGACTTTCAGATACATTCGAATGGCAGCTGTTCAGAGGTCATGTGCTTCTAGTTTATGAGCAGCAGCAGAGTCTCTGTACGTTTCCCAACCGTAGAGCTGGGTGTGTCTGCATCCAAGTAACTGCAGAGTCAGTGTAGTACAGACAGTTAATTGCACAGTCTCACTTTCTGGTCTCATTGATCATTTGGGTAGAAACAGCAACTGTTTGGTGGGTTTTGTTTTTTTTCCCCTTCGTTTTCTCCTAAGGAATGTGTGATCTTGAGCATGTTAGTTTAAGTTCCCTGTGGGTCAGGAAAATTCCATCTCTTTGAAATAGCTGGGGAAGTGACCTGTTTGTATAACCTAGAATAAAGGAGCTTTTGTAAAGCAGTTTTGCCTTTAAATATACTGGGATAAAGATAGTAAACAGTAAATTCCACAGCCAGACACCAGGCCAGGATCAATTGATGGGGCCAGGATCAATTAATTACAGAAGAAACAAACTCTTGGGAAGTAGCTGTAATTTGTCCCCAAACCTTTCCTTGTTCTCATATGCTATCAGGGATTCTCTTCTAGAGGGCAGAGTTAAGGTTATCTGTGCATATACCATCACTCTGTATTCCCTGTTTTTCCAGAGTTTGAGTTTTACTGAAGTTGATGTTCTGGAAGGTAAGAGATAGTCACAGTCAAAGTTAACTCTCTGTTAACAAAGGTTTTGTTATTGGCAAATAATGAGCCTAATCCCTCACTGCGGTAATTCCACTGACTTCAGTGTACTCTTTCCTCATTTCTAGTTCCAAATAAATAAGCAAATTAAAACAATATTGAGAACTAAAATGCTGTGAGAAAATGGAAATTTTAGCAGCTCAAATTTCAGTTTCTTCTGTGTCTTGTGCGTGTGTAAATGGCACAACATGTTAATTTATAAGCACATCTTTCCTAACTTCTTTAAATATTCTGTAGTACATTAACTATATCCAGTGGGTTGTTCAATGCAGTGAGGTTTTCATGTATTGACCAAAACATATTTTTCATGTTATGTAAATGAACACAACTCATTGAACACAAAATTGTGTATTTCATGCTGTGAACTGTGTCGGTAGCTCAGATTAATAGGTTTGTTTTTTCTCTCTCTCTCTCCATGAAAAAAGGAAGAAACCGTGAAAATACCCATGGGAGAGAGGGGGTTTCTGAGAGCTGGGGTAGATATGGAGATATTTATGAAAGGAGGAGAGGCCAAAGTAGAGCCTTAGCTGGAGCAAAGGGGGTGGGTTTTTGTGCAGGTTCATTTCAGCCAGCCTCACATCCTGTAGTCCCTACTTCTCCACCCCCCCAACAAAGCCCCCTGTGACTCCTGAGACAGCCCCACTGCAAAAACTGCAGAGCCCCCAGCACTCCCTCTCCTAGCTGGATCCCCTGGCAGCCAGAGCTGTCCGCAGAACTGCCGTGGTTGCTCCCCTGGGTCTCTGGTCAAGGACGGCTACTGGCTTCTCCTGAGAATGCAGCTGAGAAATGACTCACCCTTCTCTAGATTCTCGCCTGTGGGCTGTGAGAAGCAAGATGGGGCCTGTATGATAAAGTCCATGCAACATTCCCCTCACATCCCAGCCCTGGTATGTCACCAGTAGCCTGCTGTCCCTGGGTAGCAGCCAAGGATGTTTCCCACCATTCAGGAGACCCCAGCCTGGGACTAAAGTCAGCCCAGCCCAGCCCCCACACCTTAAAGTGAATAAGGAAAAGTTATTTACTTGTTCCCATAATATAGGAACTAGGGAACACCAAATGAAAGTAATAGGCAGCAGGTTTAAAACAAATAAAAGGAGGTTCTTCACACAGTGCACAGTCAACCTGTGGAACTCCTTACCTGAGGAGGTTGTGAAGGCTAGGACTATAACAGGGTTTAAAAGAGAACTAGATAAATTCATGGAGGTTAAGTCCATTAATGGCTATTAGGCAGGCCGTGTAAGGAATGGTGTCCCTAGCCTCTGTTTGTCAGAGGATGGAGATGGATGGCAGGAGAGAGATCACTTGATCATTACCTGTTAGGTTCACTCCCTCTGGGGCACCTGGCATTGGCCACTGTTGGCAGACAGGATACTGGGCTGGATGGACCTTTGGTCTGAGCCAGTATGGCCATTCTTATGAAGGGAGGGAGAAAGCACTGCAACAGAGTTTCTGTAGTATATTGGTTATCATGTTTGCCTACCACACAAAAGGTCCCTGGCTCAAAACCAGACAGAAATAGGAGGGCTTATTTCTGCCTGTCCAGCAAGGCGCTCCTACTGCTGCCACTGGTCTGTCCCTGTGATAACCCCAACTCCTGCATGGCAGAGGGTGGTGAAATGAGCTGAGAAGAAACCTTGGCATTAGCAGGGGAAAGCTAGAGGATCTGGGCCACTCACCTTTTGAAGCCTTGTGGCTTGGTCTCTGCCCTTGGAGATTGGCCTATGGTGGCCGGCTCTTCTGTGTGACTTGCCAAAGGAGGGAGTGAGGCAGGAATGGGGCAAAAGAGGAAAGTCGAGCTGAGGAAGGCAGGGCAGAAGCTAAGCGCCTCAGTGTGGCTAAGTAGGGTTAGTAGAGCACCACCAGTCGTTCTGCAAAGCCTGGGGAGGTGCGGTTGGCTGCTGGGAGGTAGAATCCTGTGCCTGCCTCTTGGCTTCCCAGGGGTGGCTACTTGCAGCCCAGGAGAAGGATGGTTCTGGGTGAAAGGAAGACAAGCAAAGCTCTGGGAGGAAATTTGGGAGCAGGGTGCTGGCTCTGCGCTGGGGGAGGGGGTTGGGGTGCAGGAGAGGTGGCGCTTACCCCGGGCACTGCAGCTCCCAAAGTGACCGGTACACACAACCCTGCGTCAGCAGCTCCTAGGTGGGCGGGGCCAGGGGGTCTCCGTGCGCCGCTGTCTGCTGGTGCCGCCCCCAGAGCTCCCATTGGCTGCAGTTCCTGGCCAATGGGGGCTGCAGAGTTGGTACTCGGGGCAGGGGCAGTGAATGGAGACACTCCCCCTGCCCCAGGGGATGCTGGGACATGCCGGCCATTTCTGGGAGTCGCACGGAGGGATGGAGGCAGAGTGGGCAGGGAGCCACCTCAGTTCTGCTGGCACATCTCTGCACACCCATGGGGGGAGGGGAGCAGAGGGCCTCCATATGCTGCCTGGGGGAGGGGCAGAGCACAGAGCTGCCTCCCCTCCTGGGTCTATTACAGGAGTGGGTGGGTGGGGTCTTTTGCCCTGCAAGGTGCAGCAGGTCAGACTAGATGATCACATTGGTCCCTTCTGACCTTAAAGGCTCTGAGTCTAAAAGGGAGAGGGAAGTAAAGAAATTAAAAACAAAAAAACCAAACATTGTAATACCAGGATAACTCCAACAGCTCATTGTATAGTCCCACCCTTTTCTTCCGTGGTGAATGACCTGAAGGGCATTGATTCTCTCATTCTATTGATAAACTGATATAACGTGACTGAAACTAAACCAACTCCCAGCAGAGGAAACATCACACCACTGCATTGTCTGGGAATCAAACCCAGGTCAACTGCTTGGAAGGCAGCTATGCTCATCACTATACCACCAATGCATCTGGCAAAAGCATCCCTTATGCTTGCCCAATGAGGCTAGAGCAGCATTGAGGAGATTTTTCTGCCTGTTAAAATGTACTGGATTCTCATCACTAAAAAATAATCTCCATCTTCACCTGGGTTTGAACCATCAGCCTTTCAATTAGCCACCAAAGTTATTAATCACAGGGTATGTCTACACTACAGGATTATTCCGATTTTACAGAAACTGTTTTTTGGAAACAGATTGTATAAAGTCGAGTGCACGCGGACACACTAAGCACATTAATTCAGCGGTGTGCGTCCATGTACCGAGGCTACTGTCGATTTCCAGATTGTTGCACTGTGGGTAGCTATCCCATAGCTATCCCATAGTTCCCGCAGTCTCCCCCACCCATTGGAATTCTGGGTTGAGATCCCAATGCCTTATGGGGCAAAAACAGTGTTGTGGGTGATTCTGGGTAAATGTCAGTCAATCCTCCCTCCGTGAAAGAAACGGCAGACAATCATTTCACGCCCTTTTCCTGGAGCCCGTTCAGCCTTTTTCACTGTCACCGTATCTCTACTGGATGCTGCTGACAGACGCGGTACTGCAGCGCTACACAGCAGCATCCCCTTGCCTTTTGCAAGTTAGCAGAGATGGGTACCAGCCATACCGTCCCACTGATGCTTTGCAAGTTGACAATGACAGTTGCCAGTTATACTGTACCATTTGCTGCTGTCATGGGTGCACCTGGCTTGCCTTGGTGAGGTTGGCTGGGGGTGCATGGACAAAAATGGGAATGACTCCCCAGGTCATTCCCTTAAGTTTTGTCTAAAGGGAGGGTCAGTCCTGTCTAGACTATCAGACAAGCCTACAAAAGAACCAGAGAAGCAAACGGCCGCTCCAGGTCAGAGCCCCAGACATCCCGCAGAAATGATGAGCTGCATGCCATTCTAGGGGGTGCCCCTGCAACAACCCCACCCATTGCTTCCCTACTCCCCCACCCCTCCTGGGCTACCGTGGCAGTTATCCGCCCATTTGTGTGATGAAGTAATAAAGAATGCAGGAATTTGAAACAACACTGACTTTATTGCCTCTGCAAGTAGAGCTCAAAGGTGGGAGGGGAAGGCAGCCTCCAGCTGCTATGATATTCCAGGCAGGACTGAATCTCCATTAGACAAAGCTTAAAGAAGAGAATGACCTGGGAGTCATTCCCATTTTTGCCCAGGCACCCCCAGCTGACCTGACCAAGGCCAGCCAGGAGCACTCACGGGACGACAATGACAGATATCAGTCCTACCATAACATCAGTCCTGTAGTACCGGGAAGGGAAGGGAGGGGATGGTGTTGTGTAGCGCTGCAGCACTGCGTCTGCCAGCAGCATCCAGTAGACATACGGTGACACTGAAAAAAGGCGAGAAATGATTTTTTTCCCTTTGCTTTCACGGGGGGGAACGACATATACCCTGAACCACCCGCAACAATGTTTTTGACCCATCAGGCTTTGGGAACTCAGCCAAGAATTCAAATGGTTTTCGGAGAGTGAGAGGAACTGTGGGATAGCTACAGACGTCAGTTGCCCCTCCCACCGTGAGCGTCCATTACATTCTTTGGCTTTCTGGTACGCTTGTCACAGCTCCTTAAGTTTCAGCACTGTATTGAGTCCCTGTTGTGGCCTCTGTCTATCATGGCCTTGGAGATTTTGTCAAATGTTTAGGCATTTTGTCTTTTGGAACGGAGTTCTGATAGAACAGATTCATCTCCCCATACAGAGATCAGCTTCAGTATCTCCTGTACGGTCCATGCTGGAGCTCTTTTTGGATTCTGGGACTGCATGGTCACCTGTGCTGATCTGCGCTCCACGCTGGGCAAACAGGAAATGAAAATCAAAAGTTCATGGGGCTTTTCCTGTCAACCTGGCCAGTGCATCCGAGTTCAGATTGCTGTCCAGAGCGGTCACAATGGTGCACTGTGGGATAGCGCCTGGATGCCAATACCATCGAATAGTGGCCACGCTAAACCTAATCCGACATGGCAATACCGATTTCAGTGCTACTCCCCTTGTCGGGGAGGAGTACAGATACCGGTATTAAGAGCCCTTTAGATCGATATAAAGGGCTTCGTTGTGTGGATGAGTGCAGGGTTAATGTGATTTAACGCTGCTAAATTCGATATAAACTCGTAGTGTTGAATGAGGCTAATCATCTAGTGGAACAAGCTCCGCAAGGGACGTGGTTAAATCCCCATCACTGCCGGGTGTAAATGAAGACCGCAGCTCTTGCTGCAAGACACCTGGTGTGTGGGTGTCCCTGTTCCCCCTTCAGAATCTCTGGTACATGGTGCTTCCCTCCTCCCAGTTCAAGATCCCCATCATGTGGGTGCTCCCATCCAGGATCTCTGGTGGGTGTCTCTGTCCCCCACCCCATGAACTAGCTCCCGTGTGTGGTTTCCCCTGCCTGCCCCATCCGGGATCTGTGGGTGTCTCTGTTCCCCTTTTCAAGATCTGTGTTGCTTGGGTGTGTCCCTCCCCCCAAGTCAGAATCCCCATCATGTGGGTGCTCCAATCCCCCCCTCCAGGCTCTGCGGGGGGTGTCTGTATAAAAAGAGACCGTGTCTCACTGTCTTGCCCAGGCTACACTGCAGGGGCTATTCACAGGTGTGATCCACTACTGATCAGCATGGGAGTTTTGACCTGCTCCATTTCTGACCTGGGCTGGTTCACCCCTCCTTAGGCAACCTGGGGACCCCAAGCTTCCCCAGGATCACCATATTGATGCCGAACTTAGTGCGGACACCTGATCAACACAGCCCCCTGCAGCCCAGAACTCCTGAGCTCAAGCGATCCGCCAGCCTCAGCCTCTCCAGGCACTGGGATCACAGGCACTGGGATCACAGGCACCAGCCACAGAGCCCAGCTTGTTTTGCGATCTGGCAGCTGGAGCTTTAAACTCTGCTTGTGAGCTCTGTGCCTTGGCCAGACGGGGACAGCCTGGAACTGGGAAATGCTCCTGCTTCCCCTGCCCCCATCTCATCTCGAGCTGCAGGCGCCGCTGTCCTCCTAGGTAAGATCCTGGATGTTTCGGTGCCCCCCATCCCCCGCCCAGGTGTCCGGGTACCTCTGCCCCCCATACAGAATCCTGGGTGTGTGGGTGTCCGTCCCTCTGCAGAGGATCCCGGAGTGTGGATGCCCTTGTCCCCCCCTACAACATCCTGGGTGTGTGGGTGCCACTCTCCCCCCCGTAGATCTCTGGTGGGTGGGTCCCCAGGGTGTGAGTGCTCCCATCCCCCAATACAGGCTGGGGGACGGGGTATAACTGGCTCTCCCTGTCCTGCCCAGGCGGTGCTACAGCAGCTGTTCACAGGGACAGCAACCCCACTGTCACCCTGCAGCTTTAACCTGCTCCAGGGTGACCTGCTTCACCCTCCTGTGGGAGCCTGGGGACCCCGAACTTCCCAGAGTCACCTGATTGATGCCGAGCTTAGCACAGACACCGGCTCAGCATGGCAGGGTGCAGCCCTGACCATAGGCGGCAGGTTTGTATAATTTTTGTTGGGGCCCAAAATGGTGGTGCCCCCCGCACTCCCGCCCTTTAAGCCGATATACCTTGAAGCAAAACCACGTCAGTACCAAAACATTACATGTTTGTTTAAGGGGTTGGGGGTTCCTGGGGCCTGTCATGGGACATGGCGCTGGGGGGGTTGGATGGGGCAGAGGTTCGGTGGGGCAGTCAGGGGACAGGCAGCAATTGGATAGGCATGGGAGTCCAGGGGGTTTATCAGGGGACAGGTAGGGGGTGGGGTCCTGGGGAAAGTTGGGTGGGGTCTCAGGAGGGGCTGTTGGGGACACGGAGAAGGGAGGCTTTGATAGGGGCTGGGGTCCCACGGGGCAGTTAGGGGCAGTTGTCTCAGGAGTGGGTAACGGGGGACAAGGACCAGTGGTGCTTAGATAGGGGTGGGGTCCTGGGGGCAGTTGGGGCAGGGGTCTGGGGAGGGGGCAATCAGCGGCCAGGGCTGGGATTCAAAGGGCTCTGAGCTGCTGGCAGCCGCGGGAGCCCTGAGCCCTTTAAATCCCAGCCGCGGCTGGGATTCAAAGGGCTCTGGGCTCTCTGCCCTGCAGCCCAGAGCCCTCCGATTCCCAGCCCCGGCTGAGATTTAAAGGGCTCTGGGCTCCCGCGGTTGCAGGCAGCCCAGAGCCTCTGATTCCCAGCCGCGGCTGAGATTTAAAGGGCTCTGTGCTCCCCGCGCTTGTAGGCAGCCCAGAGCCCTCTGATTCCCAGCCGCGGCTGAGATTTAAAGGGCTCTGTGCTCCCCGCGGTTGCAGGCAGCCCAGAGCCCTCCGATTCCCAGCCGCGGCTGGAATTTAAAGGGGCAAAACCTAGCTCCAAATATTGGTGGAGCAGAGCCCCTGATTTTGAATATTCCTCGGGCTTTAGCTCCACGAGCCCATATAAGTTGGCGCCCATGGCCCTGAGCCCTGACAACCAGCTTCCCTCCGCCTCCTGCTGCACAGCGAGGATCCCACGCGAGAGCCTTTGTTCCCCGCGTGTCCAGCCAGGTCCGTTCCAGCTCCAGCTTTCAACTCTGCTTGTGAGCTCCCATCTCCGGCCACACGGGGGCAGCACTAACGGCCTCATCTAAATTTGACCCTTCAGACCGCAGATTATAACCCAGTGGGCAGATTATAGCCCAGGAAGGCAAATCCTTCCCCAAACTGACAGCTGAAGCAGAAGCTCCCCTTGGAAAGATCAGGAATTTTGCCTTTAAAAACAAGGAAAATGTGCATTGGTCTCTTCTGTCTACAGCGAGAGATTGAAGAAACTCAATTGATTTCATTGCCTGGAGGTTAAGGGGGATTTAGTCACTGATTTTAAAAACACAGTTTTAAAAATTCCCAGAGGGGGGAATATCTGATTTGAAAGGGTTCTTCAATTCACCAGACAAAGGTTGAACACGACCCCCTTGGTTTGCAGTCAATGTCACAAAACGCCAACTGGAAATGACCATTTTTTAACCGTGAGGCTAATTATCTAGTGGAACAAGCTCTGCAAGGGACGTGGTTAATTCCCCATCACTGCCGGGTGTAAATGAAGACCGCAGCTCTTGCTGCAAGACACCTGGTGTGTGGGTGTCCCTGTTCCCCCTTCAGAATCTCTGGTACATGGTGCTTCCCTCCTCCCAGTTCAAGATCCCCATCATGTGGGTGCTCCCATCCAGGATCTGTGGGTGTCTCTGTTCCCCTTTTCAAGATATGTGTTGCTTGGGTGCGTCCCTCACCCCAAGTCAGAATCCCCAGCGTGTGGGTGCTCCCATCCCCCATCCAGGCTCTGCGGGGGGTGTCTGTATACAAAGAGACCGTGTCTCACTGTCTTGCCCAGGCTACACTGCAGGGGCTATTCACAGGTGCAATCCCACTACTGATCAGCACAGGAGTTTTGACCTGCTCTGTTTCCAACCTGGGCCGGTTCACCCCTCCTTAAGCAACCTGGGGACCCCAAGCTTCCCTGGGATCATCATATTGATGCTGAACTTAGTGTGGACACCTGACCGGCACAGCCCCCTGCAGCCCAGAACTCCTGAGCTCAAGCGATCCGCCAGCCTCAGCCTCCCCAGGCGCTGGGAATCACAGACACCAGCCACAGAGCCCAGCTTGTTTTGCTGTCTGGCAGCTCGAACTTTAAACTCTGCTTGTGAGCTCTGTGCCTTGGCCAGACGGGGACAGCCTGGAACTGGGAAATGCTCCTGCTCCCCCCGCCCCCGTCTCATGTCGAGCTGCAGGCGCCGCTGTCCTCTGATGTAAGAGCCCGGATGTTTCAGTGCCCCCCATCCCCTGTCCAGGAGCCCAGGTGTCCGGGTACCTCTGCCCCCCATACAGAATCCTGGATGTGTGGGTGTCCATCCCTCTGCAGAGGATACCGGAGCGTGGATGCCCTTGTCCCCCCCTACAACATCCTGAGTGTGTGGGTGCCACTCTCCCCCCCTAGAAGATCTCAGGTGCGTGGGTGGGTGCCCCTGTTCGCCCTTACAGCATCCCTGGTGCACGGGGCCTCCTCCGTCCCAACTCAGGGGCCCCAGGGTGTGAGCGCTCCCATCCCCGATACAGGCTGGGGCGGGAGGGGGTATAACTGGGTCTCCTGTCCTGCCCATGCGGTGCTACAGCAGCTGTTCACAGGGGCAGCAACCTCACTGTCAACCTGCAGCTTTAACCTGCTCCAGGGGTGACCCATGCGGGTCGGGAGTGAGGGGCACCAGCAGAGCTGAGAGTCTGCAGGTCAGGACTGGGATAGCAGGGGCTGCGGGTCGGGAGTGAGGGGCACCGTCAGAGCTGGTTGACGCCTAAGGGGCTGCGGGTCGGGAGTGAGGGGCACCAGCAGCGCAGTAACTGGGGAGCTCAGCGGGAAATCCAGGGGGCTGCGGGTCGGGAGTGAGGGGCACCAGCAGAGCTCTGGGTGTGGAGATCAGGATTGGGATAGCAGGGGCTGCGGGTCAGGAGTGAGGGGCACCACTAGAGCTGGGGGGAACCCAGGGGGCTGCAGGTCGGGAGTGAGGGGCACCGGTAGAGCTGAAGGAAGCCCAGGGGTCTGTGGGTCAGGAGTGAGGGGCACCAGCAGAGCTGTGGATCTGGAGATCAGGATTGGGATAGGAGGGGCTGCGGGTCGGGAGTGAGGGGCAGCAGCAGAACTGTGAGTCTGGAGGTCAGGACTGGGATAGCAGGGGCTGCGAGTTGGGAGTGAGGGGCACCGGCAGAGCAGGAGGGAGACCAGGGGGCTGCGGGTCGGGAGTGAGGGGCACCGTCAGAGCTGGTGGACGCCTAAGGGGCTGCGGGTCGGGAGTGAGGGGCACCAGCAGAGCTGTGAGTCTGGAGGTCAGGACTGGGAAAGCAGGGGCTGCGTGTCGGGAGTGAGGGGCACCGGCAGAGCTGTGAGTCTGGAGGTCAGGACTGGAATGGCAGGGGCTGCGGGTCGGGAGTGAGGGGCACCGTCAGAGATGGAGGGAGCACAGGGCGCTGCGGGTCGGGAGTGAGGGGCACCAGCAGAGCTGAGAGTCTGGAGGTCAGGACTGGGATAGCAGGGGCTGCGTGTCGGGAGTGAGGGGCACCGGCAGAACTGGTGGACGCCTAAGGGCCTGCGGGTCGGGAGTGAGGGGCACCAGCAGAGCTGTGGGTGTGGAGATCAGGATTGGGATAGGAGGGGCTGCGGGTCGGGAGTGAGGGGCACCAGCAGAGCTGTGGGTGTGGAGGTCAGGACTGGGATAGCAGGGGCTGCGGGTCGGGAGTGAGGGGCACCGGCAGAGCTGTGGGTGTGGAGATCAGGATTGGGATAGGAGGGGCTGCGGGTCGGGAGTGAGGGGCATGTGAAAGTAGAATGAATTATATTGTAAAAATAAGAATGGATTAAAGAAATGTTGTATGTACCTTTAAGCAGAAATAAGAAATGTTGAAATACAGGTGCCAGGAAAAGAAACATTAGGTATAAACAATGGTGCTAATGGCAAAACATTAACAGAAGATGGGTAGTAATTAGTAAGGAAATAAAATATGCATGCCTAGCCCAGGTAAACTTATCTGATTCTGCTCCCTTTGTTATCTTGTTAAGTTCTCATCCTTTTATCTGTATAAATAAGATAGTTTGTATCTTGCATGGGGCTCACATTATCTGGGTATTATTAGCAGAAGCGCTGTGCTAATAAAACAGAGTGGTCTGACAAACTGTGAGTCCTGAGTCTAACTTTGACAGGCACCAGCAGAGCTGTGGGTGTGGAGATCAGGACTGGGATAGGAGGGGCTGCGGGTCGGGAGTGAGGGGCACCGGTAGCACAGTGACTGGGGAGCTCCGCGGGAAGCCCAGTCGCTGCAGGTCGGGAGTGAGGGGCACCAGCAGAACTGTGGGTCTGGAGCAGGGGTGGCTCTAGGCACCAGCAAAACAAGCTGGTGCCTAGGGCGGCAAAATCTAGGGGGCGTCCCCTGCGGCCGTGGGGGGCGGAAGGCTGGTCCAGCGGACCTGCCGCAGTCATGCCTGCGGGAGGTCCCCAGAGCCCCGGGAGGACAGGACCTGCCGCAGGCATGACTGCGGAGGGGGTGCTTGTCCCGCGGCTCAGCTGGACCTCCCGCAGGCATGACTGGGGCAGCTCAAGCAGAGCTGCCGGACCCGCGAGCCGTCCGCAGCTGCGGGAGGTCCAGCCGAGCCACGCGGGACCAGCGGTCCCTCCGCAGTCATGCCCGCGGGAGGTCCGCTGCTCCCGCGGCTCCGGGCGCCTCCCGCACATGACTGCTTGGGGCGGCCAAAAATGTAGAGCCGCCCCTGGTCTGGAGATCAGGATTGGGATAGCAGGGGCTGCGGGTCGGGAGTGAGGGGCACCGTCAGTGCTGGGGGGAACCAAGGGGCTGCGGGTCGGGAGTGAGGGGCAGCAGCAGAGCTGTGGGGCTGGAGGTCAGCACTGGGATACCATCCAGCCTGATGGTAAGCGATGCCCAGCTGAGCCCATGGCCAGTACGTCCTGCTCCACCCACGGCTGGGCTGGGAGCCAGGACTCCTGGTTCTTCTCCCCAGCTCTGGCAGGGCAGTGCTGACTAGTGGTTAGAGTGGGGGTTGGGAGCCAGGGTATCCGGGTCCCACCGCTGGCTCTGGGAAGGGAGTGGGGGCGAGTCGTGGTGCCCTCCCCCCCGGCTTGAAGTGGTTTCCATCCTGTGCAGGGTTTACAGGTTTGTTCACTGGGTCTCAGCACCTCCCACTATACAAATTGTCCCAGTGCCGCTGGGTCTAGTGGTTAGAGCCGGGGAGGCCGGGAGCCAGGCAGGGGCGGTGGGTATAAGGGGCCCGGGGAGGCACCTGGCCCGTGCTCCACCCAGAGGCCCTGCTCCCACTCGTCCTCTCCCCCGCAAGGCCCCATCCTCACTTCGCCCTTCCCCAAGCTCCATTCGGCCACATGGGGCCATGGGGGGAGAGGCCGGGGGTGCAAACGGCAGAGAGGCAGGCGGGGGGGGCCTTGGGGTGGGGGCGAAGAGGCACAAGTGGCAGGGCCTCGGGGGAAGAGACGTGAGAGGTGGGCGGGGTCAGGGAGTGGAACAAAGGGGTCCTGAGGGGCGTGTGGGCGGGGCTGAAGGGCGTGTGGGCGGGGCAGAAGGGAGTGTGGGCGGGGTGGAGGGGCGTGTGGGCGGGGCTTTGGCAGGAGGAGGCTGAGTGGCAGCAGGCCTTGGGGCAGGGCCACAGTCCGGGCCCGCCCAGCCTCCCAAGTGGAGGAGTCCTGCTGCCCATGGAGCCAGGACTCCTGGGTTCTATTCCTGGCTCTCCCACAGACTCCCAATCTGAGCTGGTGCAGCCCATCGCGCCCTCCCTGGTGCCTCAGTTTCCGTGTGAGACGGGTCCCAGTGTGAACGGCTGCAGCGCCGTGGAGAATCTCGTCCCTTCTCCTGGCGGCTCCTTGGTAGCCCTGGGGAAGCAGCCAACTGCTGCAGCCCCTGGCTCCCGTCTGGGCAGCCCGGGTGGGGTGGGATCTGGGCAATGGGAAGAAGGAATCCCCCTTCCCCACCCCACCCCGGGGACATGGGGAGGCTGGTGCTGCGGGGCAGGGAGTCCTGCAGCCCTCGCAGGGGAGAAGGGCAGGTTCCCGGCTTGGCTGCTGATGGGGGCGGGGTGGGGGGCACTGCTGGACTGGGGGCTCCCCCCTGCGAGGTGGAGATGGAGCACGGCCTGCTGGGAGCAGACGTCTCCTCTGGATGGGGGAGGGTGACAGTGGCCAAATTGTGGGAGCCCCTGTCCCCCAGACAAGGGAGGGGCCTCTCAGCCTTGCCGGCTCGTCTCTCTTTCACCAGGATCGGCCCAGCACCTGGCCTGGCCCAGACCCCCCTTCCTCAGCGCCAGCAGCTGCCCATTGTGGGGAGTGGAGCGGCCCGGGGGTGGGGGCCTCTCAAGCCCCCCCCCCGGGGAGCAGGGCCGGGCACTGGGGGGCAGGGGCTGCAATGGGGAGGTGGGTTGGAGAGATGTCGGGGGTGAAGCTGGGACTCAGGGGAATGGGGCAGGCTGCAGGAGGAAGTGGGGGCCACCGGAGGGGAGCTGGGGGCTGGGAAGCTGCGGGGGGGACACAGCCGGGGGGGGCTGCTCAAGTGGCAGTGGGCTGGGGGGCAGGGCGGGAGCTCGGACAGGGGTGGGGGGGGGTCAGGCTATTGCGGGGCTCCCTGTGACTGGCACCAGACTGCAGGGAACCCCCCGGCCGGCAGCCCCCCTGCTGGGGGGTCTGGTCAGTGCAGCCCCGATGCACCCTGCTGGGGTCTAGTCACTGCAGCCCCCCCCGATGCACCCTGCTGGGGGGTCTAGTCCCTGCAGCTCCCCCCCGCTGCACCCTGCCGGGGGGTCTGGTCACTGCAGCCCCCCCCCCACTGCACCCTGCTGGGGGCTCTGGTCACTGCAGCCCCGCTGCACCCTGCTGGGGCTCTGGTCACTGCAGCCCCGCTGCACCCTGCTGGGGGCAATGGTCACTGCAGCTCCCCCCCCCCGATGCACCCTGCTGGGGGCTCTGGTCACTGCAGCCCCCCCCGATGCACCCTGCTGGGGGCTCTGGTCACTGCAGCCCCCCCCGATGCACCCTGCTGGGGGCTCGGGGCACTGCAGCCCCCCCCGAGGCACCCTGCTGGGGCTCTGGTCACTGCAGCCCCGCTGCACCCTGCTGGGGCTCTGGTCACTGCAGCCCCAACCTCACACTGGAACTGGGCGGGGGAAGGTCTCTTCTCGCGCTCCCATTGGTCAGGGCTCTGCCTCCTCTTCCTATTGGCGGTCTCGGAGAGGCGGAGTTTCCGAGAGGGCGTCACGTGGCCTTGAAGCGTTCGCGAGGCGGCTCCTGAGCAGCCCAACCCCGAGCTCCCCTCCCCCACTGCCGCCCATCCCCCTCCCTGGCCCGCCCCAACCCCGAGCGCCCCTCCCCAGTGCCGCCTCCCTCTCTGCCCCGCCCCAACCCTCCCGAGCTCCTCCCCACTGCCGCCCTCCCCTCTCTGCCCCGCCCCAACCTCCGAGCTCCTCCCCAGTGCCGCCCATCCCCTCACTGCCCCGCCCCAACACCCCTGAGCTCCCCTCCCCAGTGCCGCCTATCCCCTCCTCCCCGCCCCCAACCCCTGAGCTCCTCCCCACTGCAGCAGATCCCCTCTGCCCCGCCCCCAACCCCTGAGCTCCTCCCCACTGCCGCCCATCCCCTCTCTGCCCCGCCCCCACCCCCGAGCTCCCCTCCCCAATGCCGCCCATCCCCTCCCTGCCCCGCCCCCAACCCCGTGCTCCCTCCCCACTGCCGCCCATCCCCTCTCTGCCCCGCCCCCAACCCCTGAGTTCCCCACCCCACTGCCGCCCATCCCCTCTCTGCCCCGCCCCAACCCCGAGCTCCTCTCCCCAAGTGCTGCCCATCCCGCTCTCTGCCCCGCCCCAACCCCCGAGCTCCTCCCCACTGCCGCTCATCCCCTCTCTGCCCCGCCCCCAACCCCTGAGCTCCCCTCCCACAGTGCCGCCCATCCCCTCTCTGCCCCTTTCCCAACCCCTGAGCTCCCCTCCCCAGTGCCGCCCATCCCCTCTCTGCCCCGCCACCAACCCCACCTGAGCTCCCCTCCCCAGTGCCGCCCATCCCCTCTCTGCCCCCCCAACTCCCCTAGGTCCCCTCCCCAGTGCCGCCCATCCCCTCTCTGCCCCGCCCCAACCCCCAGAGCTCCCTCCCCAGTGCCGCCCATCCCGTCTCTGCCCCGTCCCCAACACCCCCGAGCTCCCTCCCCACTGCCGCCCATCCCCTCTCTGCCCCGCCCCCAACACCCCGAGCTCCCCTCCCCAATGCCGCCCATCCCCTCTCTGCCCCACCCCCAACCCCCTGAGCTCCCCTCCCCAGTGCCGCCCATCCCCTCTCTGCCCCTGCCCCAAACACCCCCTGAGCTCCCCTCCCCAGTGCCGCCCATCCCCGAGCTCCCCTCCCCAGTGCCGCCCCTCCCGCTCTCTGACCCCGCCCCAACACCCCTGAGCTCCCCTCCCCAGTGCGGCCCCCTCTGCCCCCGCCCCAAACACCCCGAGCTCCCTCCCCAGTGCCGCCCCTCCCCTCTCTGCCCCGTCCCCAACACCCCGATCTCCCCTCCCGGTGCCGGCCCTCCCCTCTGCCCCCGCCCCAACCCCCGAGCTCCCCTCCCCAGTGCCGCCCATCCCCTCTCTGTCCCCGCCCCAACCCCACCCCGTGGTCCTCCTCCCAGCGCCGCCCATCCCCTCTCTGCCCTGCCCCAAACACCCCAGGCTCCCCTCCCAGTGCCGCCCATCCCCCCCTCCCCTCCCCAGTGCCGCCTCCCCTCCTCTCTACCCCGCCAAACACCCCCTGAGCTCCCCTCCCCAGTGCCGCCCTCCCCTCTTCTGCCCCCGCCCCAACACCCCGATCTCCCTCCCCGGTGCCGCCCCTCCCGTCTCTGCCCCGCCCCAACACCCCCGAGCTCCTCGATGCCGCCCATCCCCTCTGCTCCCGCACTCAAACACCCCGAGCTCCCCTCCCCAGTGCCGCCCATCCCCTCTCTGCCCCCGCCCCTATCACCCCAGCTCCCTCCCTAGTGCCGCCCATCACCCTCTTCTGCCCCACCCCAAACACCCCCAGAGCTCCCCTCCTCCAGTGCTGTCCATCTCTCTCTGCCCCGCCCCAACACCCCGAGCTACCCGATGCCGCCCATCCCCTCTTCTGCTCCCGCACTCAAACACCCCCGAGCTCCCTCCCCAGTGCCACCCATCCCCTCTCTGCCCCTACCCCAAACACCCCGAGCTACCCTCCCCAGTGCCGCCCATCCCCTCTCTGCCCTGCCCCCAACCCCCTGAGCTCCCTCCCCAGTGCCACCCACCCCTCTCTGGCCCCGCCCCAACACCACCCTGAGCTCCCTCCCCAGTGCCGCCCATCCCCTCTGCCCCGCCCCAACACCCCCGAGCTCCCACTCCCCAATGCCGCCCATCCCCTCTCTGCCCCACCCCCAACCCCTGAGCTCCTCCCCAGTGCCGCCCATCCCCTCTCTGTCCCCGCCCCAACCCCACCCCGTGGTCCCCTCCCCAGCGCCGCCCATCCCCCTCTCTGCCCCTGCCCCAAACACCCCCAGGCTCCCCTTCCCCAGTGCCACCCATCCCCTCTGCCCCCTCTAACCCCCCCAGAGCTCCTCCCCAGTGCGGCCCTCTCTGCCCCCGCCCCAACACCCCAGAGCTCCCCTCCCCAGTGCCGCCCCCTCTGCCCAGTGCCCCCATCCCCTCTCTGCCCCTCCCCCAGTGCCGCCCATCCCCTCTCTGCCCTCACCCTAAACACCCCCAGCTCTCCCCCCTCCAGTGCTCCAGTGTCCGCCATCTCTCTCTGTCCCCGCCCAAACACCCCAAGCTCCCCCTCCCCAGTGCCGCCCATCCCTCTCTGACCCCGCCCCAAACACCCCCCCGAGCTCCCCCTCCCCCAGTGCCGCCCATCCCCGTCTCTGCCCCCGTCCCCTAACACCCCCCAAGCTCCCCCTCCCCCAGTGCCGCCCATCCCCTCTTCTGCCCCCACCCCCAAACAGCCCCCAAGCTCCTCCCCAATGCCGCCCATCCTCTTCTGCCCTGCCCCCAACTCCCCTGCCCTCCCCAGTGCCCCCCCCCCCCCCCCCCCCCCCCCCTGCCCCCAACACCCCTGACCTCCTTCTCCCCTCTCCCTGTCCCCAAACACCCCCAGGCCCCCTCCCCAGTGCCGCCATCCCCTTCTGCCCCCCCCCAAACACACCCCGACACTGCTCCTGGTTTTGGGAGGGGAACAGGAGAAAGGACAAAAGAAGCAAGAGACGAAGAGAAAGGAGGGAGGGATGGATGGAGGAAAAGGTGAAACAAAAAGAACAAACCCCAATGTCCCCAGTGATTTTAAGGGACAAAATCCCAGGTACGGAATAAAATTCTGCCTCCTTAAGCTCGTGTTTTCCATGCCTAGAATTCAACTGTCACCAGATGGATCAGACTGAACAGGTTTCAAACCTCGAGGAGGCTCTTACCTTCTAAACAGGGACGGCTGTTTTCTAGTAAAATCAGGAAAAGGGAAGGAGAAAACTCGAAGAAGCTTCCTCCTGGCGCTCACGTCCGTGAACCCGAATACTCCCTCAGTCCTCAAAGAGAGACCTGGAGAAGGAGACTTGCTGAAGCAAAGCCACAGGGGTCTCTGAGGTTTCCCTGGCCCCTCACCCCTGTCCTGCCTGGCTGATGTCAGCATCTCTCTGTGAGGTCACCACCTCCCCACCACCTTTGACCAATAGTCTGAGGTCCTGCCAAAGGCCTTTGTGATGTCACTGCCACACCCCTCCCTTGCTGTGCTAATGTCCTGCCCCTGGCCAGGCACTGTGGAGGTTTGAGCTACTCCCTGTGGATCACCCCACTCAAGGAGCGTTCGTTCTAGGAAGCAAGCCGGCTAGACAGGAAAACATCAGACGCTGCTCCCAATGCTACACTCAGTTTTTCAGAAATTAGTCGACTTTATGACCAGAAGAGACCATTAGAGCATCTAATCTGACCCCCTGCATATCACAGGCCTCCTGTATGACACAAGAGCTACTTTTGGGGGCAACACATTCCAGAAAGGCATCTAGTCTTCATTAACTGACATCAAGAGATGGAGAATCCACCGCTTGTTCCTGTGGTGAATCATCCTCGGTGTTGAATATTTGTGCCTTATTTGTAATATGAATTTGTCTCTTTTCACCTTCCAGCCACTGGGTCTTGTTATTCCTTTCTCTGCTAGATTAAAGAGCCCTTTAATACACAACCTTTTCTCTCCATTAAGGCCCTTCAACACTTCAATGAAGTCACCTTTCAATCTTCTTTTGATAAGCTAAACAGGTTGAGCTTGTTCAATAGCTCACTAGAAGGCATTTTTTCCAGCCCTCAGAACATTTGTCATCAGACTCCTGAACTACAGCTGTATGTGGTTCTTGTTCTTCTGCACAACATAGCTCCTGGAGAAGAGGGATCTGCAAATGTGCATTCCTATGATACCTTTGTTTAATTGATGAAAAAATAAACTAGACACTTAGAGGATTGGAACTGATTTCAGCTGATGGACAGCTTCGCTAGGTTTTTATGCATTTGGACAGCGAAATCTTGAGTGTTTACATTCATATCAAGCACTCCCATATAGAGGAGCCCCTGAACAGAATGGAGAATGGAAATGAAAACGTTTTCCTTTTTTTAAAAAAAAGAAAAGAAGGTTATAAGAGAACACTGGGGTTTAAACTGAGGATCACTGGAGCTGCAATCAACCACTCTAGCACTGAGCTATACCAGCACAATGAGCTGAATAGAGAATTGTGATTTTCAGGACTTTGAAGGACAAACCCTGCTTCATCAAGGTCCTTTGCCTTTCCCAGACCACAGGTGGTTTTAAAAATGGGGTTTGATTAAACTTCTTAAATGTGGTGAACACCACAGCTTGCACACCCACCGATATAGCTTCTCCCACTGACATAGCTGCCACCTCTTGGGAAGTGGATTAACTGCACCCACAGAAAACTCTCTCCCATCAACATAGAGCAGTGGTTCTCAAGCTGTGTGTCAGGACCCCAAAGTGAGATGTGACCCTGTTTTAATGGGATTGCCAGGGCTGGCATTAGACTTGTTGGTGCCTGAGGCTGAAGCCAAAAGTCTGAGCCCCACCACCCAGGGCTGAATCCCTCAAGCTCTGGATTTGCCCTCCCCTAACTGGGGCAGAGCTCAGGCTTTGTCTCCCCTGCCTCTGCTCAGTGGGGAGGGGCTTGGTGCTTGATCCCTCTTTCCAGGGCCATGTAGTGAGGTTTTTTTTTGGCAGAAGGGGGTTGCAGTGAAAGGAAGTTTGAGAAACCCTGGCATAGAGCCTCTGAATATGTCTAGACTTGGCTCCCTGTGGTAGATCAGATACTGACAGTGCAGCCATGGAGACACCACACACCAGCCTTGCCTAACAGGCAAGAATCAAACCTCCACAGAAAAATGCCTGTTATTGTTTAACCCATCTCCCTAAGCCCTCAGCCACCACCACTTAACAAAGGGGCTTTTCTACACGATGGTTCTGGTCTCACTGAAGGGTCATTTCCAATTGTTTGCTCAGTCCAGCATTAGGGAAAATGGTGCCCTGGGCAAAGCTTGTACTTTGGCACTTCCCCATTGCCCCTGGACGATCCCCACTCCCCCTTTACCGCTAGCTCCTGCACTCCCAGCCCTTGCACCTCCTTCACCCCTAACTCCTGCCCCTGCTGTGCCCCCTTTGCCCTTAACTCCCTGGGCCACCAGCCATTGCCCCGCTCCTGCAGCCCCTCACATGGCTCCAGTGCTAGGGGTCCCGCGCTTGTTCTCCCTTTCCCTGGGCTTTGGCATCACTAGCCCCTGCTTAGCGAGTAGGGTTCAGTAGTTCCCAAAATGTGGGGCATGACTCCTAGGGGGACACAGAGGAACATGCATGGGGGCACCTCAGGGCCTGAGCCAGCCCCTATGGAGGGAGCACCACTCAGCCCCACTCTGCCCCAGTTCCTCCCCAACCCCACCCTCAGCCTGGGCCCCTGGCTCCCAGCTCGGCCTCGAACCCCTTTCCCCAGCAAGCAACGGCCCCACTCCCAGCCCCGGTTCTTGACTGCGGACTAGGGGGATTAGGGATAGAGGAGGGTGGGGTTACCAAGGTGCATTGTGGGAAGGTGGGATTTAGAGAGCCCAGAGTGGATGGGTGGGGGTGGGTTGGAGGACCCTACAGTGGCTGAAAAGGTTGGGGGGCAGCAGAGATTGGAGCTGAGGAACCTCACACCCTGGGGATGGACTTGGCCGGTGGGGGGATGGGAAAGTGGGGCCCAGCCATGGGAAATGGGCTGGAGGCAATTAGGGGTGGGATGCTGAGGGGAGGAGGTGGGTGGAGTGGTGCGGAGGGGGAGGAGGAGGTCAGGGCAATAAAGTAATAATTGGAGATATACCAATCTCCTAGAGCTGGAAGGACCTTGAAAGGTCATTGAGTCCAGCCCCTGCCTTCACTAGCAGGACCAATTTTTGCCCTAGATCCTACGGGGCCTTCTCATGGATTGAACTCAGAACCTGGGGTTTAGCCGCCAATGTTCAAACCACTGAGCTCTCCCTCCCCCCAGGGAAGTGGGGGGTGAAGGGAAAGGCCAGGCAGAGTGGGCAGGGTGGGGGAGGGGATGCCGGGGGCGGGGCTGGCGGGAGGGTCACAGGTGGGGGGGGACACTGCAGGGGCAGGTTGGGGGGGTCTGAGGGGCCCCGTGGCCCCAGGCTGCCGCTTGTGGGGCTGCTCCCAGGCAGCTCAGCCCCGCCCCGCTGCTGCCCCTAGGCCCAGCTGGGGTGAAGCCCGCTCCCGCGCTGCCTCTGGCCTGCGCCCCCCCAGCCCGGATCCCACGCGGGATTCGAATCCCAACGGCCGCAGCGCGCGCCCGGGGTGGGGGGGCAGCGAAGCCTCGGGGCGAGGGAACCGGGGCCTCCCCACGCGCCGAGTCTCTGTCCCGCTCTCTCCGCCAATCAGGGAGCGGGAGGCGCGGCAGTGACGAGTTACGGCCCCTCCTCCAATAGAGGCCGCGTGTGAGAGAGAGAGAGAGAGAGAGAACTACGCTTCCCAGAGTGCACCAGGAGGGGGCGCGTTGCCTGAGCAACCTGCCGTCACTTCCGCTCTGAGACGAGCCAGGAACTACAACTCCCAGCCTGCCCCGGGGCGCCTCCGTCCTCTCCAGCCCAGGTGAGGGCGGGTCCCTGGGTCAACCTGACACCTCCCCCCCCAACGCAACCCGTCAGCCCCGCCCCGCCCCCCCGAGAGCCCCGGCCCCGCCCCCTCCGGCTCCTGACCAGAACTCGCGTGTCCCCTGGCCTGGTCTCTCCCCACTCGGGGCGGGGCTGTTGGATGGAGCCATATGGAAATACGGGGGAGGGGCAGGGCTGGGAGCCAGGACTCCTGGGTTCTCCCCCAGCTCTGGGAGGGGGGTAGAGTGGGGGAGGGGCTGGGGTGCCTGCTGCCCTCGCAGCGACCAGCAGAGCCCCCCCCCCTGCAGCTTGTCCCCCGCAACCACGCGCTGGGTGTGCTGGTGCCTGGAGCCGCCCCTGGTTCCAGCCCCTCTGCCCAGGCAGCTCCCCCAGCCTGACACACACACACACCCCTGCACCCACCCACCCCAGGGCTCCTCAGCCCAGAGGGGAGCCCCCCGGCTGAGTGGGGAATCAGAGCCCCCCCCCCGAAATTACCCTGGGACCAACATGATCTGCCCATGACAAAGTGTTGATCCTCGCTCCCCCCAGCCCCACTCTTGACACCCACACACCCCATCCCCATTCTGTGCACACACCTTGGGTCACTGTGACACTGAATACTTCAATTGGATGGGGGGCCCAGCACCATGGCTATTCCCTGCCCCCCAGGGCTCACAGGGGGTGGATTGGGGGGCACAGGGGGCATGATCCAGTGCCAGCCAAGGGTGGATCAGAGGTGGGGATGGGGCTGTGGTTTCTGCACCACCCGGTTTCTGGCACAGGCTCCTTCGAGGATTTGCATTTCTTGATAGTTTTCACCAGTGATGAGCTGCCAAAATGCTAACAACTGGTTCCCTCCTCCTCCTCCTCACCCCATGAGGGGTCATGCCCCCCACCGGGACTCCAGCCCCATCCAACCCCCGCCATGTTCCTTGACAGCCCCCACCCCAGGACCCATGCCCTATCCACCCCCTTCCCTGTCCCGACTGCCCCTTGACACCCCATCCAACTCCTTCTCTGATTCCTGATGGCACCCTGGGACCCCTACCCCATCCAACCACCCCTTCTCTCTGTCCCCTGACTGTCCCTGGAATCCCTCCCCCTAACTGCCCCCCCACTGCCCCATCCAACCCCTGCTCCTTTCTGACTGCCTCCCCGACCCTAGCCCCGTTCAATCCCCCTGTTCCCTGCCCGCTGACCGCTCCGACACTAATCCATCCCCCCCCCCAACTCCCCAGCCCTCTATCCAACACACCCTCCCTGTTCCCTTACCGTCCTACCTGGACCCGGGGCCAGCCCCGGGGGCCGGGCAGGCAGGAGCCGCGCCGCCCGGCTGGACACGGACCCGGGGGGCCGGGCAGGCAGGAGCCGCCCCCAGCTGGACCCAGCCCGGGCAGGCAGAAGCCGCCCACACCCCCCAGCTGGACCCGGCCCCGGGCAGGCAGGAGCCGCGCCCCGCTCCCACCTCCGGCTGGACCCGGACCCGGGGGCCGGACAGGCAGGAGCCACACCCACCCCCCGGCTGGACCCGGGGCTGGGCAGGCAGGATAGTGTGAAGTGTGGAAGGGGGAGGGTGGCAAGAGGAGGTTTTGAGAGGAAAAAAGGTGCTGCTGAGCTGGTAGGGGAGCGCAAGGTCCCAGGCGGGTGTTGTGTGAGGAGCTGTGTAGGCCCGAAAAGGCGTCCTGCTGGGCAAGGGCAGGTGAGGAGGGCCAGGGCTTTTCCCAGGGCTGTTACTGCAGCCAAAGCCTTTGGGAAGCAGAAGAGGGCCAGGGGTGTTGTTGCCTGCTGGGGCCCATGCGACAGTGTAGGTGTACGCTGACCATAGCTGGTCTGTGGGAGCTGGGGCCACTCACCGTGCCCCTTTTCTCGTTAGTATAGTGGTGAGTATCCCCGCCTGTCACGCGGGAGACCGGGGTTCGATTCCCCGACGGGGAGGGTGACCCCTTTTGAAGGGGGGACAAAGAAATCCCTGGCCTGCCCGCCACAGGCCTTCCATTCTCCTTCGACGGCCACTTCCCTTCGCACCCCGCACTGATGACTTTCACCTCCAGAGAGACAGTTACCTCGCAAGGACACGCTCGCCCTAGCCAAAGCCTCCCCCGGGGCCTGCACGTGGGGGCACGTTTCAGAGCGGCAAAGGGAAATAGGCTGGCCAGGGCCATGAGGACAATGGCCCAGACAAACGGGGAGGGACTTGGTCCAGGGGTGGAGGAAGACAGAAAAAGGGACAGGCATGGGATTGGCTTCCTCTCTTTTTTCCTTTGCACAGCATTTGACCTGTGACTGTAATGGGGAGACTTGAGAAAGACCTGTGGCCGCCAGCGAGGTCGGTGGCCGCCCCGAGAGCGCAGAGCTGAGCATTTTCCGCTGGGCTGCTGCCTGCGCCCCCAGCACCTGGCCGTGATCGTATAGTGGTTAGTACTCTGCGCCGTGGCCGCAGCAACCTCGGTTCAAATCCGGGTGACGGCATTGCTTTTTGGTGGGGAGGGGCTATCCTGCAGCACGCCTCGTGGCTCAGTCTGATGGCGTCCGTTTGCAAAGAGAGCCATCAGCCGGTCCTCAGTTTCTGCTTGGTAAAGGCCAGTCAGTGGGGTCCATCGGTCAGAAAAAGAGTCCCAGGACTACTTCCTGGGCGCCAGGGTCCAAAAGCAGCGCATTCCCTCCTGGAAAGGGCTGTGTTTCGAATGTCCGTCCAGTGCGCGTTGAAGGGAAGGATCTGCGTGCCAGGGAAGCTGTGTCCCTTCAGAGGCGCTTGAGAAGCCAAAGGGGCCGTGGGTGAGTTTGTGATGAGGTGAGTGTGAAGTGTGGAAGGGGGAGGGTGGCAAGAGGAGGTTTTGAGAGGAAAAAAGGTGCTGCTGAGCTGGTAGGGGAGGGCAAGGTCCCAGGCGGGTGTTGTGTGAGGAGCTGTGTAGGCCCGAAAAGGCGTCCTGCTGGGCAAGTGCAGGTGAGGAGGGCCAGGGCTGTTGCTGTGGCCAAAGCCTTTGGGAAGCAGAAGAGGGCCAGGGGTGTTGTTGCCTGCTGGGGCCCATGCGACGGTGTAGGTGTACGCTGACCATAGCTGGTCTGTGGGAGCTGGGGCCACTCACCGTGCCCCTTTCCTCGTTAGTACAGTGGTGAGTATCCCCGCCTGTCACGCGGGAGACCGGGGTTCGATTCCCCGACGGGGAGGGTGACCCCTTTTGAAGGGGGGACAAAGAAATCCCTGGCCTGCCCGCCACATGCCTTGCATTCTCCTTCGACGGCCACTTCCCTTCGCACCCCGCACTGATGACTTTCACCTCCACAGAGACAATTACCTCGCAAGGACCCGCTCGTCCTGTCCTTCCGCCCCTGGGCCCAGCTTCGGGGTCTGCATGTGGGGGCACGTTTCACAGCGGTAAAGTGAAATAGGCTGCCCAGGGGCATGAGCAGTGATTTCCCAACACCCCCCCCCCCAGTTTTGTGAACTAGTTTCATGCCAAACCTGGTGGCTGAACTTCACGACTTTGTCCTCACCCACAACTATTTCACATTGAGGACAATATATATCTTCAAGTCAGCGGCACTGCTATGGGTACCCACATGGCCCCACAGTATGCCAACATTTTTATGGCTGACTTAAAATAACGCTTCCTTAGCTCTCTTCTCCTAATGCCCCTACTGTACTTGCACTACACTGAAGACATCTTCATCATCTGGACTCATGGAAAAGAAGCCCTTGAGGAATTCCACTGTGATTTTAACAATTTCCATCCCACCATCAACCTCAGCCTAGATCAATTCACTCAAGTGGTCCATTTCCTTGACAGTACTGTGCTGATAAGCGATGGTCACATAAACACAACCCTATACCGGAAACCCACTGACCGCTATACTTACCTACATGCCTCCAGCTTCCATCCAGGACACACCACATGATCCATTGTCTATGGCCAAGCTCTAAGATACAACCGTATTTGCTCCAATCCCTCAGACAGAGATAAACACCTACAAGATCTCTATCAAGCATTCTTAAAACTACAATACTCACCTGCTGATGTGAAAAAACAGGTTGACAGAGCCAGAAGAGTACCCAGAAGTCACCTACTACAAGACAGGCACAACATAGAAAATAACAGAACACCACTGGCCTTTACATTCATCCCCCAATTAAAACCTCTCTAGCGAATCATCAAAGATCTACAACCTATCCTGAAAGATGATCCCTCACTCTCCCAGATCATGGGAGACAGGCCAGTCCTTGCTTACAGACAACCCCCAAACCTGAAGCAAATCCTCACCAGCAACCACAGAACAACACTAACCCAGGAATCTATCCTTGCAACAAAGCCCGATGCCAACTCTGTCCACATATCTATTCAAGTGACCCCATAATACGACCTAATCACATCAGCCATGCCATCAGGGGCTCGTTCACCTCCACATCTACCAATGCCATTAGGTGCCAGCAATGCCCCTCTTCCATGTACATTGGCCAAACGAGACAGTCTCTGTGCAAAAGAATAAATGGGATGCAAATCAGACGTCAGGAAATATAACATTCAAACACCAGTAGGAGAACACTTCAACCTCTGGCTGTTCAGTAACAGATTTAAAGGTGGCAATTTTGCAACAGAAAGCTTCAAAAACAGACTGCAACGAGAAACTGCTGAACTTGAATTAATATGCAAACTAGATACAATCAATTTAGGCTTAAATAGAGACTGGAAATGGCTGAGCCATTACACACATTGAATCCATTTCCCCATGTTAAGTATCCTCACACCTTCTTGTCAAACTATCTTAAATGGGTCATCTTGATTATCACTACAAAAGTTTTTTTTCTCCTGCTGAGAATAGCTCATCTTAATTAATTAGCTTCTTAGAGTTGGTTGGGCAACTCCCACCTTTTCATGTTCTCTGTGTGTATGTGTGTGTGCATATACATATATCCTCACTATATGTTCCATTCTATGCATCCGATGAAGCCATTTATCAACACTGAATTTCATCTGCCATTTTGTTGCCCAATCACCCAGTTTTGTGTGATCCCTTTGTAACTCTTTGCAGTCTGCCTGGGACTTAACTCTCTTGAACAGTTTTGTATCATCTGCAAATTTTGTCACCTCACTGTTTACCCATTTTTCCAGATCATTTATGAGTATGTTGAACAGTAATGGTCCCAGTACTGACCCCTCTGGGATACCACTATTTCTCTCTCCATTCTGAAAACTGATAATTTATTCCTACCCTTTGTTTCCAAGATTTTAACCAGTTACTGATCCATGAGTGGACTTCCCTCTGATCCCATGATGGCTTACTTTTCAAAAGTCAATTTAAATTAAATACATTTTTTTAAATTATATATATTTTTAGAAATTTAGACCTGTTATGTGTAACTTGCATTATCCTTAAGTTAAATTTGCATTATCCTAACAAAACATTTACTTTATTCACATCTCTTTTATATATCATATTGGCCCTGACACCCCTCCCTGTAAATTCAAACACCCCCAATTTCAATTCCTGGGAAACTACTGGGCGCCGCCTCCTGCCTGGCGAAGCCGCAGCACCGGGTGGGTCACAGGGCGCAAAGGGCTTCCGCGCGCGGCTGTTTTCTGCCGGTCGCGGGGTGATGGTTCCTGCCCGTGGCGGTCGGGGGCTGCGGGGTCCCGATGACAGCTGGGGGCTCTGGCATCCACCTGCAGTGGCTGGGAGCTACGGGGGCCATCTGCAATGGCCGGGGGCTGCGGCTTCTCCTCACCCCCCTGGTGACTGGGAACGCCAGGCTCTGCCTGCGGTGTCTGAGCGCCGGGGGCTCCTCTCCTGCCTGGGGCGGCCGGGAGCTCCCGGGGCTGCGGCGCTGCAGGGTCAGTGAGCAATGACGTGGGGCTGCGGGGTCCTCCCGCCATCAAGGCCTGTTGGGAAATCTTGGGTCCATCCGCAGCAGCTGGGAGCTCTGGGGTCCACTCGTAGGAGCTGCAGGGTCCATACGCAGTGGGGTGGGGCTGTGGGGGCTCCCCGGCCACCCATGGCTGCTGGGAGCTCCAGGGTCTGCCTGCGGGAGCTGTGGGGAGATGAGGGGTTTGGGGTGGAGGAGGGGGCTCCAGGCTGCAGGGTGGGGATGAGGGATTCAGAGTGCAGGAGGGGGCTGTGGGTTGAGACAGGGGGTTGGGGTCCAGGACGGGGTGATGGCTCTGGGGTGGGGGCAGGGATGATGGGTTCCATGTGTGGGAGGAAGCTCTGGGCTGGGGCAGGAGGTTGAAGTGCAGAGGGGTGAGGGCTCTGGAGTGCAAGAGGGGGCTCTGGGTTGGGGGGTTCAGGGCTGGGGCAGGGGGTTGGGGTGCAGACTTACCTCGGGTGGCTCCTGGTCAGCGGTGCAGCAGGGGGGACCTACTGGCCTCTTCCAGGGCGCAGCGCGGTGCCCTAGGACACGTAGGGACCAGCCTGCCTGAGCCCCACAGCACCGCTGACCGGACTTTATAACCCAGTCACCCCATTGGGAGCTCCAGGGTCCCCCTGTCACATGTGGTACCTGGGAGCTCTGGGATCCACCCACAACAGCTGGGAGCTCTGGGGGCCTCCCGCTGCTCACAGTAGCTGGGAGCTGTGGGGTCCATCCGTGGTGGCATGGGCCTGTGGGAGCCCCTTCCGACACTGGTGGCTGATAGCTGTGGGGCCCCCACCGGCCGACAGCTCCAGTCTTGCTGCCCCAGGGCTGAGGCGGAAAATGTCACTGAGATCTCTGAAAGTCACAAATTCTGGGACCCCCTTTATATAATCTGAGCCTTAATCGTTGTTGACTGTCTCTCTCAATCTAGTGGTCTGTTCTAGGGCAGATGGGACAGGGAAGACAGAAGCTCACCCCCCAGCACAGGTTTGGGCAGAAATGGCTCTTGGGCTATTTCCTGTGCATGCAGAGGACTTGTCCAGGCCGGTGGAGCAGCTCAGCCAGATGAGGAGCTGGAAGAAGGAGACCGGAGCAGCCTGGACATCCCACTTTTTCTCCACAGCCACTGCCTATCAGCAGGATTCCTCCTTCTCCTCAGTGAGACCAAATCTAAGCACCTAGACAGCCGGTCCGTCCGCTGCACCCCAATCCCTCATGCCTGAGCCTCCCTGCCAAAGTCCTGTACCTGGCTGCAGAGAATTGTCTCACATCTCACTGGGAACTCGACTTCTTGTGCCCAGAGAGTCTCGGCCCCACTCAGTAGAGGACCTGAGAAACACAGTGTCTGCCTTTTCCAAAGAAGTGCTTGGAAAGGTTTTGTTTTTGTGACCATGTGGCCTAACGGATAAGGCGTCTGACTTCGGATCAGGAGATTGAGGGTTCGAGTCCCTTCGTGGTTGTGTTTGTCCAGTTTTACCTTTGTGCTGAACGTCCTGCTCCCTTCAGGGCTGGAACCTCTTCTTGGCTGCTCAGGCCAATGCTCTGGCTTCAGCTAGAGCCCCAGGAAGGAGTTGAGGTTTGGGCGTCACAAAGGCTGGGGCATGAGCCCCAGGTGCTTCCAGTCTCACCTTTGCCCTTCCTGATTTGCCAAAGAAAATGGGCGGCTCCACTGCCAAAGTCAGCACCATGAGTGCGAACGGTAAGAGGCCCACCAGGGGGGCTGGCCCTGCTTTCCTACCATCTTCTGATGTTGGCCACAGAGCATCAGCAGCTGGCCTGTGGGTGGCCTTCAGTGGGGGTTCAGCACAGCAGGGAGCAGGCTGGCCCTGTGGCTGTCTGCTGGCCACACATAGGCATGGTCCTCCCCTCCTCTTGCCCTGGCGTCCGCTACTTTTAAGCCTTCCCTTGGAGCTGTCAGCACCAGCCGCCTCTGCTCTAGGTGCCCAGAGGAGGAGAGGTGCTGGGCTTCCACCTGCCCAGCCCTGCTTCCTTCAAGCACAGTGGCAAGTGCCAGACTTGTGGGCACCAACACTTGTCGCTACCTGCTCTCAGCTCCACTGAGAATGTTTTGGGGTCACTCCTTGGCTGTATCAACCTAGGGGGGTTTCAGAAAACTGTATTCAACAGGTGCTCCAGTGGCACAATTGGTTAGCGCACAGTACTTATAGGACAGTGCTGAGAGGAGCTATGCTGAGGTTGTGAGTTCAAGCCTCACCTGGAGCACTGGTTTTCATTAACCAAGTGGTGTCACCCCCTCATTTGGCCCTGCGTAATGTAGACTTCCAGCCCTGGGGACACTGAGGAGGGGAGGAGTCAAAAATGCCCCTTCACTTATTACCTCCTCTCCAGAGCACAGGTGAGAATCTACAATCCTTTCTCCCCCCAGCCCCTGTGCCAGGATCCCTCAAGCAGAGCCTGGAGTCCTGCCCCTGGCGTCTGTACTATTGACAAAGACTAAATAACAGGGACAAAACACTCAAATCCCGCCTGGTGCGGGGAGCCAGGTTTGCTCTTCAAATTCTGTCGTTGGTACATTTCCAGGTCTGGGAATGTCCCACAACAGCATTTAATGGGAAGCTGCCTGCAGAACAGTTACACTGCACAGAGCTCCTGTGGAGGAGGGGTGGGAACTGGTAACATTTTGAGGATCATTTGGGAAATGAGCCTTTGCTGACAAGGTTTGTCTCTGTTCATATTTCACCTTCAGGTGTTATGTTGAGGGATCTTTAGTATATTTTTGGGAGGTTAATAACTATCTCCTCAACTTTATTTACTCAACTTAAAAATTGGTCACTTGATTTTTGTATCTCCCTGTGAAAATACAACTGACACGTGTGGCTTTCTACAGGGGCCATGATGTTAAAGTTAAGGAATTCAGTCTCTGTACTTCGGGCGGGGTGTTGCTTTTTACAGCTGCCTCACGGCCAGGCACACTGGGCTGTTAGCTGCACCCACTGTCCTTGCCAGGGGCCCCTGCTGACCCCTGGGTGTCACTTGTCGCTAGCTGCTCTCAGCCCCACTGAGAATGTTTTGGGGTGACTCTGCAGGTGGAGAAGCTGCTGTGGAGCAATGTAGAGCAGGTGCAGGAAGGAGACGGAGTCACTATTCACATTCTGAACTGGACAGTTTTCTCTCCCAGCCCTACCGGTGCCCCTCACTCCCAACCCGCAGCCCCCTGGGCTCCCCACTTTGCTCCCCAGTCACTGCATGGCTGGTGCCCCTCACTTCCGACCCGCAGCCCATGCTGTCCCAGTCCTGACCTCCAGACTCTCAGCTCTGCTGGTGCCCCTCAGTCCCAACCCGCAGCCCCCTGGTTTCCCCCCAGCTCTACCAGTGCCCCTCACTCCTGACCCGCAGCCCCCTGGGATCCCCGCTGAGCTCCCCAGTCACTGCGCTGCCGGTGCCCCTCACTCCCGACCTGCAGGCCCTCGGCTTCCCCCAGCCCTACCGGTGCTCCTCACTCCCGACCCGCAGACCCCTGGTCTCCCTCCAGCTCTGCTGGTGCCCCTCACTCCCGACCCGCAGGCCCCTGGGCTCCCTCCAGCTCTGACGGTGCCCCTCACTTCCGACCCGCAGACCCCTGGTCTCCCTCCAGCTCTGCTGGTGCCCCTCACTACCGACCCGCAGCCCCCTGGGCTCCCTCCAGCTCTGACGGTGCCCCTCACTCCCGACCTGCAGCCCTTGCTATCCCAGTCCTGACCTCCAGACTCATAGCTGATTGCTTTGAGAGTCTGGTAGTGAGCAGGGTGTGGTGGCTGGAGAACAGACAAAGTGGTTACTCGTTTATGATTTTCTGTTTGCTCCTTTCAGGTAAGGGAAATAGGGAAAGAAAAATAAGCGAAATAATGAAGAGTGAAGAGCTGAAGAAGCTGGAACTGCACAGGTTGCAAGTTGCTGCCCAGAAAGGCTGAACACTGGGCGCTGGGAAAGTCTCTGTTAACTAAGAAGCCCCCTGAGCTGAGTGCATCCCAGTTTCAGTGAACTGCAGAGGGGGTGTCTCAGCACAAGAAAGGAGGAAAATGACTACCAGTGAGGCAGCTACTTAACTAGAGCTGGCCAGACTGGAAGCAGAAGAGAAGGCAAAGGACCGGGAGTTTCAATTGAAGCTCAAAGAAGCAGAGGCACCTGTGCACAGAAGGGCTATGGAAGCAGAGGCAGTCAGGGAGGGAGCTGCTCACAAAAGAGCCCTGGAGTTAAGAGACAGAGAAATAGAGGCCCAAATTGAGGCCCAGAAGCATGGACTGGCTGTTATGGAGGGGAAGAGACAAAACCCTCCAGCAGCTGGCTGCACATCCCCAAAAATCCACAAATGGGAGTGACTATGTCCACAGTATGATGAATCCAGTGATATTGCTGAATATTTCATCACCTTTGAGAGACTCTGCACCTCTGTGAAATCCCTGGTGATCAAAAAATGGTCACATTGGTAGCCAAATTGACTGGAAGAGCTATGGACATATTGAATGAGATGCCTATTGATGATGCTACAAACTATGGTAAATGTAAGGAACTAGTTTTAAAACAGTTTCAGATGACACCTGAAACCTACAGGTTAAATTCAGGAGTCTTAAGAGGGGATCTGGATTCAGTAATGTGGCTTATGTAAATGAAATGAGAGATTTGTTAGATACGTGGGTGAGGGGAAAAGACATTACAAGCTTTGAAGTAATGTGTGGTTTGGGTCAAGGGCAGGCATGGTTGCAGCCCTTGCCAACACCTCAAACACATGCCTGAATTTAAAACCTTCTCCAAAGAGGCAGAACAATCTGCATCAGAGCACTTACGAGGGTACACAAAGGAATTGGGAAATGTAATAGACACTAAACAAGCTAAATTGTGTGAACAAAACCTGTCCAAAGTAGATTTGCTGTTAATCTGGGGGTCTTTTGCTACGTCATCAAGCCCAAGGAGTTAATACTAGTGGTAAACCCTTTAAAGATGTGGGACATACCTGATTTGTGGGGAAAAAAAAACTTTTATACATGCTAGGGATGGTGACAAGACAGTCCCACAAGAATTGTTTCTTTTCATCTCATACCTGTAAACAGGCTGGAAGCTTGGCACAGCAGCAAAAGCATAACAGGCCTACGCTGCTGTGTGGGAGGGGAAACTGAGGCACATTGGTGGCTAAATGCCAAGACACCTACACGTTAACAGATATTGCTGTCTGCACTCTCTTAGCAATACCACACCCCAACATGTTTTCAGGCAGCTGGGGACCAGGAACCCCGTACCTTGCTAGACCACCCATGTAGGACATCATACAGTTTAAAGGTACTGAAAGGGGGTGTGACCAGAGACAAGCAGGGATTTTAGGTGTACCGTCTCCACCATGGACAGTGTCCAAGCCTCTGGCAGTAAGTTCAGGAGGAGGGTGTGACATTGCACGCACACCCCCACCCAGGCCCGCCCTTCAGCATTCCTGGGGAAAGACCAACATGGCCAACATGACTTTGGGCCAGTAGGTCAACCAAGGGGGATGTCTTCTGGGTTGACTCGGAGTTCTTCAGCTGGGCTGCAGCCAGGCACAGGAGGCCGCCCTCTTGGTTGACCTACTGGCCCAAAGTCACTTTGGCGGCGTTGGTCTTTCCCCAGGAATGCTGAAGCACAGGCCTGAGAGAGGGAGACTCAATCCTCCTCCCTCTTGGTCAGGGCGGAAGAGGCGGCTGTAAGAGCGGCCAGGTTCCTGAGCTGGGCCTGCCAGCGTTTGGGGAGGGTGGAGCTGACTGGGGCATGGTGCTGGCAAAATGCCTTGGGGCGCTGGCGGGAGGAGCAGGCCAGGGCTAGGGCTGGGGAGAGAGAGAGAGACCAGCAGGTTTCCTCTACTGTTTCCTGCTCTCTTTTTCTTCCATAGTTTCTCCTCTGCATGAACTGACTTACTCTCTCTGTGAGCCTGGCTAGCTCAGTTGGCAGCACATCAGACTTTTAATCTCAGGGTCCAGGGTTCAAGTCCCTGGTCAGACACTTAACTATTCCCCAAGGTCTTAAAAAACTCTGTCTCTGGAGTCCTTCTTGATGTCACTTTTTCTCTTCAGGATTTTGCCTTTCCTAAGAAGGGGTTTTGTGTGTGGGATTGAAGGGGCAACTTCCTGACACCCTCTCTGTCCTCGCAGGCTGGAGGAATAAAGGCCTCTGGGCAGGGGCAGCCCTGGACTAGCTGCCAGCACCTGGCACCCTAGGCAAACCCCGCAATTGTCACAACCCACCCCCAAACCCCAAGGGCAGAGCTAGGCTGAGGTATTTTGGTAAACGGGGAAACATTTTGCCCCTTTTTTCCTTTTAATGTTTTTAAGCGTTTTTGTGGATTTTTTTAAACAGAGGCTTAATTATTCGGTTTGTCCATCCGTCCGTCTGTCCAACCAATGTTTCTTTCTCCATCCTTCTGGTTCTGGCTGCCCCTTACTACAGCCATAACTTTGGTCTTGAACTTTATAGAGTAGTGAGGTACCTTAAGGGTTAAATGCTAAATACCAAACCCAAACAACACTAGTTACCTGTGTCTGGCAAAAGGTGTCTGGCAGTTTTGCCACTTTGAATGATTCAAATGGATTTTCAGAGGCATTATATAAAAATCCCAACAAAGCAGAACCAAACCAATTCATCTTAAACCTTCAAAACAAGAGTTTTACAAACCATGAGTGTCAGTTTAGGTCCTTAAAACCTTACATCATCACACACAGTTCTCCTTTGCCTAACATCCCTTGCACTGCGATTACTCTTTTTTACACAACTGTACCCCGATTACACGTCCATCTTGTACAACCAGAGCCAGCCAGGGGCAGGCAAGTTAAGTGCCAATAGAAACCCCGGACATTCCTTTAGTGATTTTGCTTACATTACCCAGGAGTCAAATCATTTTGATGAGATTATCTCTCCATCTGCTGCCTGCAGCCGTCCCCTATAGACCATTTCTGTGGGCAAAGGGCCCATTTCCCCTCAGAATGGCTGTAAAGGCTTCTGGGGACAAAACATAGTGGTGGTAGTAGCCACTTTACCTGACCCTCTTGTATAATATAATTACCAAACTTCTATCAAATGTGACTGCACAGAGCTGCACATACAGTTACATTCACTGAAAGTGAGCAACTGTCCCCAGAACTCACTGCCAGTGGCACAGGTACCTTTTAAGTACCGAGATGTGCAGTGACATCTTTCATGGGAACCGGCCAGCGTGTGCACGGCCGGCATGTGCAGAGCAAAGGTTGCCCACGGGCGCTGTGTCAGGCTCTGGCACCGCGTGAGACAATGGACCACTTTCTGGTGGCTGGTTTGTTTCCCCAGCAGGTGTGGAGACTTCTGGCTACATGATGGCAGCTGCCAGACTTGGTTGGACAGGATTCTTTTCAGCTCACCTGAGGCTTGTTCCTGGCCGAACGAGGGCAACCACAGGGCGCCAGCAGAACCAGCTGCAGCTGCAGCCAGGGCGCCCTCAGCAGGGGCTGCTGTATAGCGGGCGGGTGTCATGGGACACACTGCGCCTGCTCAATGTCAGAAAATCCCCTTCAGACTAAACCAGTTTGTTTCTCGAAATCAAAACAAGTGGGATGAAAGTTCTTTGCAAAAATATTTTGTTGCCAAACAAAAGCATCTCCTGTTTGTCAGAGTGTGTTAAATTGTCTCATCACACACAGAGGGGAGACACTTAGATCACAAACATTAGATAAGATGCTTCAGTGTGAGCTCAGTAGTTGCTGCTCTTAACAATTGCAAAATAAAAAAATACAAATCAAATAGACTATTTCAGGTATTCTATTATGTCATAATGTGATCGGAGTAACCATGATAGGACACCTCATATTATGCACTACTCCTAGTGACACGCTCCAATGGATCCCCGTCCTCCACCCACTGTGAGGTAGGTAGGAGCGGATCATTATTATCCCTACTTGAAAGAGGGAGAAGCTCAGGCTGAGACAGGAGAATTGACTAGTCTCAGGTCACACAGCCAGCCAGTGGCAGAGTTGGGAACAGGACCCAAGAGCCCTGATTTTCAAACTAACCATCAGATCTTGAATTTCACACATTGAATGACCTGAATAAAGTGCTCTCATATGAGCTCCAGACCAACAACAGTGCACAGTAATTATTCAGCAAGTATTTGAGGAGAACTTCAAGGTTAGAGAGAATCATGAACTGCTCAGAGACCATTAATGCAGAGAAGCAGCAAAATTCATCAAACTGGTTCTGACTTATTTCCTTGGTCTTCAAAGAGAACAACAAGGACCGGAATCTCCTCCCTGTCAATAACCCCCTGCTCAGCCAATCAGGGTAGAGACTGAGGACGGGAGGCTGAGGGTTCTCACCAGAGAGCCCAAAGGATGGCCCAGGTCACCGGTGCGGATCACTGCCCAAGCACTATTTCAGCCCCACATTTTTGGGTGGACCTCCCACAGTGGGAGCTGCAGAGCACTCCCCAGCAAAACACACACACACACACACACACACCGTTCCTGCTGTTGGGAGGGGAACAGGTGAAAGGACAAAAGAAGCAAGAGATGAAGAGAAAGGAGGGAGGGAGGGATGGAGGAAAAGGTGAAACAAAAAGGACAAACCCTAATGTCCCCAGTGATTCTATAGGACATAATCCCAAGTGTGAAATAAAATTCTGCCTCCTTAAGCTCGTGTTTTCCATGCCTAGAATACAACTGTCACCTGAAGAATCAGACCGAACAGGTTTCAAACCTCGAGGAGGCTCTTACCTTCTAAACAGGGACGGCTGTTTTCTAGTAAAATCACTAAAAGGGAAGGAGAAAACTCGAAAGAGGTTCCTCCTGGCGCTCACGTACGTGAACCCGAATACTCTCTCAGTCCTCCAAGAGAGACCTGGAGAAAGAGACGTGCTGAAGCAAAGCCACAGGGGTCTCTGAGGTTTCCCTGGCCCCTCGCCCCTGTCCTGCCTGGCTGATGTCAGCATCTCTCTGTGAGGTCACCACCTCCCCACCACCTTTCACCAATAGTCTGAGGTCCTGCAAAAGGCCTTTGTGATGTCACTGCCACACCCCTCCCTTGCTGTGCTAATGTCCTGCCCCTGGCCAGGCACTTTGGAGGTTTGAGCTACTCCCTGGGGATCACCCCACTCAAGGAGCGTTCGGTCTAGGCAGCAAGCCGGCTAGACAGGGAAACATCAGACTCTGCTCCCAATGCTACACTCAGTTTTTCAGAAATTGGTCGACTTTATGACCAGAAGAGACCATTAGAGCATCTAATCTGACCCCCTGCATATCACAGGCCTCCTGAATGACACAAGAGCTACTTTTGGGGCAAACACATTCCAGAAAGGCATCTAGTCTTCATGAAATGACATCAGGAGATGGCAAATCCATCACTTTCCTTGGTAGCTTGTTCCTGTGGTGAATCATCCTCGCTGTTGAATATTTGTGTCTTATTTGTAATATGAATTTGTCTCTTTTCACCTTCCAGCCACTGGGTCTTGTTATTCCTTTCTCTGCTAGAGTAAAGAGGCCTTTAATACACAACCTTTTCTCTCCATTAAGGCCCTTCAACACTTCAATGAAGTGACCTTTCAATCTTCTTTTGATAAGCTAAACAGGTTGAGCTTGTTCAATAGCTCACTAGAAGGCATTTTTTCCAGCCCTCAGAACATTTGTCAACAGACTCCTGAACTACAGCTGTATGTGGTTCTTGTTCTTCTGCACAACATAGCTCCTGGAGAAGAGGGATCTGCAAATGTGCATTCATATGATACCTTTGTTTAATTGATGAAAAAATAAACTAGACACTTAGAGGATTGGAACTGATTTCAGCTGATGGACAGCTTCGCTAGGTTTTTATGCATTTGGACAGCGAAATCTTGAGTGTTTACATTCATATCAAGCACTCCCGTATAGAGGAGCCCCTGAACAGAATGGAGAATGGAAATGAAAATGTTTTCCTTTTTTTTAAAAAAAGGAAAGAAGGTTATAAGAGAACACTGGGGTTTAAACTGAGGATCACTGGAGCTGCAATCAACCACTCTACCACTGAGCTATACCAGCACAATGAGCTGAATAGAGAATTGTGATTTTCAGGACTTTGAAGGACAAACCCTGCTTCATCAAGGTCCTTTGCCATTCCCAGACCACAGGTGGTTTTCAAAATGGGGTTTGATTAAACTTCTTAAATGTGGTAAACACCACAGCTTGCACACCCACCGATATAGCTTCTCCCACTGACAGAGCTGCCACCTCTTGGGAAGTGGATTAACTGCACCCACAGAAAACTCTCTCCCATCAACATAGAGCAGTGGTTCTCAAGCTGTGTGTCAGGACCCCAAAGTGAGATGTGACCCTGTTTTAATGGGATTGCCAGGGCTGGCATTAGACTTGTTGGTGCCTGGGGCTGAAGCCAAAAGTCTGAGCCCCACCACCCAGGGCTGAATCCCTCAAGCTCTGGATTTGCCCTCCCCTAACTGGGGCAGAGCTCAGGCTTTGTCTCCCCTGCCTCTGCTCAGTGGGGAGGGGCTTGGTGCTTGATCCCTCTTTCCAGGGCCATGTAGTGAGTTTTTTTTTGGCAGAAGTGGGTTGCAGTGAAAGGAAGTTTGAGGAACCCTGGCATAGAACCTCTGAATATGTCTAGACTTGGCTCCCTGTGGCAGATCAGACACTGAAAGTGCAGCCATGGAGACACCACACACCAGCCTTGCCTAACAGGCAAGAATCAAACCTCCACAGAAAAATGCCTGTTATTGTTTAACCCATCTCCCTAAGCCCTCAGCCACCACCACTTAACAAAGGGGCTTTTCTCCACTATGGTTCTGGTCTCACTGAAGGGTCATTTCCAATTGTTTGCTCAGTCCAGCATTAGGGAAAATGGTGCCCTGGGCAAAGCTTGTACTTTGGCACTTCCCCATTGCCCTGGATGATCCCCACTCCCTTTACCGCTAGCTCCTGCACTCCCAGCCCTTGCACCTCCTTCACCCCTAACTCCTGCCCCTGCTGTGCCCCCTTTGCCCTTAACTCCTGGGCCACCAGCCATTGCCCCGCTCCTGCAGCCCCTCACATGGCTCCAGTGCTGCGGGCCCCGCGTTTGTTCTCCCTTTCCCTGGGCTTTGGCATCACTAGCCCCTGCTTAGCGAGTAGGGTTCAGTAGTTCCCAAAATGTGGGGCATGACTCCTAGGGGGACACAGAGGAACATGCATGGGGGCACCTCAGGGCCTGAGCCAGCCCCTATGGAGGGAGCACCACTCAGCCCCAGTTCTTCCCCAACCCCACCCTCAGCCTGGGCCCCTGGATTCCAGCTCGGCCTCGAACCCCTTTCCCCAGCAAGCAACGGCCCCACTCCCAGCCCCAGTTCTTGACTGCGGACTAGGGGGATTAGGGATAGAGGAGGGTGAGGTTACCAAGGTGCATTGTGGGAAGGTGGGATTTAGAGAGCCCAGAGTGGATGGGTGGGGGTGGGTTGGAGGACCCTACAGTGGCTGAAAAGGGGAACCCGGCAGGTTGGGGGGCAGCAGAGATTGGAGCTGAGGAACCTCACACCCTGGGGATGGACTCGGCCGGTGGGGGGATGGGAAAGTGGGGCCCAGCCATGGGGAAATGGGCTGGAGGCAATTAGGGGTGGGACGCTGAGGGGGAGGAGGAGGGTGGAGTGGTGAGGAGGGGGAGGAGGAGGTCGGGGCAATACAGGTAATAATTGGAGATATACCAATCTCCTAGAGCTGGAAGGGACCTTGAAAGGTCGTTGAGTCCAGCCCCCTGCCTTCACTAGCAGGACCAATTTTTGCCCCAGATCCCTAAGGGGCCTTCTCAAGGATTGAACTCAGAACCTGGGGTTTAGCAGGCCAATGCTCAAACCACTGAGCTCTCCCTCCCCCCAGGGAAGTGGGAGTGGGGTGAAGGGACAGGCCGGGCAGAGTGGACAGGGTGGGGAGGACGCCGGGGCGGGGCTGGCGGGAGGGTCACAGCGGGGGACACTGCGGGGGCAGGTTGGGGGGGGCTGAGGGGCCAGGCTGCCGCTTGTGGGCTGCTCTCAGGCAGCTCAGCCCCCCCCCCCCCGCTGCTGCCCCCCAGGCCCAGCTGGGGTGGGGGTGCAGCCCTTTCACTCCGCGCTGCCTCTGCCCTGCGCCCCCCCCAGCCCGGATCCCACGCGGGATTCGAATCCCAACGGCCGCAGCGCGCGCCCGGGGGGGCAGCGAAGCCTCGGGGCGAGAGAACCGGGGCCTCCCCACACGCGCCGAGTCTCTGTCCCGCGCTCTCTCCGCCAATCAGGGAGCGGGGAGGGGCGCGGCGAAGTGACGAGCTACGGCCCTTCCTCCAATAGAGGCCGCGTGTGAGAGAGAGAGAGAGAGAGAGAGAGAACTACGCTTCCCAGAGTACACCGGGAGGGGGCGCGTTGCCTGAGTAACCGTTGCATCACTTCCGCTCTGAGAGGAGCCAGGAACTACAACTCCCAGCCTGCCCCGGGGCGCCTCCTCCTCTCCAGCCCAGGTGAGGGCGGGTCCCTGGGTCAACCTGACACCTCCCCCCCCAACGCAACTCCTCATCCCGCCCCGGCCCCCAGGGAGCCCCGGCCCCGCCCCTCTCCTGCTCGTGACGAGAACTCGCGTGTCCCCTGGCCTCGTCTCTCCCCACTCGGGGGAGGGGGGGGGCAGCTGTTGGATGGAGCCATATGGAAATACGGGGGAGGGGCAGGGCTGGGAGCCAGGACTCCTGGGTTCTCCCCCCGCTCTGGGAGGGGAGTGGGGCGAGGGGGGTAGAGTGGGGGAGGGGCTGGGGTGCCTGCTGCCCTCGCAGCGACCAGCAGAGCCCCCCCGGCAGCTTGTCCCCCAACCACGCGCTGGGTGTGCGGGTGCCTGGCGCCGCCCCTGGTTCCAGCCCCTCTGCCCAGGCAGCTCCCCCAGCCTGACACACACACACACCCAGCCCCGGCACCCGCCCCCCCCCCGGGCTCCCCAGCCCAGTGGGGAGCCCCCCGGCTGAGTGGGGAACCAGAGCCCCCCCCCCCCCAAAATTACCCTGGGACCAACATGATCTGCCCATGACAAAGTGTTGATCCTCGCTCCCCAGCCCCACTCTTGACACCCACACACCCCATCCCCATTCTGTGCACACACCTTGGGTCACTGTGACATTGAATACTTCAATTGGATGGGGGGCCCAGCACCATGGCTATTCCCTGCCCCCCAGGGCTCACGGGGCCGATTGGGGGCACAGGGGGCATGATCCAGTGCCAGCCAAGGGTGGATCAGAGGTGGGGATGGGGCTGTGGTTTCTGCACCACCCGGTTTCTGGCACAGGCTCCTTCGAGGATTTGCATTTCTTGATAGTTTTCACCAGTGATGAGCTGCCAAAATCGTAACAACCGGTTCCCTCCTCCTCCTCCTCACCCCATGAGGGGTCATGCCCCCCACCGGGACTCCTGCCCCATCCAACCCCGCCATGTTCCTTGACAGCCCCACCCCAGGACCCATGCCCCATCCACCCCTTCCCTGTCCCGACTGCCCCTTGCCACCCCATCCAACTCCTTCTCTGATTCCTGATGGCACCCTGGGACCCCTACCCCATCCAAACACCCCTTCTCTCTGTCCCCTAACTGCCCCCACTGCCCCATCCAACCCCTGCTCCTTTCTGACTGCCTCCCCGACCATTGCCCCGTTCAATCCCCTGTTCCCTGCCCGCTGACCGCTCCGACACTAATCCATTCCCCCCCCCCAACTCCCCTACCCTCTATACAACACAACCTCCCTGTTCCCTTACCGTCCTACCTGGACCGGGGCCAGCCCTGGGGCCGGGCAGGCAGGAGCCGCGCCCGGCTGGACCCGGACCCGGGGCCGGGCAGGCAGGAGCCGCCCCGCCCCAGCTGGACCCAGCCCCGGGCAGGCAGAAGCCGCCCACCCCAGCTGGACCCGGCCCCGGGCAGGCAGGAGCGCGCCCACCCCGGCTGGACCCGGGGCTCGGCAGGCAGGAGCCGCCCCCCCGGCCCGCTGGACCCAGGCCGGGCAGGCAGGATTACATGATAATCAGTAAGAACAGAAGGCACAGATATCATTACAAGTAAAACAAACAAAACAAGCTTTCTAGTGACTAAAACTTAACTTCATAGAGTTACAATCTTTATCTAAGCAGGCAAGGTCCCAGGCGGGTGTTGTGTGAGGAGCTGTGGAGGCCCGAAAACGCGTCCTGCTGGGCAAGGGCAGGTGAGGAGGGCCAGGGCTGTTGTTGCCTGCTGGGGCTCATGCGCCGGTGTAGGTGTACGCTGACCATAGCTGGTCTGTGGGAGCTGCGGCCACTCACCGTGCCCCTTTCCTCGTTAGTATAGTGGTGAGTATCCCCGCCTGTCACGCGGGAGACCAGGGTTCGATTCCCCGATGGGGAGGGTGACCCCTTTTGAAGGGGGGACAAAGAAATCCCTGGCCTGCCCGCCACATGCCTTGCATTCTCCTTCGACGGCCACTTCCCTTCGCACCCCGCACTGATGACTTTCACCTCCAGAGAGACAATTACCTCGCAAGGACACGCTCACCCTAGCCAAAGCCTCCCCCGGGGCCTGCACGTGGGGGCACGTTTCAGAGCGGCAAAGGGAAATAGGCTGGCCAGGCCATGAGGACAATGGCCAGACAAACGGGGAGGGACTTGGTCCAGGGGTGGAGGAAGACAGAAAAAGGGACAGGCATGGGATTGGCTTCCTGTCTTTTTTCCTTTGCTCAGCATTTGACCTGTGACTGTAATGGGGAGACTTGAGAAAGACCTGTGGCCGCCGGCGAGGTAGGTGGCCGCCCCGAGAGCACAGAGCTGAGCATTTTCCGCTGGGCTGCTGTCTGCGCCCCCAGCACCTGGCCGTGATCGTATAGTGGTTAGTACTCTGCGCCGTGGCCGCAGCAACCTCGGTTCGAATCCGGGTCACGGCATTGCTTTTTGGTGGGGAGGGGCTATCCTGCAGCACGCCTCGTGGCTCAGTCTGATGGCGTCCGTTTGCAAAGAGAGCCATCAGCCGGTCCTCAGTTTCTGCTTGGTAAAGGCAAGTCAGTGGGGTCCATCGGTCAGAAAAAGAGTCCCAGGACTTCTTGCTGGGCGCCAGGGTCCAAAAGCAGCGCATTCCCTCCTGGAAAGGGCTGTGTTTCGAATGTCCGTCCAGTGCGCATTGAAGGGATCGATCTGTGTGCCAGGGAAGCTGCGTCCCTCCAGAGGCGCTTGAGAAGCCAAAGGGGCCGTGGGTGAGTTTGTGATGAGGTGAGTGTGAAGTGTGGAAGGGGGAGGGTGGCAAGAGGAGGTTTTGAGAGGAAAAAAGGTTCTGCTGAGCTGGTAGGGGAGGGCAAGGTCCCAGGCGGGTGTTGTGTGAGGAGCTGTGTAGGCCCGAAAAGGCGTCCTGCTGGGCAAGGGCAGGTGAGGAGGGCCAGGGCTGTTGCTGCGGCCAAAGCCTTTGGGAAGCAGAAGGGGGCCAGGGGTGTTGTTGCCTGCTGGGGCTCATGCGCCGGTGTAGGTGTACGCTGACCATAGCTGGTCTGTGGGAGCTGTGGCCACTCACCGTGCCCCTTTCCTCGTTAGTATAGTGGTGAGTATCCCCGCCTGTCACGCGGGAGACCGGGGTTCGATTCCCCGATGGAGAGGGTGACCCCTTTTGAAGGGGGGACAAAGAAATCCCTGGCCTGCCCGCCACATGCCTTGCATTCTCCTTCGACGGCCACTTCCCTTCGCACCCCGCACTGATGACTTTCACCTCCAGAGAGACAATTACCTCGCAAGGACACGCTCGCCCTAGCCAAAGCCTCCCCCGGGGCCTGCACGTGGGGGCACGTTTCAGAGCGGCAAAGGGAAATAGGCTGGACAGGGCCATGAGGACAATGGCCCAGACAAACGGGGAGGGACTTGGTCCAGGGGTGGAGGAAGACAGAAAAAGGGACAGGCATGGGATTGGCTTCCTGTCTTTTTTCCTTTGCTCAGCATTTGACCTGTGACTGTAATGGGGAGACTTAAGAAAGACCTGTGGCCGCCGGCGAGGTAGGTGGCCGCCCCAAGAGCGCAGAGCTGAGCATTTTCCGGTGGGCTGCTGCCTGCGCCCCCAGCGCCTGGCCGTGATCGTATAGTGGTTAGTATTCCGCGCCGTGGCTGCAGCGACCTAGGTTCGAATCTAGGTCACGGCATTGCTTTTTGGTGGGGAGGGGCTATCCTGCAGCACGCCTCGTGGCTCAGTCTGATGGCGTCCGTTTGCAAAGAGAGCCATCAGCCGGTCCTCAGTTTCTGCTTGGTAAAGGCAAGTCAGTGGGGTCCATCGGTCAGAAAAAGAGTCCCAGGACATCTTGCTGGGCGCCAGGGTCCAAAAGCAGCGCATTCCCTCCTGGAAAGGGCTGTGTTTCGAATGTCCATCCAGTGTGCGTTGAAGGGAAGGATCTGCGTGCCAGGGAAGCTGCGTCCCTCCAGAGGCGCTTGAGAAGCCAAAGGGGCCGTGGGTGAGTTTGTGATGAGGTGAGTGTGAAGTGTGGAAGGGGGAGGGTGGCAAGAGGAGGTTTTGAGGGGAAAAAAGGTGCTGCTGAGCTGGTAGGGGAGGGAAAGGTCCCAGGCGGGTGTTGTGTGAGGAGCTGAGTAGGCCCGAAAAGGCGTCCTGCTGGGCAAGGGCAGGTGAGGAGGGCCAGGGCTGTTGCTGCGGCCAAAGCCTTTGGGAAGCAGAAGAGGGCCAGGGGTGCTGTTGCCTGCTGGGGCCCATGCGACGGTGTAGGTGTACGCTGACCATAGCTGGTCTGTGGGAGCTGGGGCCACTCACCATGCCCCTTTCCTCGTTAGTATAGTGGTGAGTATCCCCGCCTGTCACGTGGGAGACTGGGGTTCGATTCCCCGACGGGGAGGGTGACCCCTTTTGAAGGGGGGACAAAGAAATCCCTGGCCTGCCCGCCACATGCCTTGCATTCTCGTTCGACGGCCACTTCCCTTTGCTCCCCGCACTGATGACTTTCACCTCCAGAGAGACAGTTACCTCGCAAGGACACGCTCGCCCTAGCCAAAGCCTCCCCCGGGGCCTGCACGTGGGGGCACGTTTCAGAGCGGCAAAGGGAAATAGGCTGGACAGGGCCATGAGGACAATGGCCCAGACAAACGGGGAGGGACTTGGTCCAGGGGTGGAGGAAGACAGAAAAAGGGACAGGCATGGGATTGGCTTCCTGTCTTTTTTCCTTTGCTCAGCATTTGACCTGTGACTGTAATGGGGAGACTTGAGAAAGACCTGTGGCCGCCGGCGCGGTAGGTGGCCGCCCCCAGAACGCAGAGCTGAGCATTTTCCACTCAGCTGCTGCCTGCGCCCCCAGCGCCTGTCCGTGATCGTATAGTGGTTAATACTCTGCGCTGTGGCCGCAGCAACCTCGGTTTGAATCCGGGTCATGGCATTGCTTTTTGGTGGGGAAGGGCTATCCTGCAGCACGCCTCGTGGCTCAGTCTGATGGCGTCCGTTTGCAAAGAGAGCCATCAGCCAGTCCTCAGTTTCTGCTTGGTAAAGGCAAGTCAGTGGGGTCCATCGGTCAGAAAAAGAGTCCCAGGCCTTCTTGCTGGGCACCAGGGTCCAAAAGCAGCGCATTCCCTCCTGGAAAGGGCTGTGTTTCGAATGTCCGTCCAGTGCGCGTTGAAGGGAAGGATCTGCGTGCCTGGGAAGCTGCGTCCCTCCAGAGGCGCTTGAGAAGCCAAAGGGGCCGTGGGTGAGTTTGTGATGAGGTGAGTGTGAAGTGTGGAAGGGGGAGGGTGGCAAGAGGAGGTTTTCAGAGGAAAAAAGGTGCTGCTGAGCTGGTAGGTGAGGGCAAGGTCCCAGGCGGGTGTTGTGTGAGGAGCTGTGTAGGCCCGAAAAGGCGTCCTGCTGGGCAAGGGCTGGTGAGGAGGGCCAGGGCTTTTCCCAGGGCTGTTGCTGCGGCCAAAGCCTTTGGGAAGCAGAAGAGGGCCAGGGGTGCTGTTGCCTGCTGGGGCCCATGTGACGGTGTAGGTGTACGCTGACCCTAGCTAGTCTGTGGGAGCTGGGGCCACTCAATGTGCTCCTTTCCTTGTTAGTATAGTGTTGAGTATCCCTGCCTATCATGCAGGAGACTGGGGTTCAATTCCCCGATGGGGAGGGTGACCCCTTTTGAAAGGGGGACAAAGAAATCCCTGGCCTGCCCACCACATGCCTTGCATTCTTCTTCTACTGCCACTTCCCTTCGCACCCCTCACTGATGACTTTCACCTCCAGAGAGACAATTACCTCGCAAGGACACGCTCGTCCTGTCCTTCCGCCCCCTGGCCCAGCTTCGGGGCCTGCATGTGGGGGCACGTTTCAGAGCAGTAAAGGGAAATAGGCTGCCCAGGGGCATGAGCAGTGATTTCCCAACACCCTCCCCTAGTTTTGTGAACTAGTTACATGCCAAACCTGGTGGCTGAACTTCGCGACTTTGTCCTCACCCACAACTATTTCACATTTGAGGACAATATATATCTTCAAGTCAGCGGCACTGCTATGGGTACCCACATGGCCCCACAGTATGCCAACATTTTTATGGCTGACTTAAAATAACGCTTCCTTAGCTCTCGTCTCCTAATGCCCCTACTGTACTTGCACTACACTGAAGACATCTTCATCATCTGGACTCATGGAAAAGAAGCCCTTGAGGAATTCCACTGTGATTTTAACAATTTCCATCTCACCATCAACCTCAGCCTAGATCAATTCACTCAAGTGGTCCATTTCCTTGACAGTACTGTGCTGATAAGCGATGGTCACATAAACACAACCCTATACCGGAAACCCACTGACCGCTATACTTACCTACATGCCTCCAGCTTCCATCCAGGACACACCACATGATCCATTGTCTATGACCAAGCTCTAAGATACAACCGTATTTGCTCCAATCCCTCAGACAGAGATAAACACCTACAAGATCTCTATCAAGCATTCTTAAAACTACAATACTCACCTGCTGATGTGAAAAACAGGTTGACAGAGCCAGAAGAGTACCCAGAAGTCACCTACTACAAGACAGGCCCAACATAGAAAATAACAGAACACCACTGGCCTTTACATTCATCCCCCAATTAAAACCTCTCTAGCGAATCATCAAAGATCTACAACCTATCCTGAAAGATGATCCCTCACTCTCCCAGATCATGGGAGACAGGCCAGTCCTTGCTTACAGACAACCCCCAAACCTGAAGCAAATCCTCACCAGCAACCACAGAACAACAACACTAACCCAGGAATCTATCCTTGCAACAAAGCCCGATGCCAACTCTGTCCACATATCTATTCAAGTGACACCATAATACGACCTAATCACATCAGCCATGCCATCAGGGGCTCGTTCACCTCCACATCTACCAATGTGATATATGCCATTATGTGCCAGCAATGCCCCTCTTCCATGTACATTGGCCAAACCAGACAGTCTCTGTGCAAAAGAATAAATGGGATGCAAATCAGACGTCAGGAAATATAACATTCAAACACCAGTAGGAGAACACTTCAACCTCTGGCCGTTCAGTAACAGATTTAAAGGTGGCAATTTTGCAACAGAAAGCTTCAAAAACAGACTCCAACGAGAAACTGCTGAACTTGATATGCAAACTAGATACAATCAATTTAGGCTTAAATAGAGACTGGAAATGGCTGAGCCATTACACACATTGAATCTATTTCCCCATGTTAAGTATCCTCACACCTTCTTGTCAAACTATCTTAAATGGGTCATCTTGATTATCACTACAAAAGTTTTTTTCTCCTGCTGAGAATAGCTCATCTTAATTAATTAGCCTCTTAGAGTTGGTTGGGCAACTCCCACCTTTTCATGTTCTCTGTGTGTATGTGTGTGTGCATATACATATATCCTCACTATATGTTCCATTCTATGCATCCGATGAAGCCATTTATCAACATTGAATTTCATCTGCCATTTTGTTGCCCAATCACCCAGTTTTGTGTGATCCCTTTGTAACTCTTCGCAGTCTGCCTGGGACTTAACTCTCTTGAACAGTTTTGTATCATCTGCAAATTTTGTCACCTCACTGTTTACCCATTTTTCCAGATCATTTATGAGTATGTTGAACAGTAATGGTCCCAGTACTGACCCCTCTGGGATACCACTATTTCTCTCTCTCCATTCTGAAAACTGATAATTTATTCCTACCCTTTGTTTCCAAGATTTTAACCAGTTACTGATCCATGAGTGGACTTCCCTCTTATCCCATGATGGCTTACTTTTCAAAAGTCAATTTAAATTAAATACATTTTTTTTTAAATTATATATATTTTTAGAAATCTAGACCTGTTATGTGTAATTTGCATTATCCTTATATTAAATTTGCATTATCCTAACAAAACATTTACTTTATTCACATCTCTTTTATATATCTCATTGGCCCTGACACTTCTTAATTCAAACACCCCTAATTTCAATTCCTGGGAAACTACTGGCGCCGCCTCCTGCCTGGCGAGAAGCCGCAGCACCGGGGCGGGGTCACAGGGCGCGATGGGTTTCTGCACCTCTGTTTTCTGCCGGTCGGCGGTGACGGTTCCTGCCCGTGGGGCCGGGGGTCCCGATGGCAGCTGGGGGCTCTGGCATCCACCTGTGGCAGCTGGGAGCTACGGGGCCATCTGCAATGGCCGGGGGCTGCGGCTTCTCCTCACCCCCCCCGGTGACTGGGAGCTCCCGGCTCTGCCTGCAGTGTCTGAGCGCTGGGGGCTCCTCTCTTGCCTGTGGCGGCCGGGAGCTCCAGGGGCTTCGGAGCTGCAGGGTCTATTTGCAATGACATGGGGCTGCAGGGTCCTCACACCATCAATGCCTGTTGGGAAATCCTGGGTCCATCCGCAGCGGCTGGGAGCTCTGGGGTCCACTCGTAGGAGCTGCAGGGTCCATACGCAGTGGGGTGGGGCTGTGGGGGCTCCCTGGCCACCCATGGCTGCTGGGAGCTCCAGGGTCTGCCTGTGGGAGCTGTGGGGAGATGAGGGGTTTGGGGTGGAGGAGGGGGCTCCAGGCTGCAGGGTGGGGCCGAGGGATTCAGAGTGCAGGAGGGGGCTGTGGGTTGAGGCAGGGGGTCGGGGTCCAGGACGGGGTGATGGCTCTGGGGTGGGGGCAGGGATGAGGGGTTCCAGGTGTGGGAGGAAGCTCTGGGCTGGGGCAGGAGGTTGAAGTGCAGGGGGGTGAGGGCTCTGGGGTGCAAGAGGGGGCTCTGGGTTTGGGGGGGTTCAGGGCTGGGGCAGGGGGTTGGGGTGCAGACTTACCTCGGGCGGCTCCTGGTCAGCGGTGCAGCAGGGGGGACCTACTGGCCACTTCCAGGGTGCAGCGCGGTGCCCTAGGACACGTAGGGACCAGCCTGCCTGAGCCCTGCAGCACCGCTGACCGGACTTTATAACCCAGTCACCCCACTGGGAGCTCCAGGGTCCCCCTGTCCCATGTGGTACCTGGGAGCTCTGGGATCCACCCACAGCAGCTGGGAGCTGTGGGGTCCATCCGTGGTGGCATGGGCCTGTGGGAGCCCCTTCCGCCACTGGTGGCTGATAGCTGTGAGGCCCCCACCTGCCGACATCTCCAGTCTTGCTGCCACAGGGCTGAGGCGGAAAATGTCACTGAGGTCTCTGAAAGTCACAGTTTCTGTGACCCCCTTTCTATAATCTTAGCCTTAATGGTTTTTGACTGTCTCAATCTGGAGATCTGTTCTAAGGCAGATGGGACAGGGAAGACAGAAGCTCACCCCCCAGCACAGGTTTGGGCAGAAATGGCTCTTGGGCTATTTGCTGTGCATGCAGAGGACTTGTCTAGGCCGGTGGAGCAGCTCAGCCAGATGAGGAGCTGGAATAAGGAGACCTGAGCAGCCTGGAGATCCCACTTTTTCTCCACAGCCACTGCCTATCAGCAGGATTCCTCCTTCTCCTCAGTGAAACCAAATCTAAGCACCTAGATAGCTGGTCTGTCTGCTGCACCCCAATCCCTCATGCCTGAGCCTCCCTGCCAAAGTCCTGCACCTGGCTCCAGAGAATTAAGTCTCACGTGTCGCTGGGAACTCGACTTCTTGTGCCCAGAGAGTCTCGGCCCCACTCAGTAGAGGACCTGAGAAACACAGTGTCTGTCTTTGCCAAATAAGTACTTGGAAAGGTTTTGTTCCTGTGACCACATGGCCTAATGGATAAGTTGTCTGACTTTGGATCAGGCGTTTGAGGGTTCAAGTCCCTCCATGGTTGTGTTGGTGCAGTTTTACCTTTGTGCTGAAACTCCTGCTCCCTTCAGGGCTGGAACCTCTTCTTGGCCGCTCAGGCCAATGCTCTGGCCAGGATCTTATATGGGGGGACAAGGGCATCCACACTTCGGGATCCCCTGCAGAGGGACGGACACCCACACACCCAGGATTCTGTATGGGGGGCAGAGGTACCCGGACACCTGGGCTCCTGGACGGGGGATGGGGGGCACCAAAACATCCGGGATCTTACCTGGGAGGACAGCGGCGCCTGCAGCTCGACATGAGACGGGGGCAGGGGAAGCAGGACCATTTCCCAGTTCCAGGCTGTCCCCGTCTGGCCCAGGCACAGAGCTCACAAGCAGAGTTTAAAGCTCCAGCTGCCAGGCCACAAAACAAAGTGGGCTCTGTGGCTGGTGCCTGTGATCCCAGCTCCTGAGGAGACTGAGGCCGAGGCCAGCGGATCACTTGAGCTCAGGAGTTCTGGGCTGCAGGGCGCTGTGCCGATCGGGTGTCCGCACTAAGTTCAGCATCAATATGGTGAGCTTGGGGTCCCCAGGTTGCCTAAGGAGGGGTGAACCGGCCCAGGTTGGAAACAGAGCAGGTCAAAACTCCTGTGCTGATCAGTAGTGGGATCACACCTGTGAATAGCCCCTGCAGCGTAGCCTCAGTGAGACACAGTCTCTTTTTAGACACCCCCCATAGAGCCTGGAGGGGGGGATGGGAGCACCCACACGCTGGGGATTCTGACTTGCGGGGAGGAACGCCCCCCTGTGACACGGATCTTGAAAAGGGGAGCAGCGACACCCACACACCACAGAGGCTGGATGGGGGCAGGGGAACCACACACGGGAGCTAGTTCATGGGGTGGGGGACACACCCATATGCTCCATTGCACCATTCTTAATGAGAAGAGCGGGGGCATCCACACAACACGGATCCTTAACGGGTGGGGGGAAACCCACACACTCCACTATTAACCAGGAGGGACAGGGGCACCAGACACCCCCAGTAGTGTGGAGAACACCCACATCCACTGGATCCCTCATGGGGGGTAAGACAGAGGGGATTGTAAAGGGGCCCAGCACACCCACGCACCAGGGATTGTTAAGGGTTGAAGGGACATGGACACCCACACACACTGAGATCACGTCCTTGGAGGAACGCAAACCCTCCACAGAAGGACCTGGTCTGTTTTATGATGGCAGCCCAGCCTGGGTGAGTCAAAGTCTCTTTTTATACAGGCACGCCCCAGAGATCCTGACTAGGGGGAGAGAGACACCCACCCACCAGAGATCCTTAATGGTCTAGGGTGCACCCACACACCAGGGATTCTTATGGGTGGCAGCAATGGAGACAGCCAGACACACTGAGATCACTTCCTCCAAGGAGCCTGGGCCAGACAGGGAGACACAGTCCCCCTTTACAGATCTGCCAGACAACCTTCCTCCCACCCCCTCCACACAATGTTCTTATTTGGAGGTGAAGCCAGGGAAATCACATGGAGGATTCTTATCTGGGGAACTGGGGGGACCCACTTACCACCAGAGATTCTTAAGAGCAGGAGGAACAGGGACTCCCACCTCTGCAGCATGGGGGTGGGTCGCCTGCTGGGATCATCGGGGCATATTTCACCTCGTCAGCTCCCTGCCATTGCCTTGGGGGCCCCTTGTTCGCTGCCTCTGGCACCCAGTTTAGCCTCCGTCCTGAGGGCTGAAACGCTTTGATCTGACTAAGGTCTGTGGGATCAATACGTGTCATGGTGTAATTCTGTGTTATTCGGGGGTCAGACTAGCTGAGCTAATGGCCCCTTCTGCCCTTAAACACCATGAAAACATTTCCCTGGTTTCCCCTTGTGCCTGACAGACACCACGGTGAGGGGCCCAATAGAAGATCCTGGACACAGCGCTCTGGCTCTTACGTTACTTGGGGACGTCAGCGCTTTCCTAGCAAAGCTGCTGCTAAAGCGCTGGATTTGGGGAACGGTTCGGCTCCGGTTCAGAGATCTGCCTGCGGGGTGTGAACCTGCCACGAGGAGCGGGAAACGCAACCAGCAACGGGAGGAGTTGGCTGAGCTCCAGGCTGCCCCCGTGTGGCCAAAGCTTAGAACTGAGCAGCGGAGTTTAAAGCTGGCGCTGGGAGGGACCTGAACACGCGGGGCACGAAGGCTCCTGCGTGTAATGCTTGTTGGGTGGGCAGCTGAGTGTTTCTGGGAAGTTTGGGGTCGCCAGTCCTCCTAGGGAGAGGGGAGCCACGTCAACCCAGGAAAGGAGGCCGGCAAAACTCTGATACCAATTGGCAGTGGAACTGCCCCTGTGAAGAGCCACTGCAGCCCCGCCAGGGAGAGCCGGTCTCTCTTTATGCAGCCCCCCGCCTGCCATTCCTCAGGACGAGGGTTGTGCTCAAAGATCTGTGCCCCGTGTTTTCACCTCCGTGTGAAGCGCGCAGTGCAAATAACCCTCAGTGCATCAGCTCAGTTCCAGGCTCCACTTCCACCCGCTCAGAGCGCAGAGCTCCCAGGCTGAGCCTGAAGTTGGAAGCGGGAGACCCTGTAACCAGCCGGGCCCCGTGGCTGGTGCCTGTGATCCCAGCTCCTGGGGAGGCTGAGGCCGGCGGATCGCTTGAGCTCAGGAGTTCTGGACTGCAGGGGGCTGTGCCAATCGGGTGTCCGCCCTAAGTTCGGCATCAATATGGTGATCCTGGGCAAGCTTAGGGTCCCCAGGTTGCCTAAGGAGGGGTGAACCGGCCCAGGTCAGAAATGGAGAAGGTCAAAACTCCCGTGCTGATCAGTAGTGGGATCGTGCTTGTGAATAGCCCCTGCAGCATAGCCTGGGCAAGACACTGAGACACGGTCTCTTTTTATACAGACACCCCCCCCACAGAGCCTGGAGGGGGGATGGGAGCACCCACACGATGGGGATTCTGAATTGGGGGGAGGGACGCACCCAAGCAACACGGATCTTGAAAAGGGGAACAGAGACACCCACAGATCCCGGATGGGGGCAGGCAGGGGAAACCACACACTGGAGCTAGTTCATGGGGTGGGGGACAGAGACACCCACCAGAGATCCTGGATGGGAGCACCCACATGATGGGGATCTTGAACTGGGAGGAGGGAAGCACCATGTCCCAGAGGTTGTGAAGGGGGAACAGGGACACCCACACACCAGGTGTCTTGCAGCAAGAGCTGCGGTCTTCATTTACACACGGCAGTGATGGGGATTTAACCAAATCCCGTGCGGAGCTTGTTCCACTGGATGATTAGCCTCACGGTTAAAAAATGATCATTTCCAGTTGGCATTTTGTGACATTGACTGCAAACCAATGGGGTCGTGTTCAACCTTTGTCTGGTGAATTAAAGAACCCTTTCAAATCAGATATTCCCCCCTCTGGGAATTTTTAAAACTGTGTATTTAAAAACAGTGATTAAATCCCCACTTAACCTCCAGTCAATGAAATAAATTGAGCTTCTTCAATCTCTCGCTGTGGACAGAAGAGGGCAATGCACATTTTCCTTGTTTTTAAAGGCAAAAATCCTGATCTTTCCAAGGGGATCTTCTGCTTCAACGGTCAGTTTAGGGAAGGATTTGGCTTCCTGGGTTATAATCTGCCCGCTCGGTTATAATCTGCGGTCTGAAGGGTCAAATTTAGATGAGGCCATTAGTGCTGCTCCCGTGTGGCCGGAGAGGGGAGCTCACAAGCAGAGTTGAAAGCTGGAGCTGGGAGGGCCCTGGCTGGACACGCGGGACACAAAGGCTCTCGCGTGGGATCCTCGCTGTGCAGTCGGAGGCTGAGGCGATCTGACGGAATTCAGGGCTGCACCCTGCCATGCTGAGCCGGTGTCTGCGCTAAGGTTGGAGTCAATCAGGTGATTCTGGGAAGTTCGGGGTCCCCAGGCTCCCACAGGAGGGTGAAGCAGGTCACCCCTGGAGCAAGTTAAAGCTGCAGGTTGACAGTGGGGTTGCTGCCCCTGGGAACAGCTGCTGTAGCACCGCCTGGGCAGGACAGCGAGAGCCAGTTATACCCCCCCCCCTCCCCCAGCCTGTATCGGGGGATGGGAGCGCTCACACCCTGGGGACCCACCCACCAGAGATCTTGTAGGGGGGACCCTGAGCTGGGGCAGAGGGAGGCCCCTGTGCACCAGGGATGCTGTAAGGGCGAACAGGGGCACCCACCCACCCACCTGAGATATTCTGGGGGGGGACAGTGGCACCCACACACCCAGGATCTTGTAGGGGGGGACAAGGGCATCCACACTCTGGGATCCTCTGCAGAGGGACGGACACCCACACATCCAGGATTCTGTATGGGGGGCAGAGGTACCCGGACACCTGGGCGGGGGAAGGGGGCGCCGAAACATCCGGGATCTTACATGAGAGGACAAAGGAGCCTGCACCCTGACATGAGATGGGGGCGGGGGAAGCAGGAGCATTTCCCAGTTCCAGGCTGTCCCCGTCTGGCCAAGGCACAGAGCTCACAAGCAGAGTTTAAAGCTCGAGCTGCCAAGCTCCAAAACAAGCCGGGCTCTGTGGCTGGTGCCTGTGATCCCAGCATCTGGGGAGGCTGAGGTCGGCGGATTACTTGAGCTCAGGAGTTCTGGGCTGCAGGGGGCTGTGCCGATCGGGTGTCCACACTAAGATCAGCATCAATATGGTGATCCCAGGGAAGCTTGGGATCTCCAGGTTGTCTAAGGAGGGGTGAACCGGCCCAGGTTGGAAACAAAGCAGGTCAAAACTCCTGTGCTGATCAGTAGTGGGATCGCGCCTGTGAATAGCCCCTGCAGTGTAGCCTAGGTGAGACACGGTCTCTTTTTAGACACACCCCCCATAGTGCCTGGAGGGGGGGATGGGAGCACCCACACGCTGGGGAATCTGAGTTGGGGGGAGGGACGCCCCCCTGCAACACGGATCTTGAAAAGAGGAACAGTGACACCCACACACCACAGAACCTGGATGGGGGCAGGGGAACCACACACGGGAGCTAGTTCATGGGGTGGGGGACACACCCATATGCTCCGCTGCACCATTCTTAATGAGAAGAACTGGGGCATCCGCACAACACGGATCCTTAACGGGCGGGGGGGGGACACCCACACACTCCACTATTAACCAGCAGGGACAGGGGCACCAGACACCCCCAGTAGGGTGGAGAACACCCACAGCCACCGGATCCCTCATGGGGGGTAAGACAGAGGGGATTGTAATGGGGCCCAGCGCACCCACGCACCAGGGATTGTTAAGGGCAGGAGGAACAGGGACTCCCACCTCTGTAGCATGGGGGTGGGTCGCCTGCTGGGATCATCTGGGCATATTTCACCTGGTCAGTTCCCTGCCATTGCCTTGGGGGCCCCTTGTTCGCTGCCTCTGGTACCCAGTTTAGCCTCCTTCCTGAGGGCTGAAACGCTTTGATCTATCTAAGGTCTGTGGGATCAGTGTGTGCCATGGTGTAATTCTGTGTTATTCGGGGGTCAGACTAGCTGAGCTAATGGTCGCTTCTGCCCTTAAACGCCATGAAAACATTTCCCTGGTTTCTCCTTGCGCCTGACAGACACCACGGTGAGGGGCCCAATAGAGGATCCTGGACACAGCGCTCTGGCTCTTACTTTACTTGGGGACGTCAGCGCTTTCCTAGCAAAGCTGCTGCTAAAGCGCTGGATTTGGGGAACGGTTCGGCTCCGATTCAGAGATCTGCCTGCGGGGTGTGAACAGGGCCGGCTCCAGACCCCAGCGCGCCAAGCGCGTGCTTGGGGCGGCGTCCTGCGGGGGGTGTCAGGCGGCCCCGGTGGACCTCCCGCAGGCATGCCTGCGGGAGGTCCACCGGAGCCGGGGACCGGTGACCGCCAAAGCGCCCCCCGTGGCACGCCGGCACAAATACTAGAGCCGCCCCTGCCGGCAGTCGCGGGGAGCCCAGAGCCCTTTAAATCCCAGCCGTGGCTGGGAGTCAGAGGGCTCTGCGCTGCCAGCTGCGGCGGGTCTGGGGCAGCAGGAGATGGGCGGGGGGGAGCCCAGGGCTGGGGCAGCAGCAGGGTGGAGGGAGGGCACTGGTGGGGAGGAAAGGGGGAAGCCCAGTGCTGTGGCAGTGGGTGTGTGTGGGTGTGGGGAGAGCCCAGGACTGGGGCAGCAGGAAGGTACGGGGGAGCCCAGCGCTGGGAAGGGGGGCAGCCAATTTTTTTTTTGCTTGGGGCTGCAAAAAAACCTAGAGCCGGCCCTGGGAGTGAACCTGCCACAAGGAGCAGGAAACGCAACCAGCAACGGGAGGTGTTGGCTGAGCTCCAGGCTTCCCCCGTGTGGCCAAAGCTTAGAACTGAACAGCAGAGTTTAAAGCTGGCGCTGGGAGGGACCTGAACACGCGGGGCATGAAGGCTCCTGCGTGTAACGCTTGTTGGGTGGGCAGCTGAGTGTAGCCGACTGCCGGAGTTCAGGGCTGCACCCCGGGGTGCTGAGCAGGTGCCTGTGCTCAGGTTGGCCTCGCTATGCTGGTTTCTGGGAAGTTTGGGGTCGCCAGTTCCCCCTAGAGAGAGGTCAGCCCAGGAAGGGAGGGCGGCAAAATTCTGGTACCATTTGCCAGTGGGACTGCCCCTGTGAAGAGCCACTGCAGCCCCGCAAGGGACAGCCGGTCTCTCTTTATGCAGCCCCCCGCCACCATTCCTCAGGACGAGGGTTGTGCTCAAAGATCTGTGCCCCGTGTTTTCACCTCCGTGTGAAGCGCACAGTGCAAATAACCCTCAGCGCCTCAGCTCAGTTCCAGGCTCCACTTCCACCTGCTCAGAGCGCAGAGCTCCCAGGCTAAGCCTGAAGTTGGAAGCGGGAGACTCTGTAACCAGCTGGGCCCCATGGCTGGTGCCTGTGATCTCAGCTCCTGGGGAGGCTGAGGCCGGCGGATCGCTTGAGCTCAGGAGTTCTGGGCTGCAGGGGGATGTGCCGATCAGGTGTCCGCACTACGTTTGGCATCAATATGGTGATCCCGGGGAAGCTTGGGGTCCCCAAGTTGCCTAAAAAGGGGTGAACCGGCCCAGGTCGGAAACAGAGCAGGTCAAAACTCCCGTGCTGATGAGTTGTGGGATCGTGCCTGTGAATAGCCCCTGCAGCATAGCCTGGGCAAGACAGTGAGACACAGACACCCCCTGCAGAGCCTGGAGCGGGGGATGGGAGCACCCACATGCTGGGGATTCTGACTTGGTGGAAGGGATGCACCCAAGCAACATGGATCTTGAAAAGGGGAAGAGAGACACCCACAGATCCCAGATGGGGGCAGGCAGGGGAAACCACACACTGGAGCTAGATCATGGGGTGGGGGACAGAGACACCCACCAAAGGTCCTGCATGGGAGCACCCACGTGAGGGGGATCTTGAACTGGGAGGAGGGAAGCAGCATGTAGCAGAGGTTCTGAAGGGGGAACAGGGACACCCACACACCAGGTGTCTTGCAGCAAGAGCTGCAGTCTTGATTTACACAGGGCAGTGATGGGGAATTAACCACGTCCCTTGCAGAGCTTGTTCCACTAGATGATTAGCCTTATTGATCAACACTACGAGTTTATATCGAATTTAGCAGCGTTAAATCGCATTAACCCTGCACCCGTCCACACAATGAAGCCCTTTATATCGATATAAAGGGCTCTTAATACCGATATCTGTACTCCTCCCCGACGAGGGGAGTAGCGCTGAAATCGATATTGCCATGTCGGATTAGGGTTAGTGTGGCCGCAATTCGAAGGTATTGGCCTCCAGGCGCCATCCCACAGTGCACCATTGTGACCACTCTGGACAGCAATCTGAACTCGGATGCACTGGCCAGGTTGACAGGAAAAGCCCTCCGAACTTTTGAATTTAATTTCCTGTTTGCCCAGCGTGGAGTGCCGATCAGCACAGGTGACCATGCAGTCCCAGAATCCAAAAAAGAGCTCCAGCATGGACCGTAGGGGAGATACTGAAGCTGATCTCTGTATGGGGAGATGAATCTGTTCTATCAGAACTCCGTTCCAAAAGACGAAATGCCAAAATATTTGAAAAAATCTCCAAGGCCATGATAGACAGAGGCCACAACAGGGACTCAACACAGTGCTGAAACTTAAGGAGCTGAGACAAGCATACCAGAAAGCCAAAGAATGAAATGGATGCTCACAGAGGGAGGGGCGACTGACGACTGTAGCTATCCCACAGTTCCCGCCCTCTCCGAAAACCATTTGAATTCTTGGCTGATTTCCCAAAGCCTGAAGGGTCAAAAACATTGTTGCAGGTGGTTCAGGGTATATGTCATCCCCCCACTCCCCCCGTGAAAGCAAAGGGAAAAAAATCATTTCTCGCCTTTTTTCAATGTCACCGTATGTCTACTGGATGTTGCTGTCAGACGCGGTGCTGCAGCGCTACACAGCAGCATCCTCTTCCCTTCCCTTCCCTTCCGGATGGCAGATGGTACAGTAGGACTGGTATCTGTCATCATTGTCCAGTGAGTGCTCCTGGCTAGCCTCAGTGAGGTCGCCCGGGGGCGCCTGGGCAAAAATGGGAATGACTCCCAGGTCATTCTCTTCTTTAAGCTTTGTCTAATGGAGATTCAGTCCTGCCTGCAATATCATAGCAGCTGGAGGCTGCCTTCCCCTCCCACTTTGAGCTCTACTTGCACAGGCAATAAAGTCAGTGTTGTTTCAAATTCCTGCATTCTTTATTACTTTGTCACACAAATAGGGGGATAACTGCCATGGTAGCCCAGGAGGGGTGGGGGAGGAGGGAAGCAATGGGTGGGGTTGTTGCAGGGGCACCCCCTAGAATGGCATGCAGCTCATCATTTCTGTGGGATGTCTGGGGCTCTGACCTGGATCGGCCGTTTGCTTCTCTGGTTCTTTTGTAGGCTTGCCTGATAGAACTGACTCTCCCTTTAGACAAAACTTAAAGAAGGGAATGACCTGGGGAGTCATTCCCATTTTTGTCCATATGCCCCCAGCCAACCTCACCAAGGCCAGCCAGGAGCACCCATGACAGCAGTAAATGGTACAGTATAACTGGCAACTGTCATTGTCAACTTGCAAAGCAGCAGACGGGACGGTATGGCTGGTAACCATCTTTGCTAACTTGCAAAAGGCAAGGGGATGCTGCTGTGTAGCACTGCAGTACCGCGTCTGTCAGCACCATCCAGTAGAGATACAGTGACAGTGAGAAAAGGCTGAACGGGCTCCATGGTTGCCGTGCTATGGCATCTGCCCGGGCAATCCAGGGAAAAGGGCGCGAAATGATTGTCTGCCGTTGCTTTCACAGAGGGAGGATTGACTGAAGACATTTACCCAGAATCACTCACGACACTGTTTTTGCCCCATCAGGCATTGGGATCCCAACCCAGAATTCCAGTGGGCGGGGGAGACTGTGGGAACTACGGGATAGCTATGGGATAGCTACCCACAGTGCAACGCTCCGGAAATCGATGCTAGCCTCGGTACATGGACGCATACCGCCGAATTAATGTGCTTAGTGTGGCCACGTGCACTCGACTTTATACAATCTGTTTCCAAAAACTGGTTTCTGTAAAATTGGAATAATCCCATAGTGTAGACATACCCTGTGATTAACAACTTTGGTGGCTAATTGAAAGGCTGATTGTTCAAACCCAAGTGAAGATGGAGGTGTTTTTTTTTTTAGTGATGAGAATCCAGTATATATTAACAAGCAGAAAATCTCCTCAATGCTGCTCTAGCCTCATTGGGCAAGCATAAGTGGCATTTTTGCCAGATGCGTTGGTGGTATAGTGGTGAGCATAGCTGCCTTCCAAGCAGTTGACCTGGGTTCAATTCCCAGCCAATGCAGGGATACGATGTTTTCTTCCCTGGGAATTGGTTTAATTTCAGTCACATTGTATCAGTTTATCAAGGGAATGAGAGAATCAATGTCCTACAGGTCATTCAACACACAATGAAGGAAGAAAGGGGCGGGACTGTACAATGAGCTGTTGGAGTTATCCTGGTATTACAATGTTTGGTTTTTTTTTTTTAAATCTTTACTTCCCTCTCCCTTTTAGTCTCAGAGCCTTTAAGGTCAGAAGGGACCAGTGTGATCATCTAGACCGACCTGCTGCACCTTGCAGGCCAAAAGACCCCACCCACCCGCTCCTGTAATAGACCCGGGAGGGGAGGCAGCTCGGTGCACTGCCCCTACCCCAGGCAGCACATGGAGGCCCTCTGCTCCCCTCCCCCAATGGGTGTGCAGAGATGTGCCAGCAGCACTGAGGTGGCTCTGTGCCCACTCTGCCTCCGTCCCTCCGTGCCGCTCCCAGAAGTGGTTGGCACGTCCCAGCATCCCCTGGGGCGGGGGAGTGTCTCCATTCACTGCCTCTGCCCCGAGTACCAACTCCGCAGCTCCCATTGGCCAGGAACTGCAGCCAATGGGAGCTCTGGGAGCAGTGCCTGCAGACAGCGGCACACAGACACCCCCTGCCATGGCCCACCTAGGAGCTGCTGCCGGAGGGTTGTGTGTACCAGTCACTTTGGGAGCTGCAGTGCCCGGGGTAAGTGCCACCCCTCCTGCACCCCAACCCCCTCCCCCAGCGCAGAGCCCGCACCCCGCACCCAAATTTCCTCCCAGAGCTTTGCTTGTCATCCTTTCACCCAGAACTGTCCTTCTTCTCCTGGGCTGCAAGTAGCCATCCCTGGGAAGCCAAGAGGCAGGCACAGGATTCTACCTTCCAGCAGCCAACCGCACCTCCCCAGGCTTTGCAGAACGACTGGTGACGCTCTACTAACCCCACTTAGCTGCACTGAGGTGCTTAGCTTCTGCCCTGCCTTCCTCAGCTCGACTTTCCTCTTTTCCCCCATTCCTGCCTCACTTCCTCCTTTGGCAAGTCACGCAGAGGAGGCAGCAGGAAGAGCCGGCCGCCATAGGCCAACCTCCAAGGGCAGAGGAGACCAAGCCACAAGGCTTCAAAGGGTGACTGGCCAAGGTCCTCTAGCTTTCCCATACTGAGGCTAAGGCTTTTTCCCAGCTCATTTCACCACCCTCTATCCTGCAGGGGTTGGGGTTATCGCAGATGTTACCCAAAATTGGGCCAGCTAGTCAGCGTAGGGAGGACTAATGACCCAACAGAGTTTGGCAGAAAGCAGCACGTTTATTATACTGACAGCTAAGCTCAAAAGAAGAAGCGGGGGGTGGTGGTGTCACAGTCACACACTCACGCTTCCAGGACAGGCACAGCACTGGAGATGTCAGGATTCTGCAAGGTAAGTGTCCCACAGCGCAGCTATGGATGGTGCAATGAAGGGTGTGATCGCTGCCTAATTAGAGTCCCAGACACCTTGTCTACCTGGGAGCTCTTCTGCTCTTCAACCAGCCCATTCATCCCACGAGCATTCCAGGAGGGAGCGGGAGGGGAAAAGCCACTTCACAGGCATTCAGAGAGGGAGAGGAGACAAAAGTGGGAGCAGGGGAAGTGTAACAGACCTTTTGAGCATAGAAATCACTGCTGCTCCTACAACAGCAGGGATAGGCCACTAGGAGCTGGGAAAATTAAGCCATCATGTTTCTGAACCAGGGACCTTTTACGTGTCAAGCAAACGTGATAACCACTACACTACAGAAACTCTGTCACAGGGCTCTGCCCCTCCCTTCATAAGACCATAAGAATGGCCATATTGGGTCAGACCAAAGGTCCATCCAACCTCACATCCTATCTGCCAACAGTGGCCAATGGCGGGTGCCCCAGAGGGACTGAACCTAACAGGTAATGAGCAAGTGATCTCTCTCCTGCCATCCATCTCCACCCTCTGACAAACAGGCTAGGGGCACCATTCCTTACCCAGCCTGGCTAATAGCCATTCATGGACTTATCCTCCATTAATTTATCTGCAAAAAGAAAGATGAGTACTTGTGGCACCTTAAGCCTGGTCTACACTAGGCGTTTAAACCGGTTTTAGGAGCGTAAAACCGATTTAACGCCACACCCGTCCACACTAAGAGGCCCTTTATATCGGTATAAAGGGCTCTTTAAACCGGTTTCTGTACTCCTCCCTAACGAGAGGAGTAGCGCTAATATCGGTATTACCATATCGGATTGGGGTTAGTGTGGCCGCAGATCGACGGTATTGGCCTCCGGGCGGTATCCCACAGTGCACCACTGACCGCTCTGGACAGCAATCTGAACTCGGATGCAGTGGCCAGGTAGACAGGAAAAGCCCCGCGAACTTTTGAATATTTCCTGTTTGCCCAGTGTGGAGCTCTGATCAGCACGGGTGGTGATGCAGTTAAAAATCAAAATAAAGAAAGAGCTCCCGCATGGACGATGCGGACGTGATCGCTGTAAGGGCAGGCAAATCTGTTCTATCAGCGCTCCGTTACAGAAGACGAAATTCAAAAGGAGTGACTGACGACATTTACCCAGAACCACCCGCAACAATGATTTTTGCCGCATCAGGCACTGGGATCTCAACCCGGAAATTCCAAGGGGCGGGGGAGGCTGCGGGAACTATGGGATAGCTACGGAATAGCTACCCACAGTGCAATGCTCCAGAAATCGACGCTAGCCTCGGACCGTGGACGCACACCACCGATTTAATGTGTTTAGTGTGGCCGTGCACACTCGATTTTATACAATCTGTTTTGTTAAACCGGTTTATGTAAATTCGGAATAATCCCGTAGTGTAGACGTACCCTTAGAGACTAACAATTTTATTTGAGCGTAAGCTTTGCTGGGCTAAAACCCACTTCATTGGATACATGCAGTGGAAATACAGCAGGGAGATATATATATATATACACAGAGAACATGAAAAAAAATGGGTGTTGCCATACACACTATAACGAGAGTGAACAGTTAAGGTGAGCTATTATCAGCAGGAGAAAAAAAACCTTTTGTAGTGATAATCAGGATGACCCATTTCCAACAGTTGACCAGAAGATGTGAGTAACAGTAGGGGGACAAATAAATATGGGGAAATAGTTTGTCTTTGTGTAATGACCCATCCACTCCCAGTCTTTATTCAAGCCTAATTTAATGGTGTCCAGTTTGCAAATTAATTCCAATTCAGCATCTCTCGTGGGAGTCTGTTGTTGAAGGTTTTTTGTTGTAATATTGCGACTTTTAGGTCTGTAAATGCGTGACCAGGAGATTGAAGTGTTCTCCAACTGGTTTTTGAATGTTATAATTCTTGACATGTGATTTGTGTCCATTTATTATTTTACGTGGAGACTGTCTGGTTTGGCCAATGTACATGGCAGAGGGGCATTGCTGGCATATATCACATTGGTAGATGTGCAGGTGAACGAGCCTCTGATAGTGTGGCTGAAGTGATTAGGTCCTATGATGGTGTCCCCTGAATAGATATGTGGACAGAGATGACAATGGGCTTTGTTGCAAGGATAGGTTCTTGGGTTAGTGTTTTTGTTGGTGAGTATTTGCTTCAGGTTGGGGGGCTGTCTGTAAGCAAGGACTGGCCTGTCTCCCACGATCTGTGAGAGTGAGGGATCATCCTTCAGGATAGGTTGTAGATCCTTGATGATGCCCTGGAGAGGTTTTAGATCTGGCTCCAGTTCACACTGTGGATGCTCAGGTACTAAGAGTACAATAATAACAACAGCGCAGTTGGCAGGATTTGAACCTGCGCAGGGAAACCCCAATGGATTTCTAGTCCACCGCCTTAACCACTCAGCCACAACTACTTGGTATGCAGCTGGTCCACTACATGATGATTCTGTTCTCACTGAATTGTCACTTCAAATTGCTCAGACCAGCTTCCCCAGCACACTCATGACTGCGCATCAGTGTAAGTGTGTCCTTGGCTGAACAGCGAGAATTCCTGCCCATTTCCCTTCTGGTTGGAACAGGATGAGAGCGTGTTTGTGTGAATGACATTGCTGTAGATTGTTGTTCATTCCCCACTCTGACAATTCAGACAGTCCCTTTCCTAGTCAAATCTCCACACATCGTTCCAATAGCTGGGGGCAGGATTTCTCTGGGGCAGTGAAATTTTTTCAGGGGGCTGGTGCATGAACTCAGCCTTGCATTCCACCCTTGATGTTTCATGGACTAACAACAGCAGAAAGAAAGAGCTGAGCCAATATCTCCTTGGCAGGGATGCAGGTGGCCACGTCCCCTCTGTCTGACCGTCGCCATTGCAGGAGAGAAGGATTCACTGGAATCGAATGTCCTGGCTCAGACCAGAGACACAGGGAGGTTGCTACATAGCACCTTGGGAGCCTGGGTGTTTCTCTGCTTCTCGCCAGCTGGGGAAAAGCCTCTTGGGGTAAAATCTCCTGCCCCACTGCCAAAGTGAGCATGAAGAGTGGGAACAGTAAGAGGCTCCACCAGGTGGGCTGGCCCTGCTTTCCTACCATCTTCTGATGTTGGCCACAGAGCATCAGCAGCCGCCCCGCATGCTCCTCTGCGGGTGGCCTTCAGTGAGTGTTTGGCATGGCAGTGAGCAGCCTTGCTGGGTGTTTTTGTGCCTGTCTGAAGGCCACACATAGGCATGGTCCTGCCCTCCTCTGGCCCTGACCTTGGTTGCTCTGTGGCTTTTAAGCCTTCCCTTGGAGCTGTCAGCACCAGCCGACTCTGCTCTAGGTGCCCAGAGGAGGAGAGGTGCTGGGCTCCAGCCTGGGAAGCCTGGCCCTGGCCCTGCTTCCTTTAAATGCCATGTGGGCAAGAGGAAGAGTGTGGCAGCTACAGGGACCAAAGTTGTGGACATCAGGTGAAGCAGCAAGAAACCCAAGCATCAGGTCAACCCACAGGAATCTCTAGCCAGACGGTTAAGTTCTAGGACCCCACCCTCTGGCGGCCCAGCTGGACCAGAGACCCATCTCCAATGGGCACCAGTGACCCAGGAGGAGGAGAAAAAAAATCACTCTAACTCAGCTAGGGACAGAGTAACAAAGCACCTTGAGCTTCAAGGCTTTGCAGCAAACCAACATACCTGCCACAGGTCCCACTGAGATTCAAACTCAGATTCCAGGATTCAAAGTCCTGAGTGCTGCCCATTACACCATGGGACCTGCTGCTGTTTTGTTTTCTAGACCCCTGTGACTCTCAGCTGGCTGGTTTGCACTCTGCACTTATTGCTTCCCACCAGCGGCTTCCTCTCGCAGGACTCTCTCTCCTCCTCCAGCAACTATAGTCCTGCACTACCAGATCCGCGGGTCCTGCCCTGAGTCCCCGCATCCCCCTGCTTTGTCTCCGTTCCTTGCAGGCTGCAAAAATGTCAGGGGAGGCCACCCCTCCCTTCACTCGGTGCTCCTGCTCATATCGGCCAGCTGCAGCCTCATCTCCTGGAACTCGGGCAGCTGTTGCTTGATCTGGTCGTACAGTCACACGCTGACTGGCTCCCCTGCCTGGATGCTCTTGTGGAAATCCCACAGGCGACGCTGCAGGACTTGGCGCTGTTGGTTTCTTTAATGTTGAGATGTTTCCCCAGCCACTGGAACAAAGCCGTCAACTCCTCCCTCACCGACTCCCACCAATCCCCCTGGTTGCCATAGGACCCTCTGATGCTTTCCCATTCTGCCAACATCGCCAGGCCTCACCCCCTGCTCCTTTATCTTGCAAGCTCTGGCTGTTCAGCTTCAATATCCTCTGCCCTGGGTCAGGGACAGGGGCAGCTCCAGGCACCAGCGCAGCAAGCTGCGGGGGGTGGCCTGCCGATCGTTGTGAGGGTGGCAGTCAGGCTACCTTCAGCAGCCTGCCTGCAGGAGGTCCCCTGGTAATGCGGATTCGGCGGCATGCCTGCGGGAGCTCTGCCAGTCCTGCAGCTTCATCGGCAATTCAGTGGTGGTTACGCCGAAGGCACGGGACCGGCAGACCTCCCTCAGGCATGCCGCCAAATCTGTGTTACCAGAGGACCTCCTGCAGGTGTTGGGATAGATCTGTATTACATTATATACTAATGTTAGATGTGTAGAAAGTGTGACTAGAAAGGAGCAGTGTGACGGTGCAGCCCGTGGGAGCCAGCTGAGGTCACTCAATCAGGGTGAACTGCAAACAAAACGGGGCAGACAAACCCCAAATGCTGGTGGTTATTCCAATATTTAGATTTACCAACCTGCACAAAACAGCTTCTGTAGCACCTCACTGGTCACTCAGAAGTCCAAACAACGCAGTTTCCTTAAAGTGCCCAGCCTCAGGCCTCCATCCAGACACACACGTCAAATATGATGATGATTCCTGAAAATCTTATCTCATCATATAAAAGAAAAGGTTCTTCCAATCCCAAAGGATCAGCCACACACCCAGGTTCAATTATAACTTAGATCTTACCCAAAATAGACGCCACAGCCAATTGTTATTAACTCAGCTAGAATTTATTAAAGAAGAAAAGAGAGAGAGAGAGTGTTGGTTAAAAGATCAATATACAGACAGACTTGAATTCAATTCTTGAAGTTCAGATGCATAGATGAGGTGAGCTTGTAGTTGCCAAAAGTACTTTTAGAAATGGTCGAGAGGTTATAGTCCAATGTCCATATTCAGGGTGACCCCAGTCACTGACTCGGGATCTCAATGCTTAAGGTTTCCCCCTCTTGAAACCCAAAGCAGATCTGAGATGAAGCAGGATCATGTCCCAGGGTTCTTATACATTTCCAGCAGCCTTTTGGCCTGATAAAACAATGGGCTTAACTCCTTCTCCCAAACATCCTGGCAATTAGCACAGGGTAATTTACCCATTAAACAGTTCAGATCCAGGTTAGCACAATCTTCAAAGAGACACAGAGACAATAATACTATTTCACTCAAGTATCATCATAAATGTTAATATTCCTTTTCTGATCTTTGAATTAAAACTACAGCAATAGACAAGACTTGTTTGCTGATATCACAAGACCTGAGCAAACATCTCCCCTTCTACCTCTAACAATGCAGACTTGCATTTCAAAGCTCTGTTCATTTATAGATCTTCCTAACCAAACCTTAAGGTTCACCCATGGGTCAGGTCAGTGGGTGAGGTGAGTTGATTAACTCTTTCTGGCCCTGTCACCTTTCAATGAAATATTATATTATACTCATACCGTCACAGGAGGTCAGGAATGGGATGGCAGGGGCTGCAGGTCGGGAGTGAGGGGCACTGGTAGAGCTGGGGGAAGCCCAGGGGGCTGCGGGTCGGGAGTGAGGGGCACCAGCAGAACTGTGAGTCTGGAGGTCAGGGCTGGGATAGCAGGGGCTGCGGGTTGGGAGTGAGAAACACCACCAGAGCTGGAGGGAGCCCAGAGGGCTGCAGGTTGGGAGTGAGGGGCACTGGTAGAGCTGGGGGAACCCAGGGGGCTGCGGGTCAGGAGTGAAGGGCACCATCAGAGCTGGAGGGAGCCCAGGGGGCTGCGGGTCGGGAGTGAGGAGCACCACTAGAGCTGGGGGGAACCCAGGAGGCTGCAGGTCGGGAGTGAGGGGCACCAGCAGAGCTGTGAGTCTGGAGGTCAGGACTGGAATGGCAGGGGCTGCGGGTCGGGAGTGAGTGGCACCATCAGAGCTGGAGGGAGCGCAGGGGGCTGCGGGTCGGGAGTGAGGGGCACCAGCAGAGCTGTGAGTCTGGAGGTTAGGACTGGGATAGCAGGGGCTGCGGGTCGGCAGTGAGGGGCACCATCAGAGCTGGAGGGAGCGCAGGGGGCTGCGGGTCGGGAGTGAGGGGCACCAGCAGAGCTGGAGGGAGCGCAGGGGGCTGCGGGTTGGGAGTGAGGGGCATCAGCAGAGCTGTGAGTCTGGAGGTCAGGACTGGGATGGCAGGAGCTGCGGGTCGGGAGTGACGGGCACCATCAGAGCTGGAGGGAGCGCCGGGGGCTGCGGGTCGGGAGTGAGGGGCACCAGCAGAGCTGGAGGGAGCGCAGGGGGCTGCGGGTTGGAAGTGAGGGGCACCATCAGAGCTGGAGGGAGCGAAGGGGGCTGCGGGTCGGGAGTGAGGGGCACCAGCAGAGCTGTGAGTCTGGAGGTCAGGACTGGGATGGCAGGGGCTGCGGTTCGGGAGTGAGGGGCACCAGCAGAGCTGTGAGTCTGGACGTCAGGACTGGGATAGCAGGGGCTGCGGGTCGGGAGTGAGGGGTGTCACAGAGTCCCCAGGCGATGCTCTGGAACTGCTCCCCACAAAGCCAGGCAGGACTCTGGGGAGCCTCCTCTCCCATAGAGCAGACTGTCTTCAGGGCAAGAAGCTCACACGGCTTCACCTCCTGGGTCTATCCTTGGAGCAATCAGCATCATCTGCCCCTCCGTGCGCTTCCCACAGCGCGTCCGCCCAGGCGGGGTCCTGGGGAAGCCAGAGGGTCCTGCCCCCCCACTTCACAGTCAGACGTGACTCTCAGCCAGCCAGTAACACAGAGGTTTATTTAGATGACAGGAACACAGTCGAAAACAGGTCTTGCCGGTACAGACAACAGGATCCTCCTTTAGTTAGGTCCATCTGGGGCCCCAGGGAGGCCACAGCCCTGTTGGGAGGCCCGAGCCCCATGGGGGCTCCCCTCCATTTCCCAGCCAGCTTCCAAAACTGCCAACCCCCCTCCAGCCCCTCCTCTCTGGGCTTTGTCTCCTTCCCAGGCCAGGAGGTCACCTGACCTCTTTGTTCTCCCACATCTTTAGCATCCCCTTGCAGGGGGGAAGGGCCTGGCCATTAGTTGCCATGGAGACTTCGTCACATGACCCAGTCTAGACGAAGTGAGGCAGAGTTTGGGCCAACATCAGTTTGGAACAGCCCAACTTAACCCGGCAGTTTTCTCAAAGTATCTGCTGTTGTAACCGCACGTGGTGTGGCCGTGCGAACCCCAAAGGTATCAAACATGAAAGACACATAAGGCCAGTTACGGGGACGTTTCCATGGCCAGGCCTGAGGGTTAAGCAGCTGGGCTCTAACAGCTGCCTCCTCAAAAGGAAAAGGGGCCTCAGCACCCATAAAAATAACTGGTTGCAAAAATCAATTGTCCTGCATCCATCACCACTTTAAATTCTGACCTCTCCTGCCCGATGTGTCTTTGTTTAGCAAACAAGTGAACTGGGGAACTCTGTGGCTGTTACCCTCTAACTCAGGAGAAGGTTACACATCTTGACTCAAGCAATATTCCTCTTGAAAAAAAATTATTTTAAAGTTTATCAAAATAAATTCCATTTGAAATAGAAATAATTACAATCTACGCTGGGGCTCTATTTTCATACATGCTATTTCTCTCCCATGTTCCCCCACTCTAATTCCTTTGGAGTGAGGTTTTACTTTTCAAGATTAGCCACCATTTCCGATATAGTAGGAGGGGCAGGGAGAGAACTAGAAGAAAACCTGAATTATATTGTAACACTGAAAGTTATCACATAATCAGCCTCTTACTTTACACTAATTAACTTCATGTTTAATTTCATTAACAACTTATTCAAAGATTACAAAATATAAACCTATAGGGCAGTTTTCTCTTAATTCCCATTTCCACCCAGTGAGCTTTGTGTGAAATCACATTCTACAATAACCTAGGAGCCTTCCATTTCTGTGAGTTCATTTCGTCCTGGGTCTTCTCCCAAAGTGTGGGTGGAAGAGCTCTCATGCTAGTGGGTAGGTTGCATCATGAGAAAACCACCTGTGCTCTATTTCCACACTTTCTAATCTTTCAAAGTAGCAGGAGGTGGAGAAGTGATACAAATGCTTAAGACCTAATAGCAAAACTAAGAGACAAAACCACGGAGTCAGGACTCAGCATTCATGTATCCTGCAGTCTGAACTTGGAATCTGATACATTCCCTCATTGGCTACCATCATTTGCCCAGCATGGAACTGCTTCTTGTCCAGCAAGTCAGCCAGACTGGGACCCATAGGCATGGAATGGCTCAGAAGGAATCAGCTGTTTCTCTCTGTGCTTTATGAAACTTTGGATCCAAATGGTAAAAGACAGTTGTTCCCAATTTAATCATGGCGTCCTTTACGAGTGGGACCAATGCCACTTAACTAGGGAACAGCGTTCTAAAAATAGTTTACCTGGGCCACAGGTCACCATAGCTTCCATCTCTAGGGTGAAAATCAAAATCTGCAGTTTCTCCCTGAGTTCTTGTCAAATCTTTGACCTTTCTTGGAGTAATTTTACACGTCTCTGGTGTAGAATTCTTCACCAACCACACAACGTATCAATAGCGATAGTGAGGCACAACTCTATGCCCTTTCATTTCTTTAATCTGGTGGCACAGATTTAAATTAGGGACTAAATTCAGGTGCGGCTTAGAATCCTTGTAAAACACCAAATGTCAGGTCTCTATTGAAAACAGGTCTCTTTCTGCAGCTATATCACATTCAACACAGATTTCATTTTCTGCATATTTGCAGCATCTCCCAGGGGTGAGCAGAACAGAGACATCACTTCCATTTTCCCCATCCCTACCTAGATAGGAATTGCATTTCCCAAATAATAGGCAACACGCACCTGATTAGGAAGGCGATATCTTCAGGAGTCACCTCCTGCAGGGCCTGGGCCACAACTGCTTTGGGGGCCAAATGCAGGCGTATCGTGCTTAGTTCCAAGCCATTTGCTAGGGACTCGTTTTCCCAGCCCTTTAGAAAAAATACTGACCTAACCAATTGAACAACAGGGGGATTGGGACGGTGATGGGGAATAAAGAACAGGGAGCTGCAAAAGGCAGAAGCAGGCAACTCATCTAGGGGAGCTGAGAGACCACAGTGAACATGGTGCAAAGGTCGCTCTGTGGGAATTCGCAATTGTGATTTTTTAAAAAACAATCTTTGTCCAGCCGGAATCAAGGTATTTCTTACAATTCTCTCATATGTGGATTTTCTTATGTCTAACAAGGTGTGAGCTCCGATTGAAGCTTTTCCCGCACTCAGAGCACGTGTAGGACGTCTCTCCACTGTGGATTCTCTGATGAGAGATGAGGGCTGAGCTATAACTGAAGCGTTCCCCACACTCAGAGCATGTGTAGGGCACCTACCCGTGTGGATTCTCTGATGTGTGATCAGGGAAGAGCTCTGCTTAAAACTCTTCCCACACTGAGCGCATGTGTAGGGCGTCTCTGCTATGTGGATTGTCCGATGTCTGATAAGGTTGGAGCTCTGACTGAAGCTTTTCCCGCACTCAGAGCACATGTAGGGCTTCTCCCCTGTGAATTCTCTGATGTGTGAGAAGGTCTGAGCTCCATTGAAGCTGTTCCCACACTCATGGCACATGTAGTGTGTCTCTTCCAAGTTGATGCTCTCGCGTGTAATAAGGTCTGAGTGGCTACTGAAGTTTTCCTCTGGCCTCTGCTGAGTCTCACAGGCTTTTGTTCTTTCTGGGAGTGCACAACTCCTGGAAACATTCCCTTTGGGTCTTCCTGATAACGTCCCATGTGCTTCTACTTGCTCACATCTTCCTGCTGGGGTGTCTCCTCGTTCTCACTTGCCATCCCACCACCTGATGGGAGACAAAGAGAATCCAGACATAGGTCACTCCTTGTGCCGGAGAGAAAGGAATCTCAGAGAGAGGAATGGAAAAAGGTGTGAACAAACCAAAATATGTGTGGGAGAAATCAAAGCTATCAGGAGCTGATTTTCCCCAAACCCTTCCCCAGAGCAGAGAGAGGAAGGGATCAGTTCTGGGTGTGCATCTCACCAGAACTCTCAGGGGAAAGTGAGATTGGGGAGGGACCTGCTGCCAACTGTCAGTCAGGATAGGTGGGAAGCCATGAGTGACATCTGCCTAATGATTCCACATCTGCAGGGAACAGTTCTGAACTTGGAGCACTTACAACTGGGAGAGTCTTTGTAGGGCATCCCAAAGGTTTCCTGTATTCACAGACAGTTGTTGAGATGGTTCACCCAATTCCTCACCTGTGCACACAGCTCTCAGGAGCACTTTTTTCTAGAGCCATAGAGGTCTGAGACTCACGGCTGTTCCCCTCATTCCAGCTGCGAGATCACATCAGGTCTGGAAACTGGAAACCCTGAGAAGGGAAAGAAAAAAAGGAAGGTCCATGGAATTTGTGGGATACTTGTCACAAGGAATATTCCATGGTTTTAACCCCAGCTCATTTTTAAGACGTAACACCCCAAGGCCGGCTTCCTTGGCTCAAAGTGGCAGAAGAGTTATTATTATAACTCATATTCATGACCTTAGTGCCTAAGAGCCAATGAACCATGGGCCCCTGTTGTGCTAGGCACAGCACAAAGTCAGAATAGTAGATGGCCCATGCCCTGAAGAATTTACAGTCTAAATAGACAAGACAGACACAGATGAGGGAAGAGGTGGAACCCACCAGCAGAGTGAACTATGTGAAGGCAGAGGGATAGATCTGATGAACACAGGTATAGAACTTGAGACTATTGTATTTAATGTTATGACTAGGGCCAGTGTTTTCCGGAAATTGCTGCTATTACTGCATTTCCCCCTGAAACTACTCTTCATTTCTGGAATCACCCTTTGTATCCAGAATAGCTGAACAGAAGGTGGTTGGGGATGCAGGGTCACAAACCCCACATTTCTGCCTGGAGACCCCTGACTCCTCCCCAGGGCACGGGGCAGAGGCTGGGGGCTGGCTGCTTTTGAGACTTGCTGCCAATTTCTTCCCTCCTCATACAAGTCTGGGCTCAGAAAAAACACTGGAGCTTCCCCTTGGGAGATGGGGCACTTGGCAGTGGGACGTCGGGCTCCCTCATCGTGCTGCAGCGCAGACGGTGCTCGCACCTGCTCTCGGCTGCGTCCACAGCACCTCTCCCCTGCTCCTCTCCCCTGCACACAGCTGGTTCATGCCCTGTCTCCCCAGCAAACAGCCGGCTCCAGGCTCTCAATGCCCAGGGTCTGGGCCTCACCTTCCCCACACAGCTGGCTCCTGTCCCCTCCCCCCAATGCACTTTCCGGCTATAAAGGATTATATGTTGCTCATGCTTGTCAATTACTCTGTTTTCGCTGCCAGCAAACACTGGCCCTACTTATGACTGTTATCTGTATCTTTGAGCCAGCCCTTGAAAGCACGAATACTTCACAGACTGTGGTGCTGAGATGGGCCAGATGATACCGGGGAGGCTGAGGGATGGGGGGATGGGTTTCCTGTGCAATCTGGTGTCACTAAGGCTGGATCTCAAGGCTGGTTATGCAGAACTCCATCTTCTGAAGCTTTGCCCCGCACAGAAAGGGGCAGTGACTGATTTTACCTCTTTCGGGAGACTGAAGATGACAGACTTTTTGGGGAGAAACAGTTGAGTTTGAGCTGACTGAGAAGGGCCTTTTTGGGCTACAAACTGACATGACCTGATAACCCAGATGTAAGCTTTTAAAGAAGGTTTTTAATATACTTTGGAATGATCGGGGATTCCCAAGAAAAATTTTGATGCTTTTCTTGCTTTATATCTTTTCCCCATAAGGCACACTGACACTGTCATGGATCCACAGGATCTGTGCAATGCCCTGGCTTTTAAACTGTCCTTGGGAGGTGTCCCTTGAGTGCACTAGACCCCCAAGGGCTCCCACTCTTCCACAAGGACAGGCCATGTAGCTTCAGCACCTGAGACTGAGCCTCTGGCTTCAACACTCCTATTTCAACCTGTGAGCTCTGCCAGCAGGTCCAGCCGAACTACACTCCTGTTCAGTGACTGTTCCTCAGTCAATGCACAGAGCAAGTTTGTGCTGTGACACTCGGCAGACTTTTAAAACATAGCAGGGTTCATTAGTCAACTGAAATACAGCACTGAACGTCTTTAGATTAGCACAGAGAAGCAAAGACGACGATACAGTCCATACTGGGCAATGCCCTTGAGCCAGGCTGCTGTAGAAAACAGTTTGGTTTCCTTTCACTGAGCCTGTCCATTTGTCTTTGCTCCAGTAGAGCTCCCTGCATCTGCAAACCCAGTTCTTCCTGCTCCCAAAAACATAACGAGTCCGTGTATGTTTCACTCAGCCAAGCTGAGATCCTCCCATGGACAGGTGACAATTATTCCCTTGTCTCTGTCAGGTATTCCATTGATGTAGGTTGGTCCCAGCCTGTCCTTAATGACCCATTCATATCACCCCATGACAGCTCAGTGACAAAACACCTCATGTCTCCTGCTCTTTATAATCATGGCAATACCAACCACAGAGGGAAACTGAGGTGTGTATTGGCATCACCAAAATTCCTGTCTCTCTCACACACACACTGCTCACAGCCCTTGGAGAGAAAGCAAAGCACGGGAACTGGAGGTTAGTCCAGTGAACACAGTGGAGGACAAGCTGCAATCCTCACACCCTGGTGAAACAGGAGAGGCATGTGGGTCCCCACCCATAGAGAGGGGCTGGCTAGAGGCCTGATACCTGAGAGGCCATTCCTTGAGCAGACCATGGAGGCAGGTCAAAGGTTTCGCTACCCCAGAACTGTGGCATCGCAAAAGCAGATTTTGGGGAATTAGGAAATCTAGTGACTCAGGTGTAATGGGAGGGAGAATTAAACTCCCCCAGTGTGTGGAGAAGGCTGGGGAATTAAGCACTAAAATTCAGGAGCAACAGCCCCTAATTCTTCCGAAAAGAAGGAAGTTTGGGGTGGGCTTTAGCAATTCGGTTGCACCACATTCATAGATTGGAATTATTAATTAATAAGTGATGTAAATCATGAGTATTAATGCTTGATGCTTAATTATGGATGTCCCAAAGGCCACGTATGGGTTGGGGCAGCTATTGACATTCTTGTAGTCAGAGAAAAGGAGCAGATATGGTATATAGCCATCCTAAGGAAGTGGATAAAATACCTCTCCTAGTTACCAGTTTTTCATTTTGTCGGGTCCCTGAGACAGTGTAAACTGAAGCAGGGCTCCCTTCTGATGGTCTCCTTTGCCCGTCGATCTTTCTTTCCAATGGTGTCCATATCTTGTAAGTATGCACAGTGCAAAACCCTCTTTACTGTACTTACCTTAGTTTAATCGTTACGTGTATTGAGCCTGGCCTATGATTTCAGTTATAACTGTCTGGATTAAATCACGTTTCTGTGCGTTTCACCAAATTCCATCTTCTCAATTAACTCTGAGTAGCCATGTACAAGGGCAAGTTGTGCCCCAACCTGTAATCTTATAAGTGTAGAAACTGTCCAGGCTACACCACCGCCCTGTGACATCATCAGCCAAGCGCCCATTGGTGCCTGGGACGTGGCCCTGGTGTGGGAGGGAGGATGCAGCAAGGACTCAGGGTCGGAGGCCGGGGTGACTATGCATTGAGATGGGGAGGTCATATGGGGAGGGGGGTAATGAGTGGGAGAGGGAGGTCAAGAGTTATAATAATAATAATAATATTGGGGGGGAAACGTTTAATGAAGTGAAACTGAACAGAAAGAAAACTGGAGTGGAGGCTCTAAAGCAACAAGGCTTGGGAAGGGATTTGGGGTAAAAGGTCTGGGATCCCCCACAGCTCCAGATCCCCAAACCTCTCCTCCCTCCCACTGACCCACCCAGCCCTCTTCCCGGGTGCCCTTCCTCCACACTCCCCTCCCCCTCTTCCCACTACTCTCAGCCAGCACCACCTCCGGCCACCTTGGGAACTTCTTGTGTTCTCTCCTCGTCTCTCACAACCTCCTCCCTCCCTGCTGCTTCTTAGCTCTAACCCTGCACACTCCCTCCCCATGTCCTGGCACCCCAGAATTATCTACTCCTCCCTTCTCCTCCACTCCCACGGCTTTGTTCTCCCTTCACCCGTGGGCTCCAGAATGGCAACATTATACACTCTCCTATCAAAAGAGGAGCTCACCTGACTGTCACACAAGCCATGAATGAGTCATACACCTATTAACTCAATTTAGAATTCTACAGGAGGCGTATTTTCCTCCTAAAATGAGGAAACGGCATGAAAGCTACAGTGATTAATGTAGTTATTAAGGTATCCTATAAGGATACATTAAATGCAATTTTAAAATTACTGTTGGCACCAAAAAGGCAAATGTCCAAAAATTATTTTAGTGGGTGGGAGATAAGGCAAAAAAAGGAGGGCAAGGGAACTTGTCAAAACTTGTATGACAAATAAAGGTATAAAGTTATCACTGCTCAGGTTTTTTAGAGCCCCCACAGCTTCTAATAACCGAGGGGACAGGACTCCTTACCCAGCGAGGTCACCGTCTCATAGTTCTCCTGCATGACACCCCTGTACAGGGCTCTCTGAGCAGGGTCCAGCAGAGACCCTCTCTCCTGGTGAAATACACAGCCACCTCCTCGAAGGTCACCGGCCCCTGAAAGAGTGAGAGTCCCACACTCAGTATCTACTGCACCACTCACAACCCCACCACTCATGGGGGAAAGGAGCCAATCAAAGGGAAGCTCTGGCTGGCTCACAGGCAGGAGTCCCACCCCCACCCTGCTCAGAGCAGCCAGGAAACGCCAGGGTGAGGGGACGAAGCGAGAGCCCCTTGTCTCTCTCAGCAGATCCATCACCCCGCAACTAGCCACAGACGGACACAGGAGATGGGAGCCCCTAGCAGGGCGCAGGGAGAGCTCGCTGGCAGGGAGCCCAACGCTGTTCTCATTGTGAAGAGCAGGACAGGACCAGACTTAGTGGGGGGCAGACGACATGACGGTCCAGGGGGGCCTTGCTGAGGGGGTTCCTCCAGCAGGGGTGTCCTGTCTCTCCTCCCCCCAGTTCTCTTCAGCTGTCTGCCCCTGCACCTGTTCCTGCAGCCCTGCCCCCTCCCCCACTGGGAGCTGCCCCGGCCAAGCTGCTCCCAGGAGCCTCCTGTGCTGTGCCGTGCGGCGGGGGGGGGGGGGAGGGGGTTTTCTGATGTCAGGGTGGCCCCACCCTCCTGCCTCTGTGCCAAGTCTCTGCTGAGCTGAGTGGGGGGGCAAGAGTCTGTGCTGCTGCCTCTGGGTCAAGAGTGGGAGCTGCTGGCCCCTGCTGCTGTGTGCACGAGCCTTCAGACTAGTGAGTGCCGCTGGGCTGGGAGTGACAGCGGGTGTGTCTCACCCCTGCCGCCCCCCACACACTCACCCCACAATAGACACTTCAATTACTGTTATTACTTCTTTTTACTTCCTGTCAAAATGTGCAAAGTGCACATAGTCTCTGCAATTTTATTCTTTCACATTCGGTCAGGATGACAGTGCTGGTATTTTAGCTTTCTAACTGGTCTGTGCATTTCAAAATTTTATTTCTGTCTTATGCTTAAATTCAATTCTTTGAGTAATGAGTTCTAAAATGCCTCACCTGTCCTGGCTGGAGTAATTATCATTATTACTGTTATTACCATATTGTGCTTTGTCATTCATTATTTAAAATGGTACAGTCAAATAACAGACTCCACATTTTGCATGTACTTACCTTAGCAGGGCTCATTTAAAAAAAATTAGCTAAACTCAAAACTTTAGACACTGTGCAGATGAAGATCACTTATCTTCAGATTGTATTTTTAAATCTGTCTGTAAAGTAACTTAAAATGTCTATGAAAATAAATACAGTTCCAAGTATGATACTAATAGCAATGATGGAGTGAAATGTTAGTGAGTCACCTACATGGTAGTGACCAGTTAACACAAATGCCAAAATAACTAGAGAAATAAATTCCCATTCGTAAAACAGAAAAAAAACTTGAATCCCCTATGTAAACTAAGTAAATATGTTTTCAGTGGAATGAAAAACAATTGACTAAAATAGAGGAGATAATGGCAGTAACATGGAGCGTGTCTGTTAGAGAAAGTAAGCAGATTTTATTTATTTTTATTTATCTCTACTAAAGATGCGGTAAAAAGCATCAACCTTGTGTTTCTGATACCTGCATTAAAGCTCCAGAACTGATACCTCAAGGCTTGGGATAGGGAATATCTTGCTGTATTGTCTACTGATTCTTCTAAATTTACTTTTAAATTTAATATGTGGCTGTATTAAGATTATGGGAAAAGAGGTACCAAGTGGTAACAGGGTGAACAATTAGCAGGAAGATTAATTTTAAATAAAAATTGTTTTGTAAAGGCACCTCTGTTTCCAAATGTGCCTTAACCACAGGATACAGGTTGTGTGTCAATGCTAATGAGGTATAATCAGAATCTCATTATAAAAAGGGGGTGCCCAGAGCAGGAAAATTGAGCTCCCTGTGGGAAATTCCAGCAGGAACCATCCCTCTACTGATGATCAATCCATGAGAGACACCTCAGACCCTAATACTATTGAACAGGATGTGAGTAGAACTAGAGTTGTAACTTTTGCACAGGTCTTCATACAATGTCTATATGCCTTGGGTCGTCGTAACCTTAACTGTAACTTCAATAAAACTTGTAAAACCGACTAGAGCTTGTACCTGTGAATGTCTGTGTGGTCACTACCCTTGGTCTTTGTGTGTTCCTAGAGACTGTACATTTGAAGCAAGTAGCAGAGGCGACTTTCACTCTGTTAAGCTTGAAACTGTCGCCACCAGAGCCGACCCCGCGGCGGTGTAATGCCACATTACAAACTGCACTTTAAATAAAAGGCTGCACAATACACCACACACCAGGCCACCCTCACTTCTGCGCTGCTGCTGGCGGTGGCATGGCCTTCAGAGCTGGCGCTCGGCCAGCACCCGCCGCTATCAGGCCGCCCTGCCAGTGCTGAATTTGTGCCATGGCTGAGCTCTGGCACCTCTTTCAATACAAATTAAGCACTAGAGGGAGGCACCAGGGCCTGGACATGATGGTGGGGAGCCCGTGAGGGCCAGGGGGGATGGGGGGCACCAAAATACAAGTTCACCCAAGGCGCCATTTTCTCTAAGGCCAGCCCTGGAGCTGGGTATGGGGGAGGGGCACATCCCCTAAGGCCGTGGTTCTCAAGCAGGGGTCCCTGGACCTCTGGGGGGCTGCGAGCTGGTTTCAGGGGCTCCTCCAAGCAGGGCCAGTGTTAGACTCGCTTGGGCCCAGGGCAGAAAGCCCAAACCTCACTGCCTGGGGCCATGAGCCCTGCCACCAGGGGCTGAAGCCAAAGCTGGAGCAATTAGCTCTGTGGGGGTCCCTGTCACATGGGGCCCCAGGCAATACCCCCGTTTGCTACCCCCTAACACCAGCCCTGTCTTTTCTGTGCAGAAAACCAGGCGTATGCAGGGCAGTGGGGGTTTTATAACATGTTGAGGGGCCTCAGAAAGAAAACAGCTGAGAACCCCTGACTAAGCCTCATTGGTGGGTGCCCCCTCTACATCTCACAGCTGCCGCTGGTTAGTCGGGTGAGGCTCCAGCCCTGGGATTCTGCTCCCTTTACCTAGCCCCACCTAGGTGTGTTCTTTGCTCTTCCACAAATCAGAGCATTTCCACCTTCTAACCTCATGGGTCTGTTCCTAGAATGGAAGCCACATATTACCCAGATCCCAACAGGTTTGCTACACCCTGGCTTCCTCCCATTCTCCACCCTGTGAATTTCCTGCCCCGCACCAACCTCTAAACCAGACGGCCCAAGCCTCCCACCTCCTGTGTATCTGCTGTCACTCTCCCTCCAGCAGGAACCCACCAATAACCCCCCATAATCCCTACCTGAACAGGATTCTCTGCAGCCATTTCCCTTCCCTGTCCCATGGGAGGATGGGATGAACTGGAGCGAGACATGAGCATCATTCTGCAGCCTGGCAGGGTGAGAAGGGCAGTTGTGGAGGTTTCAGAACTGGCTTTAGTTCATTTCACATCACAATTCCCCCAGGCCCTTTCCCTGCAGACAGACATCCTAGATTCTGCCATCCTGGGAAATGCTCGATCTCTTTATTACAGTGCAGACCTGACCCCTCCTGCCAGGGGTAAATCCACAGACGTTTTTCAGCCTCTGCAGTAATAAAGTCTCTGAACAAAATGCTAGAAAGGAGCAGAACCAAAGGGGCTGGGCAGGCTCCATAGGGGACACTGGTTCCTCCTTCCCCACCGGTGCCCCAGCCATGCCCTGTGGCTGGCAGAGAACGGCCACCCCATCTCCACCCCAGAGGGAGCTGTGTCTCAGGGCTCCCCCAAACAGCACCCAGGAACCCCCATCCCTTTTGGGGAATGACTCAGGGCAACAATTTCCCACCCAAACAAAGACGAATTGCTGCTGATGAAATGGGGGGTGGAGCAAAGCCCCCCAAATATGAGAAGAATTTAAATTGACATTTGAAAATTATAGAAAAAAAATCAGGAAAAATAAGAGACTAGAGAGTCAACAATTTTAGGAAAAACGAGGGAATCTCCTTGGGTTTGACGGTCCTGTGTGGTGAGGGGAGAGAAAAGGGGGAGAACCAGAGAGACTTGTTACCAGTGCTGGGGAGGGAAGTGGCACAGACAGGAGAAGGATGCAGGTATCTCCCCCCCAACTCACACACACTCTCCCCCTGGACTTTCCCGGCTGCACAGAGACCGTTCAACCCCCACCTGCCCCACTGCCCTTTCCCCGCCCGCCCCCGCCAGCCACACAACGGGGAACCCCCGGGCCACAGGCTCTGGCCCCACCTGGATCCCAGCGGGGCCGGGGGCAGATCCCGGCTGCAGCTGAGAACAGCGGCTCCGCTCCGGCCCGGGCGGCTCCAGCGCTGCCGGCAGCACGTGGCCACCAGGGAGCAGCTGCTGAGCCCGGGCTCCTGCGTCACAATGTGCCAGAGCCCCGCCCCCACGAGCTGCCCCGCCCCGGGCTGTGCCAGAGCCCCGCCCCAGGAGCTGCCCCTCCCCGTCTGTGCCAGAGCCCCACCCCAGGAGCTGCCCCGCCCCCGGGCTGTGCCAGAGCCCCGCCCCCAGGAGCTGCCCCGCCCCCGTCTGTGCCAGAGCCCCGCCCCCAGGAGCTGCCCAATGTCCCATCTCTGGGCTTAGTTCTCCTGCCTCCTTGTTCCCAGCACCCACTGCTCCCAGCTGCTCCCTTCCTGTGTCTGCAAACACACCCCGCCCCCGGGCCGGCTGCAGCGCTCGCTGGGGCTGTCTCCAGTGGCTGAAGTTGCCTCCATCTCTGCTTTACCTGGGGGGGGGGGGGGGGCGAGACAACGAGAGGAGATGGTCCCAGGGTGTGAAAGCAGAATTAGGGGACAGGGAAAGAAGGACTGTTTGGAAAGGTGGGTTTTTTGCGAGGGGAGGGGAGGTCATTCCTGTATTGGACCAACTGCCGGTGGGGGGAGAGCGAGAGAGAGAGAAGTGAAATGCAAGCTGCGCTCTTTCCCCAGCAGCAGGTGGGCCACGTGGTCTCTCTGATGGCCTGGCTTCCCGGGACGGGACCCGGCTACCACTACAGGGCAGGCAAGAGCGGCGGCCCGGGCGGGCAGGGGGAGGGCCTGAGCGGAGGGGAGGAGCCGCATGAGCGGGTATGCAGATCTGTGTGCGAGCAGAGCATTGTGGGAGCGGACGCAGGCTGCCAGGCAGGGCCTGACTTTGGCACCGGGAGCTCGGCGTGGAGAAGGGAGGGGCTCCGGGGGACGCGTCGGGGCAGCTGTCGGCAGTGGGTGCCGGTGTGGGCGAGGCCGGCGGTCGGTCCGCCCCGTGTGTTATAAGTGCGGGGCGAGCGAGGGCGGGCGGCGGCCGGGCAGCAGGAACTCATACTTATCTGGCAGGGGAGATGCCATGATCACAAAGGTTGTTTTCCCAGGGTGAGGCTCATCCATTGCACTGCGGGTGTGCTGACCCCTGCAATTTCCCCAAATGCGGGAAACTCAACTGCATAATTTGTGGTAGTGGGGGACTGCGTTCGCGCTCTCCCCTGGTGATTGGTTTGAACAACAGACAACTGACAGTGGCTTGTTTAGGCTTAGTGCACTGCAAAGCAGATTCTCTGGAAAGCAGTTGTTATTCTGGGCTTTTGGGAGTGCTCTTTTCCACAGGCCCTGTACTTCTAGGTATCTTTGTCACACGTTCCTCCTTGTAAGCAAAGCTCTGAAACTTTACTTGGGTCTTGTTGGAAAAAAAGGTTTCGTGAGTATTCTCAAAGGGGGGAGTTGTTGGAAAATCATAGTGCTAATGAAGCCTTTCCGTATTAGGCCTGAGTAAACCAAAGTTATGTTATGCTTGTCCAAACTGTGTTGGAAAGCTTACAGAACTCATTAGACTGAAGGCCGTGTATCTACCTAAGTCAGCTATTTCGCTTATCAGTTTTGTTTGGCTCCCCAAGTATATGTTGGCTCCCCAAGTGTATGCAGCTGCGTTCACATGTATGCATCCAAAGTATCTAGTACAAAGGGTCAACGGATGTATCTTGTGTCCCCTTCAGAATGACAAATGTATCCTCAACAGATGTATCTTGTAGCCCCCACAAAATGATATATGTATCCTGCGTATCCAATTATCCCCTAATAGATGCATGTACAGGTTCTACAGGTCAACCAAATGACGTAGACAAACGTAGGCTAAGTTGTTTGTTTCGGGGTATAAAGGTAGGCCCATCTGGCCATGTAAGGTGTGTCTCTTTCTCTGGCACTAGCCGAGAGGAACACCCACTCAGCTGACCGATCAATAAAGGGTGTGGTACTTGTCTTCCTGTCTCCGTGCCTCCTTGGTGTAATTAGGTAAGCTCCAGGGGGAAACGAGCCCTTTTGGCTAACAAATGGCGACTCCACGCCGGGACTTCTCTCCCTGTTGGGGGCGCTGACCGGCGGCCGAGGACGGCTCAGGAGAGTGGCCACCTTGAGCTATTGGTTTGCTCGAGCTCCGAGTCGCCGCAATCGACCGGGACGGCTGCGCCCCCTCCATAGAGAATTCCAAACGACACAGAGGCAAGACAGTACCAGAAGAGGGGAGTCCACCTGCCAGACGTGGCCACTCCGGGCGTGGTAAGTGCGTTACCTCCTGGGTTTTGAGGATTAACGCCCCCGAAGTGCGGGTTGGACCTTGGGCCCCTAACAGGTTTTTGGTTAAGATACCTAGGTACAGCCACGGCTAATAAATAATTCTGTTAACTCCACTAGTTCGGGGGCCATGCCAAACGACTATGGGAATGTGACTACTACGCTGTTGTTTTTATTCCTGGTAGGGGTACTTTTGTTTTTCGTTATATTAATGTACTGGAAGCCGAAACTGTGATAACCGGGTCTAGGAGTGTGTGAAGATCCATCTAAACAATGCCCATTAAAAGGTACCTTTAATCTAGATAAGATCATATATCTCAGAGGAGCTTTTAATCACCAAAGAAAAGCCTCTGACACAGTGTGAGCAATTTGTCTAGGAATGGGTTAATTTGAAATTCAGCTTGGCAGAGAGATGAAGAAAAAGTTGTTTTACAAAGAAAAACTGCTTTCAGCCCCAGCTGGCTGTGGAAAAATAGAGACAGGCAGCATAAACTATGTTAAGTACATTTGCAAAGCTTAACTGTTTGGTGAGATCCAACAGTCTGACTTTGTGATGGATGCTGGTGCTGGTGTGGCTTGGTGACACTGGAGAAGCCACAGGTAGCTGACCTGGACTGGAATCTCTGAAAGAGACACCGCAGGAGATTCCAGGGTGTAAAAGAACAGCCTTCCCAAGAGCCGAAGCATGTTGGAAATTCTGAACAAGCTGTATACAGGATAATCTCCCGTCCACCTATTCCCCCTTTTCTGAACGTTATATACAGACGTGGCCAGTCTGGACATGTGTGAGTATTAACGTGGCTTAAGGCTTGGGGCATTTATATTTTTCTTGAGTGATGTGGGAGCATTCCCAACACTCTCCATTGTTGTTTTATTATTTTTAATGAAGCTTTAAAATTTGGTTATATGGTGTGCTTTCTCTATCCACACCCCCCCCCACCGTCCTATAGTGTCAGTTTGATCACCTGACATGAGGGATAATTGGTAACAGAAATTTGTCACAGTTTGGTGAGCAATAGAGAATGGGGGAACCCTGTAGAATTTACACCATCTATTTGTTTTACCCTTGTTGTTTTATGTTTGTTTTATTTGGTTCTGTTGGTGTTATATGTTGAGGATTGCATAATTAAAGGTGTGCCCATTCTCAGCTGCAGTAAGTCTGAGAACTGGAGAAGGGTTTAGCATTCCTCTCTCCACCCTGGTTGACCAGGAAGGGTGGCAGGTGAATCTACCCCCAGTCGTAGCAGGACTGGGCAATAGAGTAGTTGGAGAAAAGGAAAAAAATGTGTATTTGATAACTAGAATTAAGCAATTAAGAGCATAGATCATGAACCAGGCAGCAACTCAAACCTGCGCCAGGCCAAGTTGCAGGCCTTGAGACAGGACTTCCAGTTAGAAAAGGAAGCCCTGGCTAAGCAAGTACCAGTCCTTCAGGGACTTGTTAAAATGTAACCATTCGTGCTCAGCATATGCCGTAACAGCAGTGTGTTTGCTACAAGAGGCAATTAAATAGTTAACGCCAGTGGGCCATGCGTTTTGCCCAGGTGGCAAGCCTCACGGGTCGTCTTGTGAATAAAATGTTTTAGGAAAAAAACCAGAAGGGTGGGGGCAGAAGCCCATGAAAGAAACGGTTCAGCAAAAAAAAAAAAAAAAGGATCGGGCCCAGGCGGGCAGGCAACAGACAGAGAGATTGGAGAACAGGTTGGAAACTTTTGAGGGTCTCGTGGAAGGAAGAAGTAAGTGAGTGTAAGCATGGGGATTTCAAATACTCAGAAGGATATTTGGAATGGTGATTTGAATTGGTAAGTGGCTGTTGGGAGCCAAGCAAGTGATATAAGGAAAGAGCAAGTGATTTGAAGGAGAGTGAAAAGTTAACTCTGTAGTTGCTGGAGGGAATAGTAGTTGAACTTTGTAAAAATGCTAAAGAGAAAAGTTCTTGGTGTTTTTTTTAAAATGTTTGTAAATAAATTCAGGCAAAGAAATTATTAGATTGCAATCATTTGGCTATGAACAATTTGTTGAATTAGCTGAAGAATGTATACAGTGCTATTTAAATGAAAATTTATTAGGCTCTAAGGCACTATAAGTGGTGATGTTTACTTTCAGTGTTTAAAAGCAGGAGTTAAAAGTAAAAAGCAAGCCAGAAAGCATCTGTATTAATGCAAATTATCTAACTGATAAGGTAAAAGTCACTGAAACCTGGGCTGCCTATAAAACATATACAAGAAAATATGGGGTAATTCCCCTGTTTTGCCTAAAATCAACAAGGGTATTTGTATATTTTAAGCAATAATTGACTGCCCAGAAGGGGTAGACCTCTGTTTTTGTCTTTCAGATAATCAAAGAAAACTAATGCCAGCTAAACAGCATACAACATACCATGATTTACTGGCAGAGTAAAAATTATGTTTTGTGTTCTATGTTCTGTCTTGTGGTGTCTGTCTCGTGGTCAGAATTGTTGTGTTTAATATTTTCATGGGATGGTCTGGTTTAAAATAAAGCAAAAGGCTTGAATTGAAATGCAGATATTTGTTTTGTTCAACTTAAAATACAAAGTGTTTGGATACATCAGAAAAATGTGATATACTAAAGTCTTATGTATTTTCTTAAGTAAAAGAAAAAACTGCATTGGCCAAATTGCATATTAACAGTCTTTGGAAGCAAGGACATAAAAAGTTAACCCACTCCCCATATTGTACATGGGATCCTTCTGGCTACCTCAGATTTCTAGCCAGAGGGCTGGGGATGGTGGGAAGCTATTGAACTAGAGCTTGTATTAAATGAACTCATCAAAGTGGGTGTGCTTGTCCTGGCTTGTTGTTCCAAAGCTCTCTAATAAGGTTATTTTAGTAGAAGGGTATATGTGGCATATATTAAATAATAAGACTAATGTACTGTATAACAGCAATGTGTATGTGTTCATTGTTAACAAAAGGTGTATAAGTAAAAAGTAAAAGTTTCCTTTGTAGGTTAAAAAAAGGAAGCCAAAAAGGGGAAAAGGAAAAAGAACGAGTTAAATGAGAAAAACTTTAACTAGCAAGCTCAGTCCAAAAAAAAAAAAAAAAAAAAGAAAAGAAAAATACACTGACTTCGTTCAAGGACACTTGGCTAACAACCAGAAAAGGGGGGCTTGAATATGCCCAACCAGCTGTACAATCTGCAAAGACACTAATGCAATGTGTTAGGTTTCCTTTTCTCACAGGTAAAGACGCACTACCCGAAGACCCTAGCAGCCCTGCCACTCCATGGAACCTGGAGACCGGATCAATGTACAGGTCCACCAACAAAAGACTGCTTTGGCTCCACGCTGGAAAGGCCCTTATTGAGTCCTGCTGATTACCAACACCGCTGTGACGTGCCAAAGACTGACTGCTTGGACCCATGATTCTCACTGCAAAAAGACCCGTCCACATCAGGAGAACTCTCCTATATGATTAGCCTATTCCTTCTTCTAGCTCCACTGTGCCTTCTGGACAGCAGGGAAAAAGGACAAGGTGACGTGCTAGCTAACCTCTCCCTTGTCCGCTGACAGACCTACTGTGCCTTTGAACTTTTCTAGAAGAATCAAAAACCATTACAGGGTGATGTGCTGATAATCTCTCCCCTGTAGAATGCTAAACTACAATTGTTTTGGGAAAGGAGAAGGAACGCTCACTCCACTGACATTGCCAAAGTCCAGGAATTCCTGACTAAAAAGGACATTGAGAACTGACCCTGGTAAAGAAACAAAAATTCTACACTGGCAGGAAGAAACTTGTGGGATCCTGTTTGGAAATGTGGTATTAATTGAATTTTGGGGTTTATTCTACAGGCTGCGCCCTGTGTTTTGGATAAATCCTTTAGTATGTATTGCCCTCCCTAATTGGATTTTAAATGACATTGCCTTTATCCAGTTTTCAGATCACTTTTACATACCCAGATTGCTCACAAGGGGCTGCCATTAGATTAGCACAACAAAGAGCCTGGGTTATTTCCTCTGGAAAAAGAAGAAATTGGGCAAATCCCTGTGGGCTGGGGCTAACACTGTAACAGCCATTTGGAATATTCTTAAAGGCCAAGAACATAATAAGAAATTGGGCCGACTAGAAAGGGCCACTAGCCTTATTTTTTAAGCTCAGCTATCTTAAGTACAGGCTGGAGCTGGTGAGTTACATGTCATTTCCACCCTTAGTTCTATGACCCAGAAGTTACTGACAGAAATGGTGTTAAATATCACTAAGACTGGGAAGTCATTGCAGTGGGATCTAGTATGTTTAGAAATCCAGGATTTCCTGAATGACCAGCTGATGGCCATTTGGAGTAATCTTGAGTACCAGACTTGGCCCACTGCCCTTACAGACACATCTGAAGTACCATCTGATCTGTGGTCATGAAGACATACTTGGACACTTTCTGGATGAAAGTGTGTACATTTACAGTGCTCCTTCCAAGCATATGGACCGGTTAGGGTGGATGTGGGCTCCCACATACCGAATCCTGCCGGGTCCATGGGGAGGATGCATATGGGACTAAATTATTCACCGAGGCATCTGGCAAATTAAACCATTAAGTATGCCTACCTGAGTTATAGTCAGTGCCCCGATCCCTTAGTTGTTAAATGAACAAGGTTCCACTCTTTTGTCCATGCATTCATTCCTGGGTTGGGGGTGACTAAGCTTAAAAGAGCAGTTGTAAATATTTCTGCAGAGCTTCATTGCTTTTTGGCCTCAAAGTGTGAGAAAAGTCAGCCAAAAGGTTTGGTGAGTATTCTCAAAGGGGGGAGTTGTTGGAAAATCATAGTGCTAATGAAGCCTTTCCGTATTAGGCCTGAGTAAACCAAAGTTATGTTATGCTTGTCCAAACTGTGTTGGAAAGCTTACAGAACTCATTAGACTGAAGGCCGTGTATCTACCTAAGTCAGCTATTTCACTTATCAGTTTTGTTTGGCTCCCCAAGTATATGTTGGCTCCCCAAGTGTATGCAGCTGCGTTCACATGTATGCATCCAAAGTATCTAGTACAAAGGGTCAACGGATGTATCTTGTGTCCCCTTCAGAATGACAAATGTATCCTCAACAGATGTATCTTGTAGCCCCCACAAAATGATATATGTATCCTGCGTATCCAATTATCCCCTAATAGATGCATGTACAGGTTCTACAGGTCAACCAAATGACGTAGACAAACGTAGGCTAAGTTGTTTGTTTCGGGGTATAAAGGTAGGCCCATCTGGCCATGTAAGGTGTGTCTCTTTCTCTGGCACTAGCCGAGAGGAACACCCGCTCAGCTGACCGATCAATAAAGGGTGTGGTACTTGTCTTCCTGTCTCCGTGCCTCCTTGGTGTAATTAGGTAAGCTCCAGGGGGAAACGAGCCCTTTTGGCTAACAGTCTCTCTGTGTTCTTGGCTTTCCCTGGTCTTTTGCAGCTGATCTGCTCTCTAGTCTGCTTTTGGGGGGCTTGGACTGGTGCCTTCCTTGGCTCTAAGGGGAGCTGCCTGGCTGCCTGCCTGCTCTGCTCCTTTCCCTGCTTGTAGCTTCTTACCCGGCCCTTCTTCTCGGGCTCTTCCTCCTTTGACGGGAGGACGGCCTGTCCAAAACGCCTGTCTCACCTGGTCTCCTCGTCCAACAGGCAGCCTCGCCCCCTGCCCTGGGGCCGCTTTGGCTTTCGCTGTCTGTTCCTGTCTCTTGGTGGCCACCCTGTCTGTGCTACGGAGACTAGGTTGTCACAACCCCGTGCTGGAGGAGGGCTTTCCGTCGCTTGAGGCCCACCCACCGCCTCCCCGAATGCCCTTTAGCTACGCTGCGGGTTAGGGCGGCGTGGCCGTGCCGCGCAGGAGCGGGTTTTCCCTTTTGCACACCTCTGACGGACGGAGCTGTTTTGACTTAACTGTTCAGCACGCACCGACCCTCGGGCCTGGGCTGCACGGGGAACGTAAATCGGCGCGGCTACATCAGTCCGCGCCTTGGTCGGAAGAATTCTTCCGTCGACCTAGCTCCCGCCTTTCGGGGAGGTGGATGGCCGGCACCAACGAGGAAAACCCTCTCCAGGACCCTTCTCCGGGAACAGTGCCCTTCCGTTTGGGGAGATTATGCTGCTTTAAAAAAGAGAAATTGTTTAACTGCCTTTCTCTGAGGCAAGGTTGACTTTGTATTGCTTCCCTCATGGCTCCTTATAGCAGTTGTGTTCTGAAATCTTTAGGGCTTGACTTCATTTATGATGAAATCTTGCTGTAACTTTATTCTAATTTTCAATGAGTAACTAGACCTGAGCTGTTTGGTGTGTTAGTGGAGGATTGTTTAAAAACCTGGGATTCCACTTTCGGCTGCCTTTCCATTACATTTCCTCTGAAAGCCACCGAAAGCCTCCACTTCCCACATAACTCTCTCAACCCTGCAGTCACCAGGCATACAGAAGATGCTTACAGTTTCACTCCATATGAGTCCAGTTCCTTGCTGTTTCCTGTCTAACCACTGCACACATATGGTATCCCCTCCCTACCCGGAGCTGCTTCCTGGCTTTTGCGCTCAGGACAGGAAAACGAGAATGGAGAGGTAAGCTGTGCAGGGAACTCTTCCTCAGCTCGCACTCCACCCCCCAAGGGCCTTTCGAGGTCTTCTACGGACTTCAGGTTTCATTTGATTTCCAAGGTTTATGGGCTCATTAATTAGCCATCTCTCCTAATGCAGGGATCCTACGGGTCAGACCAAAGATCGATGGCCCAAAAGAGCTAAGAAACAGAAATAAAGGTGAGCGCTAGGCATTACATTCAGATGAGCATCCAGAATCTGACTGTGCCCTGGCATGTTCAACGCTGCCGAAAAGAAGGAGCTCGTCAGGTCCCTCTGCTAGCACCCAAATCTGGTGGCTAGTCAGTCTGCTGGGAAATAAGGAAAAGGAAATCAATTAAAGGAGTCAGGCAATAACAAGGAAATGAAGAGGTTTGTCGAATGGGTTCTGTCTGATTGACCGTCTTCCCAGCTACCCGTCCAAGTTAAAGACCTAGCCCAGTATCCTGTCTGCTGACAGCGGCCAATGCCAGGTGCCCCAGAGGGAATGAACAGAACAGGGAATCATCAAGTGCTCCATCCCCTGTCGCCCATGCCCCGCTTCTGGCAAACAGGGATACCTAGCTAGGGATACCGCTGGCAAAGCGCCATAGATGGATCTATCCTCCCTTAATTTATCTAGTGCTTTTTTGAACCCTGTTATAGTCTTGGCCTTCACGACATCCTCTGGCAAAGAGTTCCACAGGTTGGCTGTGTGGTGCGTGAAGAAAGACTTCCTTTTGTTTTTTTTAAAGCTGCTGCCTATTAATTTGGTTTGGTGACCCCTGGTTCGTGTTTTATGAGAAGGAGTATATAACTCTTCCTTATTTACTTGGTCCACGCCAGTCATAGATTTACAGACCTCCCTCGCATCCCCCTTTAGTCGTCTCTTTTCCAAGATGAAAAGTCCCAATCTTATGAATCTTTTCTTAGATGGAAGCTGGTCCATATCCCCTCATCATCTTTGTTGTCCGTTTCTGAATCTTTCCCATTCCCATATATCTTTTTTGAGATTGGGGCGACCGCATCAGCATGCAGTATTCAAGATGTGGGCATACCATGGATTGATATTGAGGCGATATGATAGTTTCTGTCTTATTATCTGTCCCTTTCTTAATGATTCCCAATGCTCCGCTGCACATTGAGTGGATGTTTTCAGAGAACTATCCACAACGACTTCCAGATCTCTTTCTCGCGTGGTAACAGCTAATTTAGACCCCATCGTATTATAGGGATAGTTGGGATTATGTTTGCCAATGTGCATTACTTTGCACTTATGAGCACCGATGTTCATCTGCCATTCGGTTGTCCCGTCACCCAGTTTTGTGAGATCTCTTTGTGGCTCTTGGTAGTCTGCCTGGGACTTAACTCTCTTGAGCAATTTTGTATCATCTGCAAATTTTGCCACCTCACTGTTTAGCCCTTTCCCCAGATCATTTATGAATAAGTTGAACAGTACTGCTCCCAGTACAGACACCCGGGGATAAGAGAGGGAAGATCCTCTTCTGACACTGGCAGACCAGGTGCCAGCTCATGCCAAGGCCCCTAGGCCTTACTGAAAAGTGACAAACGCATGGCTGGAAACTAGTCTTGCTCACCTGTTTGTTAGTGTTGTTAAAACAGGCATTAGCTTTATAAAAAACGTGTTTAGAGTTTATGACAAGCTCGTGAGTTGCTGCATGCATTATTCTCACCTATAATAGCCGTAGCCCATGTTGTAAAGTGATATATAAGCGTTGGCACTAAAGCTGTAAACCCCCTTGCCGCCGCCACGCCACCAGTCAGGAGAGAAGTATTACCAAGTGTGAAATGCTAGTTTACCAGAAGAGGCGTCATCTCCTTTCCAACAAGAGAAGGCCCTGACTGAGACATCAGGCAAGCCACTTTGGATCATCCGTGGACAAAAGACTTGGCTGATTGCTCCTCCTCACACACCTACGAGGAGGCAGAGCCCTGCACAAACACTTGCCCCCATCAGCTTGAGCTCTGGGGGAATGGAATAAAAATCCCTGTCAGGAAGAAACTGTTGTTACCCCCTCCCCACGATGCTGCTTGGACTTCAGGGAGACGGCACACCTTCTAAGCATCAGCAAGCGATCCCGGCTGTTTGGCTACGGTTAGCCCTAAAGGACATACAGAGCTTGCGTGTTACAGCAGCTTCTACTACCCCTGGGTAGCAAGATAGAGTCAGGGTGCCCAAGGGGTCTGTCTGTGACTCCATGTTAAGGCTGTTCTAGTGCCTGAGGAGTTCACATTTGATACTTGGTGGGTGAAATTAAAGTGAGGAGCCCCGCTGCCTGCCAGCCCCAGGCGCCGGGGGCTGCTGCTCTCTGGGGCTCTGGCCACACTAGAAAGGTAAGTTTCTAGCTTGCCTGGTTCAGAAAACCAGAAGGGAAAGAAAGAGAACCCACATTACATTTTTTAAAAAAAGAATCCTCCTGATTTGTAAGCCACTGTCATGATTTGGGGGATTTTCCAATAGCGAGGATGGCAACAATGAGAAGCTAAGGGTTATTATGTAGCATTTAGATTACAGTAGGCTTGGGGGGGGGAAACCAGGATTGGGGCCCCTGTGTCCTGGGTGCAGCATGACACCTAGTGCCTTGTCTTGATCTTACGAACCAAGATACATAGAACGTAGGCCGGGTGGGGAGAAGTCTGTGTAACTCATGCAGTTGTGGATATACACGTGACCTCAAATATTACCAACCGCCCCCCCACCCAAAAATACAAAAAAAAACAAACAAAAAAATCCCATCTCCCCAACAGACCCAGAATCTGGAAAGCATTTGTCCCTCATACTGTTGAAAAGACTCACAGCAGAAAGAAGGAGTCCAGCTTCTTAAATAACTCTCTAGCAAGAAAAAGAAGAACCTCTCACATCTATAGACTCACAAAACACTTCCAAGAAACTGTAAAGAAAGAAAAACACCCAGATTTTTCTGCTACTTCAAAAAACATTTGCTTTAAAAAAAGTATCACAGTTCAACTCTTTTCTGCTTTTCTAACCAGAAGGTTCTCCTCTAAAGGAGACACACCGATCCTGGAAGTACTGCAATACCAGATCAATGCATAGGGCAGACAAAGCAAGCTTCTGTTCTAACCCCCCCGCTTCAAAAATCAAGTTAATATACAGTCCTCACATCAAGGATGTATCAGAGATTAAACTGATAAGAACAGACACAACACTTTGATCTGAGCTCCAAGGAGCCCAAAAACAATACTCACATTCTGCTATGCACACACACCCCTGCGCCCACCCATTTCGACCTCACCAGGACGAGCTCCCAGAACCGCAACAACCACCACAACTCGGGAACTCTACCTGAGAATCACTTCCCCAAAATGACTCCAGTGGAAGACTTCGAAGCAAGAACCCTTAACACACAATTCTGTTCAAAGACAGACAAGTCTTGCAGATGCCTTCCTCTCCCTGGTTTCCCCTCTATACTCCTAATTTCCATAAAGCCACCCACTGACCTGGACTACCAATCTCTCACTGTTAACTCTTACAGCAAAACAGGGTAAAGAAAGCCTATGCAGGCGCTATTCCACAGCCCCGAGGCTCTTTTCTGCTCCTTCCCACAGAACTAGCTCAAACAGACAGTCAATTGCATCAAAGCAATTCCTTGCCATTTGGGGCATTGGTGCCCCTTAGTCCCTCTGAGGTGATCGGCTGGTTCCTTCTGGCCTGAAACGCTAGGAATCTGACTCAAAGGGCCACAGCCTTCCTCTTCTTCTGCGCCTATGAACTAGCACTCATCTGGGCAAAACGTTGACCGTTTCCTAAGTTAAAACACTGGTGTTTTCCCCACAGGAAAGGGATGGACAATTTCTCTTCTGTGGGAAGACGAGGGAAACCATGCAATCACCTTCTGGAAGGTATATTAAGGAGGGCGGCGGAAGAGCCCTCACGGACTAGACTAAGAAAGCAGCTCTTGAACTGACCTTCTAACAATGACAAACTAAAATCTGCAAGAGCAGCCTTTCAACTCAGGGGCCCAATAAGAAGCCGTTACCAATAACTAACCGAAGAGTTACAAATGAATCCAAACCAGACACTTTTAGGAAAAACCAAACGTTAACACAAACAACAACGCATTTCTTTGCTGCTCTTCAACCGTGATACTCTCCTCCACCGTTCCTCCCAAAAACATACAAAACCAAAGAGCCAGTAGAATGCACATCACAAAACAGTCCCCTGCTAGCTAGGAAACAATCTCACTAACATGAGAATCTTAAAGTAAATAAACCATTTTCAGAGCTCTGAGCTTTTTTCATATACTATAGATAAGCTTCAGCCAGTGACACCAGTTCAGGTAGCCCCCTTCTGTTTTTCTCACAGCAGGCAACAGCCTTGCCAAAGCAAAGCCTTAAAAAATTGGGTACAAACTCATAAACATTCCTCTCCACGGAAAAATGCAAAGGGAAATAGGCTGGCCAGGGGCATGAGGACAATGGCCCAGACAAACGGGGAGGGACTTGGTCCAGGGGTGGAGGAAGACAGAAAAAGGGACAGGCATGGGATTGGCTTCCTGTCTTTTTTCCTTTGCTCAGCATTTGACCTGTGACTGTAATGGGGAGACTTGAGAAAGACCTGTGGCCGCCGACGAGGTAGGTGGCCGCCCCGAGAGCACAGAGCTGAGCATTTTCCAGGGTGCTGCTTCCTGTACCCCGAGCGCCTGGCCGTGATCGTATAGTGGTTAGTACTCTGCGCCGTGGCCGCAGCAACCTCGGTTCAAATCCGGGTCACGGCATTGCTTTTTGGTGGGGAGGGGCTATCCTGCAGCACCCCTCGTGGTTTTTCCATCCTGGTGTTACAGAGATAGTGTACTTTCTTTCTTTCCTTTAATAAAATCCTTTTCTTTTTAGAACCTGATTGATTTCTTCCCTTGTTTGGATTTTCAGGGGAAGTGGAGGGGGAAAAGTGAATCCCTCTTTGTTTGATTCAAGGAGTTTGAATCAAGGTATCTTTCCCAACAACTAGGAGAGGGGGAAGAAGGTGGGGGAATGGTTTTTTCCCTTAGGGTTAAGAGTCAAGGAGTTTGGATCTGTGTTCCCCAGGGAAGGTTTGGGGGAACAGGGCGTGTGCTAGACACTGGAACTTCTAGAGGGTGGCAGCTTTACCAGATCTAAACTAGTATTTAAGTTGAGAGGGGCCCATGCAGGTCCCCATCTTGTGGATGCTAAAGTTCGAAGTGGGAAATAAACATATGACGGGGCGATGCCCGCATTCTCCCAGCCTGTCGACTAAGGGCTCCTGATGAGCGTGGTGGACGGGAAATTCGGCCATCTGACTTTTGGCCTTGCTGCCCGTAGCGGTCAGGCCGAAAAATCAAAAGCCATCCTCCCCAGGCCCACAGCCACCCAGGGGCTCCTCTGCACCATCTTGCCTCCACGAGTGCCGCACTCTGACCAGCTGAACCAGGCAAGCCACGGGAAACTTCTCAAGGTCTTCCCCTGGTGTGGGCTTGGATGCGAAAAGCACCTGGCCGTTCATCAGCTGTTGCAAGAAGTGTGCAGAGTAGGAGTAGCGATGGGGCTGTACCTTTCCACAGCATCTCAATTTGGGCAGCTTTCCATTCCCCTTTTCTGTGTAATGTCCCTCCCACGGGTTTCACTTGCGGAGCTGTACGACTCTGGCAGGGTGGCCATTTAGAAATCTTTTCCTTGCTTTTCTTTTTCACCTGGCCCCAGCGTTAGGACCGTTTGGGTGTTTCAGTGTGTGTGTTTTCCCATTTGGAGGCATTTGGAAGTTTGGAAGGGGAGCCGAAAGAGGAGTCTTTTTCACAAGCAAGTTGGCTTTCTGCACAGGTAGGGCCCTTGGCCGTAAAGCTTAGCTCCGTCAGTGCGTCTGTATGGGGTTCCTCCAGTGCCTCAAGAGCCCGTGCTAAACTCTCGGTGTGGGGCGTTTGGCTTGCGCCAGTCAGAGTGCCGTGCCTGCGTCTTCCCAGGGCCGGCTCCCATGAGGCGCGCATAACTTGGGAGGAAAGGGGTAGAAGAGAAAGCAAGTGAAGCTGACTTCGAGTGGTGGTGCCCCTGGGCGGAGTGGTCCTCCTGCTCCTTCCTGTCGGAGGGGTGGGCTTGGGGGGTTTGGCTGTGGGCGGTGGGAGGATGGTGTCCAGGGAAGTCCCAAAGGTCACCCTGCGCCGGCGGAGTGTGAAGCCTCTCCCCTAGGTTGGGGTGCCGAGTATTAAGCCTTCCTCTGTGGCTTGGGCTGGGGAGCGTGATCCGGCGTCGGGTACATTTGGGTGGAGCTGGCGGCCGGCAAGAATTCAGGCCATCAGGTCAAACCTCTGTGGACACTGGGGGCGAGCCGGCAGGCCTACGATTTTGGCTTCGCGGGCGGGCAGCTCAAGCCTGGCCTCCTATGAGCCTGGAAGGCAGCCGGCCGGGCTCACCCGTCTCCAAGTTCCTTTCAGGCAGCAGGTGGAGCGAGGAGCCCAGGGAGGGGAGCCCAAGGAGGTGTCAGGAGCTTAGTCCTGCCCGGCGCCTGCGCCCAGCAGGGCTCTTGCCCGCTCCCGGCCCACCTGGTTTTGGCCTCTGCCACCCCTAGCAGTCAGCCAAAAGAGCAGAAGCCACCCTCTCCCTCCTGGAGTGGCCAGCATGGGGCTTGAACCCATGACCTTGGTGTTATTAGCACTATGCTCTAACCAACTGAGCTAGCCAGCCGACGGCAAGCCCTGCCTTGCCTGACCCTTTTGGAAGGAGTCACTGGCTGGCGCGGGGAACGATGTGGCCTCCGTTATCGAATTGATGGATCGAGACGCCACCTACCAAGGTAGGGGAATTAGCTCAAGTGGTAGAGCGCTCGCTTTGCATGCGAGAGGCAGCGGAATCAATACCCGCATTCTCCAGCAACAAGGCAGCCCCAGGACCTTCTTTTAGAAGCCGGCTCAGCTCCTCCAGTGGCCTCCATCCCTCTCCCCGCTTGGCCTCCCAAAAAGCCAGCCCTTGCGGAGCACAAAGCTCTTCCTCCCCGGCCTTTCTCCCCCTTGCGCTGACTGGGAGGCTGGAGACAGCTGGGGGAAGTTAGCTCAAATGGAAGAGTATGGGAGAAGTAGTCAGACCCAGACACACATTCTCCAGCCTGCTCTGCTCTGCTTTGCTCTGCTGGGCTGGGCTCTAGTGGGGGACCTGCACCTTTCTTTCTGAGCTCTCACTGGAGCACAATCCCTTTCCTCCTCCCTCCCTGCTAGTCTACGCCAAGCTCATTGGCCGGGAGGGAGAGCCACTCAAATACAGAATTACTCACATCCCAGGGGTCCATGAAGGGAATGAGGAGATGGGCGGGGTGGCATGCCATACCAGCTCAGCTGAGACCGTGAGACCTCGCAGCCTTCTGATCTCAGGCAGCATGGCAGCCGTGGAGCAGAGCAGAGCATGCAGACAGCTTGGAGACAGCCAAAGCAGGGAAGGGCTGTGTTGGTCTGGAAGAGGGAGTCGGTGGCTGTCTATCCTGGCGGAGGCAGGGTCGTTTTGCTGTATGCTGGGCCGGGGGCCAGGGAGTCTGCTAGAGTTGCTGAGCTGGGCCTGCTCCTGGCTTTGCTTGGGTTAGAGGAAAGTGGTGAAGATAGGAATGGCCCTCCTGGGTGAGACCGATGGTCCATCTAGGCCACTATCCCATCTTCTGACAGTAACCGATGCCAGGCGCTTCAGAGGCAATAGCCAGAGCAGGCAATCGTCAAGTGATCTATCCCTGCGTTGTCTTCTGAAGTTTGGTGCTTGTTTCAGGGGCTAACTCTCAGCCCAGACAAACTCCAGGGAGGGAGCGTTGGTGTTTGTGCCGAGGAGCGTGGCTGGGACTCGGACCCCCTTCCCCAGCTCTTGGTAGCGCCCCGCCCCCGTTTCAGGCTGTGTTCTGCTTAAGGCCACAGAGCCCTTGCCTTTTTTTGCCCGGTGCCTGAGAGTCAGGCCAGCTGCGGGGAATTAGCTCAAGCGGCAGAGCGCTCGCTTTGCATGCGAGAGGTAGTGGGGGGCGATGCCCGCATTCTCCGAGCCTGTTGACTAAGGGCTCCTGATGAGCGTGGTGGACGGGAGAGTCGGCCATCTGACGTTTGGCCTTGCTGCCCGTAGCAGAACGGCCGAAAAATCAAAAGCCAGCCTCCCCAGGCCCACAGCCACCCAGGGGCTCCTCTGCACCATCTTGCCTGAGCGGGTGGAAGTGGAGCCTGGAACTGAGCTGATGCGCTGAGGGTTATTTGCACTGTGCGCTTCACATGGAGGTAAAAACACGGGGCACAGAACTTTGAGCACAACCCTCATCCTGAGGAATGGGGGGGGGCTGCATAAAGAGAGACCGGCTCTCCCTGGCGGGGCTGCAGCGGCTCTTCACAGGGGCAGTCCCACGGCCAATTGGTACCGGAGTTTTGAAAGCCTCCTTTCCTGGGCTGGCTCCCCTCTCCCTAGGGGGAACTGGTGGCCCCAAACTTCCCAGATACCATCATAGTGATGCCAACCTGAGCACAGACACCTGCTCAGCACCCCGGGGTGCAGCCCTGAACTCTGGCAATCAGCTACGCTCAGCTGCCCACCCAACAAGCGTTACACGCAGGAGCCTTCGTGCCCCGCGTGTTCAGGTCCCTCCCAGCGCCAGCTTTAAACTCCGCTGCTCACTTCTAAGCTTTGGCCACACGGGGGCAGCCCGGAGCTCAGCCAACGCCTCCCGTTGCTGGTTGCGTTTCCCGCTCCTCGTGGCAGGTTCACACCCCGCAGGCAGATCTCTGAACCGGAGCCGAACCGTTCCCCAAATCCAGCGCTTTAGCAGCAGCTTTGCTAGGAAAGCGCTGACGTCCCCAAGTAACGTAAGAGCCAGAGCGCTGTGTCCAGGATCTTCTCTTGGGCCCCTCACCGTGGTGTCTGTCAGGCGCAAGGAGAAACCAGGGAAATGTTTTCATGGCGTTTAAGGGCAGAAGGGGCCATTAGCTCAGCTAGTCTGACCCCCGAATAACACAGAATTACACCATGACACGTATTGATCCCACAGACCTTAGACAGATCAAAGCGTTTCAGCCCTCAGGAAGGAGGCTAAACTGGGTACCAGAGGCAGCGAACAAGGGGCCCCCAAGGCAATGGCAGGGAGCTGACGAGGTGAAATATGCCCAGATGATCCCAGCAGGCGACCCACCCCCATGCTGCAGAGGTGGGAGTCCCTGTTCCTCCTGCCCTTAAGAATCTCTGGTGGTTAGTGGGTCCCCCCAGTTCCCCAGATAAGAATCCTCCATGTGGTTTCCTGGCTTCACCTCCAGATAAGAACATTGTGTGGAGGGAGTGGGAGGAAGGTTTTCTGGCAGATATGTAAACGGGGACTGTGTCTCCCTGTCTGGCCCAGGCTCCTGGGAGGAAGTGATCTCAGTGTGTCTGGCTGTCTCCATTCCTCCCACCCATAAGAATCCCTGGTGTGTGGGTGCACCCTAGACCATTAAGGATCTCTGGGGGGTGGGTGTCTCTCTCCCCCTAGTCAGGATCACTGGGGCGTGCGTGTACAAAAAGAGACTTTGACTCACCCAGGCTGGGCTGCCATCATGGAACAGACCAGGTCCTTCTGTGGAGGGTTTATGCCTCCAATGATGTGATCTCAGTGTGTGTGGGTGTCCCTGTCCCTTCAACCCTTAACAATCCCTGGTGCGTGGGTGCGCTGGGCCCCATTACAATCCCCTCTGTCTTACCCCCCATGAGGGATCCGGTGGATGTGGGGGTTCTCCACGCTACGGGGGGTGTCTGGTGCCCCTGTCCCTCCTGGTTAATAGTGGAGTGTGTGGGTGTCCCCCCGCCCGTTAAGGATCCGTGTTGTGCGGATGCCCCCGTTCTTCTCATTAAGAATGGTGCAACGGAGCATATGGGTGTGTCCCCCCACCCCATGAACTAGCTCCCATGTATGGTTCCCCTGCCCCCATCCAGGCTCTGTGGGTGTCACTGTTCCCCTTTTCAAGATCCGTGTGGCAGGGGGCGTCCCTCCCCCCAAGTCAGATTCCCCAGCGTGTGGGTGCTCCCATCCCCCACTCCAGGCTCTGCGGGGGGGGGGGGAGTCTTAAAAGAGACTGTGTCTCACTGTCTTGCCCAGGCTACACTGCAGGGGCTATTCACAGGCGCGATCCCACTACTGATCAGCATGGGAGTTTTGACCTGCTCCGTTTCCAACCTGGGCCGGTTCACCCCTCCTTAGGCAACCTGGAGACCCCAAGCTTCCCCGGGATCACCATATTGATGCTGAACGTAATGCAGACACCCGATCGGCACAGCCCCCTGCAGTCCAGAACTCCTGAGCTCAAGCGATCCACCAGCCTCAGCCTCCCCAGGCGCTGGGATCACAGGCACCAGCCACAGGGCCCAGCTTGTTTTGCTGCCTGGCAGCTGGAGCTTTAAACTCTGCTTGTGAGCTCTGTGCCTTGGTCAGATGGGGACAGCCTGGAACTGGGAAATGCTCCTGGTTCCCCCGCCCCCATCTCATGTCGGGGTGCAGGCGCCGCTGTCCTCCCAGGTAAGATCCCGGATGTTTCAGTGCCCCCCATCCCCCATCCAGGAGCCCAGGTGTCCGGGTACCTCTGCCCCCCATACAGAATCCTGGATGTGTGGGTGTCCATCCTCTGCAGAGGATCCCGGAGTGGATGCCCTTGTCCCTCTTTAGAAGATCCTGGGTGTGTAGGTGCCACTCTCCCCCCCGAGAAGATCTCTGGTGGGTAGGTCCCCAGGGTGTGAGAGCTCCCATTCCCTGATACAGGCTGGGGGAGGGGGGGTATAACTGGCTCTCCCTGTCCTGCCCAGGCGGTGCTACAGCAGCTGTTCACAGGGGCAGCAACCCCACTGTCAACCTGCAGCTTTAACCTGCTCCAGGGGTGACCCATGCGGGTCGGGAGTGAGGGGCACCAGCAGAACTGAGAGTCTGGAGGTCAGGACTGGGATAGCAGGGGCTGCGGGTCGGGAGTGAGGGGCACCAGCAGAGCTGAGAGTCTGGAGGTCAGGACTGGGATAGCAGGGGCTGCGGGTCGGGAGTGAGGGGCACCGTCAGAGCTGGTTGACGCCTAAGGGGCTGCGGGTCGGGAGTGAGGGGCACCAGCAGTGCAGTAACTGGGGAGCTCAGCGAGGAATCGAGGGGGCGGGGGGTCAGGAGTGAGGGGCACCAGCAGAGCTGTGAGGCTGGAGGTCAGGACTGGGATAGTAGGGGCTGCGGGTCGGGAGTGAGGGGCACTGGCAGCGCAGTAACTGGGGAGCTCAGCGGGAAATCGAGGGGACTGCGGGTCGGGAGTGAGGGGCACCAGCAGAGCTCTTGGTGTGGAGATCAGGATTGGGATAGGAGGGGCTGCGGGTCGGGAGTTAGGGGCAGCAGCAGAACTGTGAGTCTGGAGGTCAGGACTGGGATAGCAGGGGCTGCGGGTCAGGAGTGAGGGGCACCACTAGAGCTGGGGGGAACCCAGGGGGCTGCGGGTCGGGAGTGAGGGGCACCGGTAGAGCTGAAGGAAGCCCAGGGGTCTGTGGGTCAGGAGTGAGGGGCACCGGCAGCACAGTGACTGGGGAGCTCTGCGGGAAGCCCAGTCGCTGCAAGTCGGGAGTGAGGGGCACCAGCAGAGCTGTGGATCTGGAGATCAGGATTGGAATAGGAGGGGCTGCGGGTCGGGAGTGAGGGGCAGCAGCAGAGCAGGAGGGAGACCAGGAGGCTGCGGATCGGGAGTGAGGGGCACCGTCAGAGCTGGTGGACGCCTAAGGGGCTCCGGGTCAGGAGTAGTGGGCAGCAGCAGAACTGTGAGTCTGGAGTCAGGACTGGGATAGTAGGGGCTGCGGGTCGGGAGTGAGGGGCACCGGCAGAGCTGTGAGTTTGGAGATCAGGATTGGGATAGCAGGGGCTGCGGGTCGGGAGTGAGGGGCACCGTCAGTGCTGTGAGTCTGGAGGTCAGGACTAGGATAGCAGGGGCTGCGGGTCGGGAGTGAGGGGCACCGTCAGTGCTGGGGGGAACCAAGGGGCTGCGGGTCGGGAGTGAGGGGCACCAGCAGAGCTGTGGGTCTGGAGGTCAGCACTGGGATACCATCCAGCCTGATGGTAAGCGATGCCCAGCTGAGCCCATGGCCAGTACGTCCTGCTCCACCCACGGCCGGGCTGGGAGCCAGGACTCCTGGTTCTTCTCCCCAGCTGTGGCAGGGCAGTGCAGGCTAGTGGTTAGAGTGGGGGTTGGGAGCCAGGGTATCCGGGTCCCACCGCTGGCTCTGGGAAGGGAGTGGGGGCCAGTCTTGTGCACCCCCTGGCTTGAAGTGGTTTCCATCCTGTGCAGGGTTTACAGGTTTGTTCACTGGCTCTCAGCACCTCCCACTATACAAATTGTCCCAGTGCTGCGGGGTCTAGTGGTTAGAGCCGGGGAGGCCGGGAGCCAGGCAGGGGCGGTGGGTATAAGGGGCCCGGGGAGGCACCTGGCCCGTGCTCCACCCAGAGGCCCTGCTCCCCCGAGTCCTCTCCCCCGCAAGGCCCCATCCTCACTCCGCCCTTTCCCAAGCTCCATCCGGCCACATGGGGCCGTGGGGGGAGAGGCCGGGGGTGCAAACAGCAGAGAGACAGGTGGGGGCCTGGGGGTGGGGGCGAAGAGGCACAAGTGGCAGGGCCTCGGGGGAAGAGACGTGAGAGGTGGGCGGGGGTCAGGGAGTGGAACAAAGGGGTCCTGAGGGGGCGTGGGCGGGGCTGAAGGGGCTTGTGGGCGGGGCTGAAGGGGGAGTGTGGGCGGGCTGAATGGGCGTGTGGGCGGGGCTTTGGCAGGAGGAGGCTGAGTGGCAGCAGGCCTTGGGGCAGGGCCACAGTCCGGCCCGCCCAGCCTCCCAAGTGGAGGAGTCCTGCTGCCCATGGAGCCAGGACTCCTGGGTTCTATTCCTGGCTCTCCCACAGACTCCCAATCTGAGCTGGTGCAGCCCATCTCGCCCTCCCTGGTGCCTCAGTTTCCCCCGTGTGAGACGGGTCCCAGTGTGAACGGCTGCAGCGCCGTGGAGAATCTCGTCCCTTCTCCTGGCGGCTCCTAGGGAGCTCCTGGGGAAGCAGCCAACTGCTGCAGCCCCTGGCTCCCGTCTGGGCAGCCCGGGGTGGGGGTGGGATCTGGGCAATGGGAAGAAGGAATCCCCCCTTCCCCCACCCCACCCCGGGGACATGGGGGGAGGCTGGTGCTGCGGGGGCAGGGAGTCCTGCAGCCCTCGCAGGGGAGAAGGGGCAGGTTCCCGGCTTGGCTGCTGATGGGGGCGGGGTGGGGGGCACTGCTGGACTGGGGCTCCCCTGCGGGGTGGCGCGGGCGCCCGGCCGGCTGGGCGCGGACGGCTCCTCTGGAGGGGGGAGGGTGACACGGGCCAAATTGTGGGAGCCCCTGTCCCCCCCCCCAGACAAGGGAGGGGCCTCTCAGCCTTGCCGGCTCGTCTCTCTTTCACCAGGATCGGCCCAGCACCTGGCCTGGCCCAGACCCCCCTTCCTCAGCGCCAGCAGCTGCCCATTGTGGGGAGTGGAGCGGCCGGGGGGTGGGGCCTCTGCCCCCCGGGAGCAGGGCCGGGCACTGGGGGCAGAGGCTGCGATGGGGAGGTGGGTTGGAGAGATGTCGGGGGTGAAGCTGGGACTCAGGGGAATGGGGCAGGCTGCAGGAGGAAGTGTGGGGGCCACCGAGGGGAGCTGGGGCTGGGAAGCTGCGGGGGACACAGCCGGGGGTAGTGGTGACACCGCAGGGGGCTGCTCAAGAGGCAGTGGGCTGGGGGCAGGGCGGAGCTCGGACAGGGGTGGGGGTCAGGCTATTGCGGGTCTCCTGTGAATGGCACCAAACTGCAGGGAACCCCCGGCCGGCAGCCCCTGCTGGGGTCTGGTCAGTGCAGCCCCGCTGCACCCTGCTTGGGGTCTGGTCAGTGCAGCCCCAGCTGCACCCTGCTGGGGGCTCTGGTCACTGCAGCCCCGCTGCACCCTGCTGGGGGGTCTGGTCAGTGCAGCCACCCCCGCTGCACCCTGCTGGGGGGTCTGGTCAGTGCAGCCCCCAGCTGCACCCTGCTGGGGCTCTGGTCAGTGCAGCCCCGATGCACCCTGCTGGGGCTCTGGTCACTGCAGCCCCGATGTACCCTGCTGGGGTCTAGTCACTGCAGCCCCCGATGCACCCTGCTGGGGCTCTGGTCACTGCAGCCCCGCTGCACCCTGCTGGGGCTCTGGTCACTGCAGCCCCAACCTCACACTGGAACTGGGCGGGGGAAGGTTTCTTCTCGCGCTCCCATTGGTCAGGGCTCTGCCTCCTCTTCCTATTGGCTGTCTCGGGAGAGGCGGAGTTTCCGAGAGGGCGTCACGTGGCCTTGAAGCGTTCGCGAGGCGGCTCCTGAGCAGCCCAACCCCGAGCTCCTCCCCACTGCCGCCCATCCCCTCCCTGCCCTGCCCCCAACCCCTGAGCTCCTCCCCACTACCGCCCCTCCCCTCTCTGCCCCGCCCCAACCCCTGAGCTCCCTCCCCACTGCCGCCCATCCCCTCTCTGCCCCGCCCCCAACCCCTGAGCTCCCCTCCCCACTACCGCCCATCCCCTCTCTGCCCCGCCCCAACCCCTGTGCTCCTCCCCAGTGCCGCCCATCCCGTCTCTGCCCCGCCCCAAATACCCCTGAGCTCCCCTCCCCAGTGCCGCCTGTCCCCTCTTCTGCCCCCGCCCCAACACCCCCAAGCTCCCCGATGCCGCCCATCCCCTCTTCTGCTCCTGAACTCAAACACCCCCGAGCTCCCCTCCCCAGTGCCGCCCATCCCCTCTCTGCCCCGCCCCAACACCCCCTGAGCTCCTCCCCAGTGCCGCCCATCCCCTCTGACCCCGCCCCAACCCCTGAGCTCCCTCCCCAGTGCCGCCCATCCCCTCTTCTGCCCCCGCCCCATCATCCCCGAGGACCCCTCCCCAGTGCCACCCATCCCCTCTGCCCCCGCCCCAAACACCCCGAGCTCCCCGATGCCGCATCCCCTCTTCTGCCCCTGCCCCAACACCCCCTGAGCTCCTCCCCAGTGCCGCCCATCCCCTCTCTACCCCGCCCCAAACACACCCCTGAGCTCCCCTCCCCAGTGCCGCCCATCCCCTCTCTACCCCGCCCTGAAACACCCCCGAGAACCCAATCCCCAGTGCCGCCCATCCCCTCTCTACCCCGCCCCAAACACCCCGAGAACCCAATCCCCAGTGCCGCCGTCCCCTCTCTCTGCCCCCGTGCCCAAACCCCTGAGCTCCCCTTCCCGATGCCGCCCATCCCCTCTTCTGCCCCGCCCCCAACACCCCCAAGCTCCTCCCCAGTGCCGCCCATCCCCTCTTCTGCCCCCACCCCAAACACACCCCGACACTGTTCCTGGTGTTGGGAGGGGAACAGGAGAAAGGACAAAAGAAGCAAGAGACGAAGAGAAAGGAGGGAGGGATGGAGGAAAAGGTGAAACAAAAAGAACAAACCCTAATGTCCCCAGTGATTCTAAGGGACAAAATCCCAGGTACGGAATAAAATTCTGCCTCCTTAAGCTCGTGTTTTCCATGCCTAGAATTCAACTGTCACCAGATGGATCAGACTGAACAGGTTTCAAACCTCGAGGAGGCTCTTACCTTCTAAACAGGGACGGCTGTTTTCTAGTAAAATCAGGAAAACGGAAGAAGAAAACTCGAAAGAGGTTCCTCCTGGCGCTCACGTACGTGAACCCGAATACTCCCTCAGTCCTCAAAGAGAGACCTGGAGAAGGAGACTTGCTGAAGCAAAGCCACAGGGGTCTCTGAGGTTTCCCTGGCCTCTCGCCCCTGTCCTGCCTGGCTGATGTCAGCATCTCTCTGTGAGGTCACCACCTCCCCACCACCTTGGACCAATAGGCTGAGGTCCTGCAAAAGGCCTTTGTGATGTCACTGCCACACCCCTCCCTTGCTGGGCTAATGTCCTGCCCCTGGCCAGGCACTTTGGAGGTTTGAGCTACTCCCTGTGGATCACCCCACTCAAGGAGCGTTCGTTCTAGGCAGCAAGCCGGCTAGACAGGAAAACATCAGACGCTGCTCCCAATGCTACACTCAGTTTTTCAGAAATTAGTCGACTTTATGGCCAGAAGAGACCATTAGAGCATCTAATCTGACCCCCTGCATATCACAGGCCTCCTGTATGACACAATAGCTACTTTTGGAGAAAACACATTCCAGAAAGGGATGTTGCTCCTTGGTAAAATGTATTGAGCTCTGTTGACAAAAAAATAGTATATAAGAGCTATGTATTATTAATTCTTAAAGGCAAAAAAAAGCCAACCAAACAAACCCCTCTCCCACTGCCTGCTCATCCATACTCTTCAAGGTCAAGTGCTCCCAGTCAACCTTTGAAAACAAGTACAGGCACAGATTAAATATATTACCACTGGTTTGTTTTTGTTTTGTTTATTTTACTTTTCAATAGTAAATGTCTGGGGAATAGTCACAAAACAATTTCGTGTTGAATATGAAGTTGCTAATGTGAAGAGATTGAGTAACACTGCTTCCCAGAAAAGTGTAACGCACCCCACCTCTCCATCATCACATACTTCACCCACCATGCCAGACTAGAAGTACTGACAGCGGATCAGCCACTGACGCATCTAACCTAGTATCCTGTCTTCACCAGTGGCCAGGACACAGCTGTTTAATTCCTATGTATCCTACTGTGCAATATCATACCATAGGCTTCTCCATAAAGGGATAAATCAGTTGTTTAAGTAGTGTGGGTTCATTTCAACAATGGCTAATGCATGATATTTTAATGGCGATCATACACTGTTTGCATCTCACTGTGTAATACCAAACCATACGGGAGGCAGTGTTGTCCAGTGGTTAGACTGGGACTCAGGAGACCTGGTTTGTCTCATGGGCCTACCATGGTGACCGCAGGCAAGTCACGGCATCTCATGCCTCAGTTTTCCTATCTGTAAAATGGAGGATATGATACTGACCTCTTTCGTAAAGCACTCAGCAATCTAATGAAAAGCACTGTAGATAATCTACCGATCATTATTACCGCTACCATGCGGTGGAATAGATGAATAGTCCATTTTGTCTGCTGTCCTATCCCCAATAGTGTCTAATGCTGAATGCTTTAGAGGGAGGCAAAACAAATGTGTCTACTTATTCAATCTTCTATTATAGAACATTACAGTATGCCACACCAGAACTTTCTGAGGTCTATTTTATCTGATATTCTGCCTCAGACAGTGGCCATTTCTGGATGCTTTGGTGAAAGGTGTAATCCTGTTCCCCTACATAATGTACTTCACTATCTAATATACCATAGGATTTTCCATAGCAAAATAGGTCAGTGGGCCTATAAGGTATCCTATCACCAACAGTGGCCAGTGCTACATGATTCAGAGGAAGAATAAAAACCTTCACAAGTTCCTATCTCCCCTCCCCCAACCATCTTGCACAGCAGGAGGGGGCTGAGCAGGAAGTTGTGATGGGGTAAGAAATGCAAATACTCCAAGGAGCCTGTGCCAGGAACCAGGTGGTGCAGAAACCACAGCCCCCCTCCCATCTCTAACCCCCCCTTGGCTGGCACTGGATCGTGCCTCCTGTGCCCCCACTCTGCCACCTACACAAGCCCTGGGGGGCCGGAAATAGCCACGGTGCTGGGCCCCCCATCCAATTGAAGTGTTCAGTGTCACAGTGAGTGACTCAAGGTGTGTGTACAGAATGGGGATGGTGTGTGTGTGTGTTTGTGTATGTCTGGTTTTCTGCAGTGGTTGTAGGGGGGGATTATTTGCAGCTGTGGGGTTATTGTGGCTGTGCAGGTGTGTGTTCATGTGGCTGGATTTGTGTGTGTGTTTGCATCTGTTAGTACTTGTGTTGGTGTTGGCTGGATTTATGCGGGTGTTTGTGTATATTAGCAATTGTGTGTGGGGGGGGCTGGATTCATGCATGTGTTTGTGTATGTTTGCAAGCGTGTGTGTGTGTGTGCATGCTCTGCTGCCCTCTGCCAGCGCAACAACCGTTTCTCTATATGTCACAGCCCCCATACCGTCGACCCCAGTGGTGATTTCCTGATCTTACAAGGGCTGGCTGGCCTGACCCTCCTTCCCTCTGCGGAGTGTGGTGGGGGCTGCAGCTCACCCCCTGTGGGGCAGGAGTGCCCAGGTGCAGGGCGCTGGGCTCCAATGCACTTAGGGGGCAGCTTGGGTGAGGAGGGGCAGGGCGTGTGGTGTCCATTCTGCATTGCCTGGTGCTGGGCCACTGCACAATCCCCAGCCACGCCGCACAGCGCACCCCGAGATGGGGCAGGGGGCCAAGCAGATGATCCAGCATGAGGGGGTGAGGATGTGTGGTTGGGGGGAGGAAAACCTTGGGCTGCTCACATCATAGTTATGCCCATGGTGGCTGCAAAATCTTTTTATATACTTCTTCTTATCAGCAGTGTATTGTTTTCCCTGGAGTTTAGAACTTGACCAAGAAATTTGTACCTAGATAAAATAATCTACTACTCCTGGTTAACGCAATGGACTTGACACCCACTGGGGTGTCCCTACACAGGTACAAGTACTAACAAGATGGCTGCCTTTTAGCCATAGTTTTTAATCAGGCCAATTGAAACAAACCCCTGTTAAATCATTTCTCAGCCCGAGTCCTTCACCCACATTCAAACAGCTGCATATGAAGTAGTTATAGCTGAATGTTTAAAGCAATGGAGTAGAAATCCATTGGGGTTGCCCTGTGTGGGTTCTAATCCTACCAACTACAGAAACACTGAATTGTTGTTATTATTATTACTGTAGTCTTAGTGCCTGAGCATCCACAGTGCAAACTGGAGCCAGATCTAGTTTCACTCTATCTACACTTAAAACGCTGCTGTGGCCCTGCTATAGCACTTTTGAGTAGACAGTGACTGGAGGGGTTTTCCCACCCCTGTAATAGCTGCATTGACAGAACAATTCTAACCAGGGCTTGGTCACCTTAACTCTATGGGTTTGGGGTGGGGATTTTTCACACCGTGAGAGACGTCGCTCTGCCAGTGAAGTGCCCAGTGTACACCAGCCCTTAGATCCCTCTTGGTATTTCAATGCAGGCACTGACCTGTGAGAGGAAAACATCAGCTCACAAACACAGAGACTGAATTCCCCACATTTAATCTCGCTGCACTTTCCAGAAAGTCACAAAATTCAAATTCATTCTTGCTAGGACAGAGGAAAAATAAGTGACACTAAGTTTTTGGCTTGGGTAAATAAAATTAAGTGTTTAATTAATATAGTAAAAATATGTTCTGATTCTTCTAACTAACACCACAGCGTGAAATAGGAACAGAGACAAATCTTGTCAGTGACAACTAATTTCACAAATGATCTTCCGGTTATTAATTTCCACGCCGCCCCCATTGGAGGTCTGGGCACCTCCAGTGTCACTGCTCTGCGTTCACTTTCCCCCTAGAATTGTTCTCGGACATTCCCAAATTTGGAAAATTGTGCAGTTCAGAATGTGAATAGTGACCCCGGCTCCTTCCTGCACCTGCTCTACATTGCTCCACAGCAGCTTCTCCACCTGCAGAGTCACCCCAGCACTGCAGTGCAGCCCCCAGGGTTCAGCAGGGGTCCCTGGCAAGGACAGTGGGTGCAGCTAACAGCCCGGTGTGCCTGGCACAAAGCAATACCCCCTACACACAAGTACAGAGACTGAATTCCCCAACTTTAACATCATGACACTCTGTAGAAAGCCACACGTGTCAGTTGTATTTTGACAGGGAGATGCAAAATATGAGCATATAGATCATTATTGCAACCACTGTTATATATTTGCTACAAATCTGGTACAAAATGTGGCATGTAAGATGTGTATGAAAAGATTATGATTTGCTGAATATGATGATGCTATTTGTATGCATGTATAATTTTTGTACTTGAAGTTGTGAGCACTGGCTCCATACTTGTATTTCAAATACGTTTGCTCCTGGGGTAACGCCCACAAGGTAGTTAGCCAGTGAGTGGCCCATCAAAAGGACACAACTCACAGTGGACCATGGCAGACACCCATCTACACTGAACAGACTTTTCTATGAACGTTCCATCTGACGTATCCTGCAAAGTATCCATCCTGCAATAACTGAGCAAAATCAAGCATGGATGTGGACTTGCCCATGTGACTCCAAGCTCCCATCTTTCACCTGTGATTTTCCACTAGCTGTGCTGAGGACTTTGAAACAATGGCTTTCCCTCCACATGGCAGAAGTTATGCGAGGCCCTGGAAACATCTCCACTGTGCCTCTTTCCTGCTCAACCCTCTGGACTACGGACTTATAGGTGGGATGAATAGCTCAGTGGTTTGCACATTGGCCTGCTAAACCCAGGGTTGTGAGTTCAATCCTTGAGGAGGCCACTTAGAGATCTGGGGCAAAAATTGGTCCTGCTAGTGAAAGTAGGGGGCTGGACTTGATGACCATTTGAGGTCCTTTCCAGCTCTAGGAGATTGGTATATCTCCAATTATTATTACCTTGCCCAGCCTCACCTGAGCTGCTCTCCACGTGCATTAGAGCCCTGCACCTTGGCACTTCTGCCCCACAGGGGGTGAGTTGCAGCCCCTGCCACACTCCACAGAGGGGAGAAGGGTCAGGCCAGCCAGCCCTTGTAAGATGGGGAAATCACCACCAGGGTTGACGGTATGGGGGCTGTGACATACGGAAAAATGGTTGTTGCGCTGGCAGAGGGCAGCAGAGCGTGCGCACACACACAATTGCAAACATACACGAACACCTGCACAAATCCAGCCAACACCAACATGAGGCAGGGGAGCAGAGCAGGCTGGGGCTGGGTCACTCCACTTACCATGCAGGGGTGGGGGGGTGGAACTGGGAAGCCCCCCCTGCAGGAGCTCCCCACCTCGGCTCTGCCTTCTCCCCTGAGCTCGCCAGCACAGCTCCACTTCTCCTGCCTCCCAGGCTTGCGGTGCCAATCAGCTGTTTAGTGCAGCAAGCCTGGGAGGGGAGGAGAATTAGACAGGGGGCAGCGTGCTCAGGGGAGAAGACGGAGCAGAGGTGAGCTGGGACAGGGAGCAGTTCACCTGCACGCCCCCTCCCCCCCGTTACTTGCTGCGGGCAGCCCTCCCCCTGCACCTCCCAGCCCCCTGCCCCAGCTCACCTCCACTCCACTGCCCACCCTGAGTGCGATTTTTGGTGCCGCCAACCACTTGGCACGCTGGGCAGCCGACTAGTTCGCCTAGTGGTTGCACTGGCCCTGGCCACTGCCTGTCAGCAGGATTCCTCCTCCTCAGGGAGACTAAATCTCCCCACCTAGACAGCCGGTCCATCCGCTGCACCCCAATCCCCCATGCCTGAGCCTCCCTGCCAAAGCCCTGCACCTGGCTCCAGAGAATTAAGTCTCACATCTCACTGGGAACTCGACTTCTTGTGCCCAGAGAGTCTCGGCCCCCCTCAGTAGCTGACCTGAGAAACACAGTGTCTGCAAAAGCAGCAAAGAGTCGTGTGGCACCTTATAGACTAACAGACGTATTGGAGCATGAGCTTTCGTGGGTGAATCCCCCCTTCGTCGGATGCGTCAGTGTCGGCCTTTCCCAAAGAAGTGCCTGGAGGGCCTTTTCTCCTGTGACCACGTGGCCTAATGGATAAGGCGTCTGACTTCGGATCAGGCGATTGAGGGGTCGAGTCCCTTCGTGGTTGTGCTTGTGCGGTTTTACCTTTGGGCTGAACGTCCTGCTCCCTTCAGGGCTGGAACCTCTTCTTGGCCGCTCAGGCCAATGCTCTGGCTTCAGCTAGAGCCCCAGGAAGGAGTTGGGGGTTGGGTGTCACAAAGGCTGGGGCATGAGCCCCAGGTGCTTCCAGTCTCGCCTTTGCCCTTCCTGATTTGCCAAAGAAAATGGGCGGCTGCCCGGGCTAGCGTGTGGAGCAGTTTCCCTCTGTCCCTGTGCTGGAGGGGGGTTGCTACTTAGCACCTTTGGAGCCTGGATGTTTCTCTGCTTCTTATCAGCTGGGGAAAAGGCTCTTGGGGTAAAATCTCCTGCCCCACTGCAAAAGTGAGCACGGAGAGTCCTTCTCTCTGGTCACACACTCCCAGGGGTTAATCGCCTCCTGAAACTGTCTGTCTCTTCAACCCACCTGGTCCCCGTCAGTCCCCCTTTGTTTTGCTGCTCCCCAGTCACTTACTGCAGGAAGCGCCGTCCACGGGGCGCAGTAGGTCCCACCGCTGCCACCAGTTGTCACGGAGTGTGGGGGAGTCCGGCCCTGCACCCCTCTTCCTGGGACTCACAGTGACTCTCAGCCAGCCAGTAAAACAGAAGGTTTATTGGAGACAGGAGCACAGGCTACAGCACAACCAGGACCCCTCAATCGAGTCCTTCTGGGGTTCAGGGTGCAGGGATCCCAGCATAGGATTCCCTGAACTCTCCCCCCCAAACCGAAACTGACACAACCCCCTCCAGCCGGCTCCCTGGCTTTGTCTAGCTCCCCGGGCAAAGGTGTGGACCTCCCCTCCCCCCTGCTTAGCTCATGGTACAGGCTGAATACCTGTCCCTCACCTAAAATCCTCCCTGGCTCTCCCAACCCCCACACAGACAGCCCCTACTCCATCACAGCAGGTCAGGACTAGGATAGCAGGGGCTGCGGGTCGGGAGTGAGGGGCACCCGCAGAGCTGTGAGGCTGGAGGTCAGGACTGGGACAGCAGGGGCTGCGGGTCGGGAGTGAGGGGCACCCGCAGAGCTGTGGGTCTGCAGGTCAGGACTGGGACAGCAGGGGCTGCAGGTCGGGAGTGAGGGGCACCTGCAGAGCTGTGGGTCTGCAGGTCAGGACTGGGATAGCAGGGGCTGCGGGTCGGGAGTGAGGGGCACCTTATCACCATGAGCTGCTCGGCCAGGCACCACACCCCATGCACACGCCTTTGGTCACTACGTAGCTCAGTGGCACTCCCTGTCCCGAAGTGACTCCGGTGCAGGCACCCACAGCACGACCTCCCCACACCGGATTCTGTCCACACGCAGAGAATTCTCTCCGCCGGGCTCCTTCGGTTCCTCTCGCTGCTCCCCGTCCTGCCGCCAGACACTGCTCATCTGCATAACCCCGCCCATGGACACGTGACACCTTCTGTCGTTGTGGTCTCCAGTGAATGAGTCGCCTGCGGGGAGGGATTCCGTCATTACGCGTCACAGCCGCTGGGCGGATTGTCTGTGAGCCCCGCGCTGGGGCGGGGCTTCAGGAGAGACCCAGCCCCATAGACAGCCTGGGGCAGGGAGATATTGGGGAAGGGAGGAGGGATGGGGGATAAGGGGAGGAGGATCCAGCCCTATAGACCTGCAGGGGCAGGAGATCTTGGGGTCAGGAGGAGAGGAGAGGGGTTGGCAGAGACGCAGCCCAGGGTGCAGGAGGAATGGGGTGGGGTGCAGGGAGCTGGGGGAGAGAACAGACGTGGGGCGCGGGGGTGACATGTTGGTCCAGGGAATCTGAGTTACTCCCAGGACATGCTGTGCAGGGGGGAGCACAGGGGCAGGGAGAGAGCCCCAGCTCCAGCCCCACAGAGCCCCAGAGGGATATTGGGGACAGGGGAGGGGATGGAGGGGGGAGAGACCCAGCCCCATAGACCCCTAGAGGCAGCGGGATATGGGGGGTAGGAGAGGGGATGGCAGAGGAGACACCCATCTCCATAGACCCCCAGAGGCAGGAAATGAGGGGAGAAAGGGGGAGGGAGGGATCCAGCCCTATAGACCTGTAGGGGCAGGGAGATATTGGGGGCAGGAGGGGAGAAGGGGGGTTGGCAGAGACCCAGCCCGGGATACAGGGGAAATGGGCTGGTTTGGAGGGAACTGGGGAAGAGAAGAGACACAGAACAGGACACATGTTGGGACAGGGAAACTGACTCACTCCGAATACATGCAGAGCAGGGCAGGGCGGAGGCAGATCATGCTGGTCCCAGGGTAATTTCGGGGGGTTCTGATTCCCCACTCAGCCGGGGGGGGCTCCCCTCTGGGCTGAGGAGCCCTGGGGTGGGGCGGGTGCAGGGTCTGTGTGTGTGTGTCAGGCTGGGGGAGCTGCCTGGGCAGATGTGCTGGAACTGGGGGGGCTGCAGCAGCCCCTGGCTTGACGTGGTTTCCATCACACCCAGGGGTTACAGTTGGTTCAGTGGCTCAGCCCCCCCCCCCCCCACTATACAGATTGTTCTGGCACCACTGGCCTAGGGTCACCGTCTAGTGCTCAGGGCCTGCCTGGCTCTCCTAGAGCAGGGCGAGCGCCCAGCTCTCCTGGGGCAGGGCTGGCGAGAGCTCTGGACAGATACTAACAGCGCCAGGGAGCCTGGACGAATATTAGTTGGACAGAGGAGCCTGGGGCAGTTTTATCAGAGAGCAGAAATGAATCCCGCACACAGCACTGGAGCTGCAGTGCTCAGCGCGTGGGCCTGGGTCTCCTGCACAGTCTCCCTGCCCCCCCACCCTCATGGCATAACAAGTTCCCTGCAGAGAAGCAGAGGTGCGGGAACGAGGGCTGCGGCGGGGGCTGCAGCACCCCCATGTCTCACTGTGCAAAGCTCCAGATGCTGTGGGAACAAAGCCGGCATTATTGTGCGATTCCAGAGAACCCCGGAGCTGTGCTGCCCCTGTGCAGTGTGAGCGGGAATTGCACGTTTTCACATTGCTTGTGAACACCAGGGCCCGTGCAACCATTTAGGCAAACTAGGCGGCCACCTAGGGCGCCTAGTGGTTGGAGGCGTCTAAAAGCCCCCTCAGGCGAGGAGGTGGAGCGGAGGTGAGCTGGGGGGGGGCGTGCGGGGAGGGCTGTCCCCAGTAACGGGGGAAGGGGGCGCACAGGGGAACTGCTCCCCACCCCAGCTCACCTTCGCTCTGCCTCCTCCGCCGAGCACACAGCCCAGCTCTAATTCTCCTCCAGTCGGCGTCGCAAGCCTGGGCGGGGAGGAGAATTAGAGCGATGCCGGGGTGCTCAGTGGAGGGGGTGGAGCTGAGGTGAGCTGGGGCAGGCTCCCCAGGCAGGCTTAGCTTCCGCAGGCAGGGGCGGCAGGTTATATCTGCGTGCGGTGCCCGGGCTCCAGGAATATTCAGGGCTGGGGGCCCTGCTCCAGCAATATTTGGAGCTGGGTCTCTCCCCGGCCCTGAGCCTCCCCAATGCCCCAAACCCTCATCCCCAGCCAGAGCCCTCATCCCCCTGCACCCTAATCCTCTGCCCCAGCCCTGAGCCCCCCTGCACAGCATGAACCCCTCATCCCCCCGCACCCTAATCCTCAGCCCCAGCCAGAGCCCTCATCCCCCTGCACCCTAATCCTCTGCCCCAGCCAGAGCCCTCATCCCCCTGCACCCTAATCCTCGGCCCCAGCCCTGAGCCCCCCCGCAGCATGAACCCCTCATCCCCCCGCACCCTAATCCTCAGCCCCAGCCCTGAGCCCCCCCGCAGCATGAACCCCTCATCCCCCTGCACCCTAAACCTCAGCCCCCGCCAGAGCCCTCATCCCCCTGCACCCTAATCCTCAGCCCCAGCCAGAGCCCTCAGCCCCCAGCACCCGAAACCTCTGCCCCCCCCCAGAGCCCCCGCAGCATGAACCCCTCATCCCCCGCACCCTAATCCTCAGCCCCAGCCAGAGCCCTCATCCCCCTGCACCCTAATCCTCTGCCCCAGCCCGAGCCCCCCTGCAGCATGAACCCCTCATCCCCCGCACCTAATCCTCAGCCCCAGCCCTGAGCCCCGCAGCATGAACCCCTCATCCCCTGCACCTAATCCTCTGCCCCAGCCCTGAGCCCCAGCATGAACCCCTCATCCCCTGCACCCTAATCCTCAGCCCCAGCCAGAGCCCTCACCCCTGCACCCTAATCCTCTGCCCCAGCCCTGAGCCCTCATCCCCCTGCACCCTAATCCTCTGCCCCAGCCCTGAGTCCCCTCCTGCATCATGAATCCCTCATCCTCAGCCCCACAGCCCTCACCCCTGTATTCCCTCCTATCCCCAAACTCCCTCCCCACAAGGTGCACCCCCTCCCCCTTCCCACATACCCCTTCCCAACCCCAAACTCAGTCCCAAAGCCTGCACCCTTCACCCCCTCCTGCACACCCACCCCCTGCCCCAGCCCCGAGCCTGCACCCAGCACCCAAACTCCATCCCAAAGCCTGCACCCCTCCTGCACCCTAATCCCCAGCCCAGGATCTGCATCCCAGACCTCCCCCTCCCGAGCCCCCTCCCAGAGCATTAGGCAGGTGGGAGCAGAGTTGGGGGGGGCAGAGTTGGGGGGCGGGTTCTGGGCACCACCAAAATTTCTACAAACTTGCCACCCATGTCCGCAGGAGGTCTCCCCAGGCAGGGTAAGCTGCCGTGGCAGGGGGTGGGGTGGGGAGGAAGTCTCCCCAGGCAGGGTTAGCTGCCACGGGGGGATGGGGGGAGTAGTTGCTGCAGGGGGGCTCCCCGGGTGGGGGGCTGAGTTAGCTGCGGGGGGTGGGGGAACGGACAGAAGCGGTTAGCTGGGTGGGAGTGTGCAAGGGGGAAGTTTCACCTAGGGCCCAAAACTTCCTTGCACCCGCCCTAGGGCTTTCCGCACCCCTGACAGGCTGATTAGACACCTGCAGCCAATCAAGGCAGGCTACTCAGGGCACCTGGGTTTAAAAAGGAGTCACTTCAGTTTGTGGTGTGTGTGTGAGGAGCTGGGAGTAAGAGGCGCAAGGAGCTGAGAGGCAGAGAGTGAGAGTGAGAGTGAGAGTGAGAGTGAGAGAGTGTGAGTGCTATGCTATGCTATGCTGCTGGAGGACTGAGGAGTACAAGCGTTATCAGACACCAGGAGGAAGGTCCTGTGGTGAGGATAAAGAAGGTGGTTGGAGGAGGACATGGGGAAGTAGCCCAGGGAGTTGTAGCTGTCATGCAGCTGTTACAGGAGGCACTATAGACAGCTGCAATCCACAGGGCCCTGGGCTGGAACCCGGAGTAGAGGACGGGCCTGGGTTCCCCCAAACCTCCCAACTCCTGATCAGACCCAGGAGGAGTTGACCCGGTTCCACCAGAGGGGAAGATCACTGAGGTGAGCAAATCTGCCAATAAGCGCAGGACCCACCAAGGTAGAGGAAGAACTTTGTCGCAGCCTCTAATTGCAGCATTTTTAAATGGTCTGCATGTTGCTTGCAGGCTCCTAACACTTGTGACAGCAGCTCCTTTTAACTTCCATTCAACCATCTGTACTTATGCCGATAGGTCGACTTTAGGTCTTTAACTTTGATTGGTAGCTGAGAAGATGGTATATCGGACAGAAACCCGTTCGACAAACCTCTTCATTTCCTTGTTATTTCCTGACTTCTTTATTCATCACCTTTTCCTTATTTCCCAGCAGATTGACTAGATCTGGGTGCTAGCAGGGGGACCTGACGGGCTCCTTATTTTCTGATTTCTTTCGGAAGCATTGAACTTGCCAGGGCACAGTCAGATTCTGGATGTTCATGGAAATGTAACACCTCGTGCTCAGCTTTAGTTCTGTTTCTCAGCTCTTTTGGAAAATCGATCTTTAGTCTGTCATGTAGCATCCTTGCATTAGGAGATGGCTAATTAATAAGACCATAAACCTTGGCAATCAAATGGAACCTGAAGTCCACAGAACAGCCCGAAAGGCCCTTGGGGAGTGGAGTGCAAGTTGAGGAAGACTTCCCTGCACAGCTTCTCTCTCAATTCTCGTTTTCCTGTATTGAGCGCAAAAGTCAGGAATCAGCTCAGGGTAGGGTTATACCATGTGTGTGCAGTGGTTAGACAAGGAACTGGACTGGTATGGAGCAAAACTCTTGTGTGTGCCTGATGACTGTACGTTTGAGAAGGAGCAGAAAAGAGCAGTGGGGCTGCGGTATAGCGCTTGCATAGGCTTTCTTTGGCCTGTTTTGCTGTAAGAGTTAACAGTGAGAGATTGTTAGTCACATGTCAGTGGGTGGGTTTATGCAAATTAGGCGTGTACAGGGAAACCAGCAAGAGGAAGGAGGGTGAAAGACTTCTCTGTCTTTGAACAGAATTGTGTGTTAAGGGCTCTTGCTTTGAATTCTTCCAGTGGAGTCATTTCGGGGAAGTGATCATCACTTTGAGTTACCTAGTTATCAAGTGTCGTGAATGGTGTTTGGTGCGTGTCTGGGAGCTCCTCGTGCTGAAGTAGAAAGCAGTGGGGGAAGAGCGGCTGCCTAACATCCGAGACTAACAGCATTGCTTCTCAGCCTTTTTGCTAAGATAAGTGTAGTGTCTGTTCTTATCAGCTTAATATCTGATAGGTCCTTTATTTGAGAACTGTATATTAAATTGATTTTTGAAACAAGGGGGTGGAATAAGAGCTTGCTCTGACCACCCCATGCATTGATCTGGTATTGCACTATTTCCAGGACCAGTGCCTCTCCTTTTGGAGAGAATTGTGTGGTTAAAAAAGCAGAATAAGATTCAGTCTAAAGATGCTGATTTGAGAAGATTTTTTTTTAAATTAGTTGGAAAATCAGGTTTCTTTAGCACTTAAGTTCTTCATAACAATGTATTGTTAAAATTCCTTGGGAGTGTTTTCTGAGTCTACAGCTGTGAGTTTCTTTGTCTTGCTGGAAAATTGTTTTAAAAGCTGAGATTCTTCTATCAGAGGGGTAGCCGTGTTAGTCTGGTTCTGTAGAAGCAGCAAAGAATCCTGTGGCACCTTATAGACTAACAGATGTTTTGCAGCATGAGCTTTCGTGGGTGAATACCCACTTCTTCGGATGCAAGCAGTGCAAGCAGTATTCACCCACGAAAGCTCATGCTGCAAAACATCTGTTAGTCTATAAGGTGCCACAGGATTCTTTGAGATTCTTCTGTTTGCTGTGAGTTTTTTCAACAACATGAGGGATGAATGCTTTCCAGACTGAGGGTCTGTTTGTGAGATGGTTGGTTGGGGGGGGGGTTGTGTGGGGGGACACAGATTGGCAATATTCGAGGTCACATGTATATCAATAACTGGATGAGTTACACAGACTTCTCCCCACCCAGCCTACGTTCCATGTATCTTGACTGAGCCTGCCACCCACCATCCCAGAGCAGAAGCCTGAAGCCTGAGCCCCACCGCACGTGGGGAGGAGGGGAACTCCCGCTGGTTGCTGGCTCCTGCAGTGTTTATGACTCCGGAAGGGGGTAGGGACCAGCCCCTGCAGGCAGTCGGGGGGAAGAGCCGCTGCTTTGCTGCCCCCGAATCCCCCTCAATTACAGCCCGGGAGGCTGTGGCCACAATAAAAGCCCCTGGTGGCCACATTTGAGAAATGCTGGAGCCTCACAGTAAACAAATCCCAGCAGGTTTGTCACTCCCTGTCCCCCACCCTGGGGATTTCCTGCCCTCTCCCACCCAGACCAACCTCCCTGGAAGTTCCCACCCCATGTATTTACTGCCCTTTCTCCCCGCCAAGGGAACCCGCCAGCAACTCCTGATCATCCTCCTCAACTGGCTCCACTGCAGCCATTTCCCTTCCCCGGCCCCTGGGAGGACGGAATGAGCTGGAGCAAAACATGGATGTTGCGCTGCAGCCTGTTAGGCAAAAGGGCAACTGGGGACATGTCAGAACAGGAAATAATTTCCCAGCACAATTCCCCCCAGGCTCTTTCCCTGCACACGGATATTCCAGCTTGTCCTGCATGGGACAGAAAAATTCAAATGTAGGGCTGTCAATTAATCGCAGTTAACTTACACAATTAACTTTAAAAATATCATGATTAATCTCAGTTTTAATCACACCGTTAAACAATGGAATATCAATTTAAATTTATTATATTTTTTGATTTTCTACATTTTCAATTATATTGATTTCAATTACAACACAGAATACGAAGTGTACAGTGCTCACTATATATAGTTTTATTACAAATATTTACACTGTAAAATATAAAGTGCTGTAGTGCAATCTCTTTATCATTAAAGTGCAACTTGCATAGGTAGATTTTTTTGTTGTTGCATAAGTGCACTCAAAAAGAAAACAATGTAAAACTTCAAGTCCAGTCAGTTCTACTTCTTGTTCAGCCAATTGCTGAGACAAACAGGTTTGTTTACATTTACTGGAGATAATGCTGCCCGTGTCTTGTATACGTCACCTAAAAGTGAGAACAGGCTCTCTCGTGGCACTTTTGTAGCCAGCATTGCAAGGTATTAACATGCCAGATATGCTAACATCCATATGCCTTCATACTTCAGCCAGCATACTTCCAGATGACATGCTTCCATGCTGATAACGCTCATTAAAAAGATAATGTGTTAATTTGTGACTGAAGACCTTGATGAAGAACTGTATGTCTCCTGCTCCATTGTTTTATCCACATTCTGCCATATATTTTGTTTTATAGCAGTGGTGGGTGATGACCCAGCACATGTTCACTTTAAGAACACTTTCACTGCAAATTTGACAAAACGCAAAGAAGGTACAACGGGAGATTTCTAGAGATAGCTACAGCGCTCGAGCCAAGGTTTAAGAATCTGAAGAGCCTTCCAAAATCCAAGAGGGACGAGGTGTGAAACATGTTGTCAGAAGTCCTCAAAGAGCAACACTCTGATGCAGACACTGCAGAACCTCAACCACTAGACAGGAAAATCAATCTTCAGTGGGTGGCATCTGACTCAGATGAGGAATATTAATGTACTTTGGATCGTTATCAAGCAGTACCTGTCATCAGCATGTCCCTGGCCTCTGATTGCTAGAAGCTGGGAGGGGAGAACAGGGGCTGGAGCTCTCCATGGCTGCCTGGTCTGGTCACTCCCTCTGAAGCCCGTAGCCAGGGCCAGCCTTAGGGGTGGGTGCCACCAGGGCATTGCCCAGGAGTACCATGCTCAAGGGCGGTGCTGTATGGTAGCAGAGAGGCGTGTGCTGCTGGTGTAAAGTCAGAAACTGCTCCCGGCTGGCAGGGGAGTGCTGCTTGGGGTGGTGCCCAGATTTCTCCCTGCTCCCTCCCAGCATAGGAACATGTGGGGAGGGAGGGGAAGAGAAGGGGGAGAGAGCGGTGATGAGCGGCTACTGCTCCCCCCAATGTTCCTCCGTGCCCCCCTAGGGGGCTGTGAGGGGGGAGCAAGGAGCGACATCAGGGCTCCCTGCATCCAGGTCACCTTCCCCACCTGGGCTGCATAAGGGGAGGACAGAGGGAGCAAAAACCCTTTGTGAGCTCAGCACACACAAGCCAGGAAAAGATTAACACCCACCCCCAGCCCAGCCAAAGTGGGAGCTTCCCCCACCTTCCCGGCCACAGGCCCACGGGGCTCATGGATGGAGGAGTTTGGGGGGCTGTGGGGGCCCCTGAAGGACTAGCTCAGCGTGTGAATGAGGGACTGGGATGTATGTGGGGGCCGGACTGTGGGTTGGGGTGCCCAGGAGGACCCCAGGGAAGGGACTAGGGGGATTAGGGATAGAGGAGGTTGGGGTTACCAAGGTGCATTGTGGGAATGTGGGATTTAGAGAGCCCAGAGTGGATGGGTGGGGGCGGGTTGGAGGACCCCACAGTGGCTGAAAAGGAACCCGGCAGGTTTGGGGGGTAGCAGAACATAACATAAGAAAGGCCGTACCGGGTCAGACCAAAGGTCCATCTAGCCCAGTATCTGTCTACCGACAGTGGCCAATGCCAGGTGCCCCTGAGGGAGTGAACCTAACAGGCAATGATCAAGTGATCTCTCTCCTGCCATCCATCTCCATCCTCTGACGAACAGAGGCTAGGGACACCATTCTTACCCATCCTGGCTAATAGCCATTTATGGACTTAGCCACCATGAATTTATCCAGTCCCCTTTTAAACATTGTTATAGTCCTAGCCTTCACAACCTCCTCAGGTAAGGAGTTCCACAAGTTGACTGTGCGCTGCGTGAAGAAGAACTTCCTTTTATTTGTTTTAAACCTGCTGCCTATTAATTTCATTTGGTGACCCCTAGTTCTTGTATTATGGGAATAAGTAAATAACTTTTCCTTATCCACTTTCTCAACATCACTCATGATTTTATATACCTCTATCATCTCCCCCCTTAGTCTTCTCTTTTCCAAGCTGAAGAGTCCTAGCCTCTTTAATCTTTCCTCGTATGGGACCCTCTCTAAACCCCTAATCATTTTAGTTGCCCTTTTCTGAACCTTTTCTAGTGCTAGAATATCTTTTTTAAGGTGAGGAGACCACATCTGTACACAGTATTCGAGATGTGGGCGTACCATGGATTTATATAAGGGCAATACTATATTCTCAGTCTTATTCTCTATCCCCTTTTTAATGATTCCTAACATCCTGTTTGCTTTTTTGACCGCCTCTGCACACTGTGTGGACATCTTCAGAGAACTATCCACGATAACTCCAAGATCTTTTTCCTGATTCGTTGTAGCTAAATTAGCCCCCATCATGTTGTATGTATAGTTGGGGTTATTTTTCCCAATATGCATTACTTTACATTTATCCACATTAAATTTCATTTGCCATTTTGTTGCCCAATCACTTAGTTTTGTGAGATCTTTTGAAGTTCTTCACAATCTGCTTTAGTCTTAACTATCTTGAGTAGTTTAGGGTCATCTGCAAACTTTGCCACCTCACTGTTTACCCCTTTCTCCAGATCATTTATGAGATGGGAGATGAGGAACCCCCCACCCTGGGGATGGACTGGGGCAGTGGGGGGATGGGAAAGTGGGGCTCAGCCGTGGGGAAATGGGCTGGAGGCAATTAGGGGCAGGGCGCTGAGGGGGGGTGGGAGAGGGAGGAGGAGGAGGAAGGGGGCAGGGTGACGGGGTGGGGCTGAAGGGACAGGCCGGGCAGAGCGGACAGGGTGGGGGCGGGGACGCTGGGGGCGGGGCTGGCGGGAGGGTCGCAGCGGGGAGGGGTGAAGTCCTTTCACTCCGCGCTGCCTCTGCCCGGGATCTGAATCCCAGCGGCCGCCAGCGCTGGGGCAGCGAAGCCTCGGGCGGGGGAACCGGGGCCTCCCCCCACGCGCCGAGTCTCTGTCCCGCGCTCTCTCCGCCAATCAGGGAGCGGGGAGGGGCGCGGCGAAGTGACGAGCAACGGCCCCTCCTCCAATAGAGGCCGCGCGTGTGAGAGACAGAGAGAGAGAGAACTACGCTTCCCAGAGTGCACCGGGAGGGGGCGCATTGTCTGAGCAACAGGCTCGTCACTTCCGCTCTGAGACGAGCCAGGAACTACAACTCCCAGCCTGCCCCGGGGCGCCTCCGTCCTCTCCAGCCCAGGTGAGGGCGGGTCCCTGGGTCAACCTGACACCTCCCCACCCCCAGCGCAACTCATCATCCCCGCCCCACCCCCCAGAGAGCCCCCGGGCTAAACACCCGCTGCAGGGACAGTGTCACCCCCAGACAGACCCGCCCCTGGCTGGAATGAATCCTGCTCCTTCCCCGCCCGGCTGTGCCCGCCCCCCCAGCCCTGCCCCCGCCCCGCCCCTCCCCCAAAGCCCTGACCCCCTCGCTGTGCCCGCCCCCAAAGCCCTGCCCCTGCCCCCCCGCTGTGCCCGCCCCTTCCCCCAAAGCCCCGACCCCCCTCGCTGTGCCCGCCCCCAAAGCCCTGCCCCTGCCCCCCCGCTGTGCCCGCCCCTTCCCCCAAAGCCCTGACCCCCTCGCTGTGCCCGCCCCAAAGCCCTGCCCCTGCCCCCGCTGTGCCCGCCCCTTCCCCAAAGCCCTGACCCCTCGCTGTGCCCGCCCCAAAGCCCTGCCCCTGCCCCCGCTGTGCCGCCCTTCCCCAAAGCCCTGACCCCCTCGCTGTGCCGCCCCAAAGCCCTGCCCCTGCCCCTCGCTGTGCCTGCCCCAAAGCCCTGCCCCTGCCCCGCTGTGCCCGCCCTTCCCCAAAGCCCTGACCCCTCGCTGTGCCTGCCCCAAAGCCCTGCCCTGCCCCTCGCTGTGCCTGCCCCAAAACCCTGCCCCTGCCCCGCTGTGCCCGCCCTTCCCCAAAGCCCCGACCCCCTCGCTGTGCCTGCCCCCAAAGCCCTGCCCCTGCCCCCTCGCTGTGCCTGCCCCAAAGCCCTGCCCCTGCCCCCGCTGTGCCCGCCCCCAAAGCCCTGCCCCTGCCCCCGCTGTGCCTGCCCCAAAGCCCTGCCCCTGCCCCCAGCTGTGCCCGCCCATTCCCCAAAGCCCTGACCCCTCGCTGTGCCTGCCCCCAAAGCCCTGCCTGCCCCCTGCTGTGCCCGCCCTTCCCCCAAAGCCCTGACCCCCTCGCTGTGTCCGCCCCCAAAGCCCTGCCCTGCCCCCGCTGTGCCCGCCTTCCCCCAAAGCCCTGACCCCCTCGCTGTGCCTGCCCCCAAAGCCCTGCCCCTGCCCCCGCTGTGCCTGCCCCCAAAGCCCTGCCCCTGCCCCCGCTGTGCCCGCCCTTCCCCAAAGCCCTGACCCCCTCGCTGTGCCGCCCCCAAAGCCCTGCCCTGCCCCTCACTGTGCCCGCCTTCCCCAAAGCCCTGACCCCCTCGCTGTGCCCGCCCCCAAAGCCCTGCCCCGCCCCCTCACTGTGCCCGCCCCTTCCCCAAAGCCCCGACCCCTCGCTGTGCCTGCCCCAAAGCCCTGCCCCTGCCCCGCTGTGCCTGCCCCCAAAGCCCTGCCCCTGCCCCGCTGTGCCCGCCCTTCCCCCAAAGCCCTGACCCCCTCGCTGTGCCCGCCCCCAAAGCCCTGCCCTGCCCCTCACTGTGCCCGCCCTTCCCCAAAGCCCTGACCCCCTCGCTGTGCCTGCCCCCAAAGCCCTGCCCCAGCCCCCCCGCGGGGCCCGCCCCCAAAGCCCTGCCCTGCCCCCCGCTGTGCCTGCCCCAAAGTCCTGCCCCTGCCCCCGCTGTGCCCGCCCCTTCCCCCAAAGCCCCGACCCCCCTCGCTGTGCCCGCCCCCCAAAGCCCTGCCCCGCCCCCTCACTGTGCCCGCCCCTTCCCCCAAAGCCCCGACCCCCCTCGCTGTGCCTGCCCCAAAGCCCTGCCCCTGCCCCCGCTGTGCCCGCCCCCAAAGCCCTGCCCCGCCACCTCGCTGTGCCTGCCACCAAAGCCCTGCCCCTGCCCCTCGCTGTGCCCGCCCCTTCCCCCAAAGCCCTGACCCCCTCGCTGTGCCTGCCCCCAAAGCCCTGCCCCTGCCCCACTGTGCCCGCCCTTCCCCAAAGCCCTGACCCCTCGCTGTGCCTGCCCCCAAAGCCCTGCCCCTGCCCCCCCGCTGTGCCCGCCCTTCCCCCAAAGCCCTGACCCCTCGCTGTGCCGCCCCCAAAGCCCTGCCCCGCCCCTCACTGTGCCCGCCCTTCCCCAAAGCCCTGACCCCTCGCTGTGCCCGCCCCAAAGCCCTGCCCCTGCCCCTCGCTGTACCCGCCCTTCCCCAAAGCCCTGACCCCTCGCTGTGCCTGCCCCCAAAGCCCTGCCCCTGCCCCTGCCCCTTCGCTGTGCCCGCCCCTTCCCCCAAAGCCCTGACCCCCTCGCTGTGCCCGCCCCCAAAGCCCTGCCCCGCCCCTCACTGTGCCCGCCCCTTCCCCAAAGCCCTGACCCCCTCGCTGTGCCTGCCCCCAAAGCCCTGCCCCTGCCCCCGCTGTGCCTGCCCCAAAGCCCTGCCCCTGCCCCCTGCTGTGCCTGCCCCAAAGCCCTGCCCCTGCCCCTCGCTGTGCCCGCCCCTTCCCCCAAAGCCCTGACCCCCTCGCTGTGCCTGCCCCCAAAGCCCTGCCCCTGCCCCCGCTGTGCCCTTCCCCAAAGGCCTGCCCCTGCCCTGCCCCTGCTGCCTTCCCCTAAAGCCCTGCCCCGCTGTCCCCATCCCCAAAACCCTGCCCCTGCCCCCGCTGTGCCCGCCTTCCCCAAAGCCCTGACCCCTCGCTGTGCCGCCCCCAAAGCCCTGCCCCGCCCCTCACTGTGCCCGCCCTTCCCCAAAGCCCCGACCCCCTCGCTGTGCCTGCCCCCAAAGCCCTGCCCCTGCCCCGCTGTGCCTGCCCCAAAGCCCTGCCCTGCCCCTGCTGTGCCTGCCCCAAAGCCCTGCCCCTGCCCCCGCTGTGCCTGCCCCAAAGCCCTGCCCCTGCCCCCGCTGTGCCCGCCCTTCCCCAAAGCCCTGACCCCTCGCTGTGCCTGCCCCAAAGCCCTGCCCTGCCCCCTCACTGTGCCCGCCCTTCCCCAAAGCCCTGACCCCTCGCTGTGCCTGCCCCCAAAGCCCTGCCCTGCCCCCCGCTGTGCCTGCCCCCAAAGCCCTGCCCCTGCCCCCGCTGTGCCTGCCCCCAAAGCCCTGCCCCTGCCCCGCTGTGCCCGCCCTTCCCCAAAGCCCTGACCCCCTCGCTGTGCCCGCCCCAAAGCCCTGCCCTGCCCCCTCACTGTGCCGCCCTTCCCCAAAGCCCTGACCCCTCGCTGTGCCTGCCCCAAGCCCTGCCCCTGCCCCTCGCTGTGCCTGCCCCAAAGCCCTGCCCCTGCCCCCGCTGTGCCCGCCCCCAAAGCCCTGCCCCTGCCCCTCGCTGTGCCTGCCCCAAAGCCCTGCCCCTGCCCCCGCTGTGCCCGCCCCTTCCCCAAAGCCCTGACCCCCTCGCTGTGTCCGCCCCAAAGCCCTGCCCCTGCCCCTCGCTGTACCCGCCCTTCCCCAAAGCCCTGACCCCTCGCTGTGCCCGCCCCAAAGCCCTGCCCCTGCCCCCTGCTGTGCCCGCCCTTCCCCAAAGCCTGACCCCCTCGCTGTGCCTGCCCCCAAAGCCCTGCCCCTGCCCCCGCTGTGCCTGCCCTTCCCAAAGCCCTGACCCCCTCGCTGTGCCTGCCCCCAAAGCCCTGCCCCTGCCCCTGCCCCTTCGCTGTGCCTGCCCTTCCCAAAGCCCTGACCCCCTCGCTGTGCCTGCCCCAAAGCCCTGCCCCTGCCCCTCACTGTGCCCACCCTTCCCCAAAGCCCTGACCCTCGCTGTGCCTGCCCCAAAGCCCTGCCCCTGCCCCCGCTGTGCCCGCCCTTCCCCAAAGCCCCGACCCCTCGCTGTGCCTGCCCCCAAAGCCCTGCCCCTACCCCCGCTGTGCCTGCCCCCAAAGCCCTGCCCCTGCCCCCGCTGTGCCTGCCCCTTCCCCAAGCCCTGACCCCCTCGCTGTGCCTGCCCCCCAAAGCCCTGCCCTGCCCCTCACTGTGCCCGCCCTTCCCAAAGCCCTGACCCCCTCGCTGTGCCTGCCCCCAAAGCCCTGCCCCTGCCCCCCGCTGTGCCCGCCCTTCCCCAAAGCCCTGACCCCTCGCTGTGCCTGCCCCAAAGCCCTGCCCCTGCCCCCGCTGTGCCCGCCCTTCCCCAAAGCCCCGACCCCCTCGCTGTGCCTGCCCCAAAGCCCTGCCCCTGCCCCTCGCTGTGCCTGCCCCCAAAGCCCTGCCCCTGCCCCCGCTGTGCCCGCCCCCAAAGCCCTGCCCCTGCCCCTCGCTGTGCCTGCCCCCAAAGCCCTGCCCCTGCCCCCGCTGTGCCCGCCTTCCCCAAAGCCCTGACCCCTCGCTGTGTCCGCCCCAAAGCCCTGCCCCTGCCTCGCTGTACCCGCCCCTTCCCCAAAGCCCTGACCCCTCGCTGTGCCTGCCCCCAAAGCCCTGCCCCTGCCCCTTCGCTGTGCCGCCCCTTCCCCAAAGCCCTGACCCCCTCGCTGTGCCCGCCCCCAAAGCCCTGCCCCGCCCCTCACTGTGCCCGCCCCTTCCCCAAAGCCCTGACCCCCTCGCTGTGCCTGCCCCCAAAGCCCTGCCCCTGCCCCCCGCTGTGCCTGCCCCCAAAGCCCTGCCCCTGCCCCTCGCTGTGCCGCCCTTCCCCCAAAGCCCCGACCCCTCGCTGTGCCTGCCCCAAAGCCCTGCCCTGCCCCCCGCTGTGCCCTTCCCCAAAGGCCTGCCCCTGCCCTGCCCCTGCCGCCTTCCCTAAAGCCCTGCCCCGCTGTCCCCATCCCCAAAACCCTGCCCCTGCCCCCGCTGTGCCCGCCCCTTCCCCAAAGCCCTGACCCCTCTCGCTGTGCCCGCCCCCCAAAGCCCTGCCCTGCCCCTCACTGTGCCCGCCCTTCCCCCAAAGCCCTGACCCCCTCGCTGTGCCTGCCCCCAAAGCCCTGCCCCTGCCCCCGCTGTGCCTGCCCCAAAGCCCTGCCCCTGCCCCCGCTGTGCCTGCCCCCAAAGCCCTGCCCCTGCCCCCGCTGTGCCTGCCCCCAAAGCCCTGCCCTGCCCCCGCTGTGCCCGCCCTTCCCCCAAAGCCCTGACCCCCTCGCTGTGCCGCCCCCAAAGCCCTGCCCTGCCCCTCACTGTGCCCGCCTTCCCCCAAAGCCCTGACCCCCTCGCTGTGCCTGCCCCCAAAGCCCTGCCCCTGCCCCCGCTGTGCCTGCCCCAAAGCCCTGCCCCTGCCCCCCGCTGTGCCTGCCCCCAAAGCCCTGCCCCTGCCCCCCCGCTGTGCCCGCCCCTTCCCCCAAAGCCCCGACCCCCCTCGCTGTGCCCGCCCCCCAAAGCCCTGCCCCGCCCCCTCACTGTGCCCGCCCCTTCCCCCAAAGCCCTGACCCCCTCGCTGTGCCTGCCCCAAAGCCCTGCCCCTGCCCCCGCTGTGCCCGTCCCCAAAGCCCTGCCCCTGCCCCTCGCTGTGCCTGCCCCCAAAGCCCTGCCCCTGCCCCCGCTGTGCCCGCCCCTTCCCCAAAGCCCTGACCCCCTCGCTGTGTCTGCCCCAAAGCCCTGCCCCTGCCCCTCGCTGTACCCGCCCTTCCCAAAGCCCTGACCCCCTCGCTGTGCCTGCCCCAAAGCCCTGCCCCTGCCCCCGCTGTGCCGCCCCTTCCCCAAAGCCTGACCCCCTCGCTGTGCCTGCCCCCAAAGCCCTGCCCCTGCCCCGCTGTGCCCGCCCTTCCCCAAAGCCCTGACCCCCTCGCTGTGCCTGCCCCAAAGCCCTGCCCCTGCCCCTGCCCCTTCGCTGTGCCGCCCTTCCCAAAGCCCCGACCCCTCGCTGTGCCTGCCCCCAAAGCCCTGCCCCTGCCCCCGCTGTGCCCGCCTTCCCCAAAGCCCCGACCCCCTCGCTGTGCCTGCCCCCAAAGCCCTGCCCCTGCCCCCGCTGTGCCTGCCCCCAAAGCCCTGCCCCTGCCCCGCTGTGCCGCCTTCCCCCAAAGCCCTGACCCCCTCGCTGTGCCCGCCCCAAAGCCCTGCCCCGCCCCTCACTGTGCCCGCCCCTTCCCCAAAGCCCCGACCCCCTCGCTGTGCCTGCCCCCAAAGCCCTGCCCCTGCCCCCGCTGTGCCCGCCCCAAAGCCCTGCCCGCCACCTCGCTGTGCCTGCCCCAAAGCCCTGCCCCTGCCCCTCGCTGTGCCCGCCTTCCCCCAAAGCCCCGACCCCCTCGCTGTGCCTGCCCCCAAAGCCCTGCCCCTGCCCCCGCTGTGCCCGCCTTCCCCCAAAGCCCCGACCCCTCGCTGTGCCTGCCCCAAAGCCCTGCCCCTGCCCCCGCTGTGCCCGCCCCTTCCCCAAAGCCCCGACCCCTCGCTGTGCCTGCCCCAAAGCCCTGCCCCTGCCCCTCGCTGTGCCTGCCCCCAAAGCCCTGCCCCTGCCCCCGCTGTGCCCGCCCCAAAGCCCTGCCCCTGCCCCTCGCTGTGCCTGCCCCCAAAGCCCTGCCCCTGCCCCCGCTGTGCCCGCCCTTCCCCCAAAGCCCCGACCCCTCGCTGTGTCCGCCCCAAAGCCCTGCCCCTGCCCCTCGCTGTACCCGCCTTCCCCCAAAGCCCGACCCCCTCGCTGTGCCTGCCCCCAAAGCCTGCCCCTGCCCCTGCCCCTTCGCTGTGCCCGCCTTCCCCAAAGCCCAGACCCCTCGCTGTGCCGCCCCCAAAGCCCTGCCCCGCCCCTCACTGTGCCGCCCCTTCCCCAAAGCCCCGACCCCCTCGCTGTGCCTGCCCCCAAAGCCCTGCCCCTGCCCCCGCTGTGCCTGCCCCAAAGCCCTGCCCCTGCCCCCGCTGGGCCTGCCCCCAAAGCCCTGCCCCTGCCCCTCGCTGTGCCTGCCCCCAAAGCCCTGCCCCTGCCCCCGCTGTGCCCTTCCCCAAGGCCTGCCCCTGCCCTGCCCTGCCGCCTTCCCCTAAAGCCCTGCCCCCGCTGTCCCCATCCCCAAAACCCTGCCTGCCCCCGCTGTGCCCGCCCTTTCCCCAAAGCCCTGACCCCCTCGCTGTGCCCGCCCCAAAGCCCTGCCCCGCCCCTCACTGTGCCGCCCTTCCCCAAAGCCCCGACCCCCTCGCTGTGCCTGCCCCAAAGCCCTGCCCCTGCCCCCGCTGTGCCTGCCCCCAAAGCCCTGCCCCTGCCCCCGCTGTGCCTGCCCCCAAAGCCCTGCCCCTGCCCCCGCTGTGCCCGCCCCTTCCCCAAAGCCCCGACCCCTCGCTGTGCCCGCCCCCAAAGCCCTGCCCCGCCCCTCACTGTGCCGCCCCTTCCCCAAAGCCCCGACCCCCTCGCTGTGCCTGCCCCCAAAGCCCTGCCCCTGCCCCCGCTGTGCCCGCCCCAAAGCCCTGCCCCGCCACCTCGCTGTGCCTGCCCCAAAGCCCTGCCCCTGCCCCCGCTGTGCCCGCCCCTTCCCCAAAGCCCCGACCCCCTCGCTGTGCCTGCCCCCAAAGCCCTGCCCCTGCCCCCGCTGTGCCCGCCCCTTCCCCAAAGCCCCGACCCCTCGCTGTGCCTGCCCCCAAAGCCCTGCCCCTGCCCCTCGCTGTGCCTGCCCCCAAAGCCCTGCCCTGCCCCCGCTGTGCCCGCCCCCAAAGCCCTGCCCCTGCCCCTCGCTGTGCCTGCCCCCAAAGCCCTGCCCCTGCCCCCGCTGTGCCGCCCCTTCCCCAAAGTTCTGCCCCTCACATTGCCACTGGACCCCACCCCTGCACCACCTGTTCCTCTAATCCCTGCCCCTGCATGGCTCCTTCCTCAGGCCCCACCCACATGCTTCCCCTTTACCCTGAGATCCGGCCCTAACGGCGCGTCTTCCCCCAAGCCCCAATGCCACACTGCCCATTTCCCCCTGAGTCCCCGCCCCCACACTGCCCCTTCCCCTATGACCCCACCCCTGCACCACCCATTCACCCGAGACCCCGCCTTCACATTGCCCCGAGACCCCGCCCTCCCACTGCTCCTTCTCCTGAGACCCCGCCCCCGCACCACCCACTAACAGGCCAGACCCGCGGAGAGGGGAGAAACATGCTGTGCTCTGCCACAGACTTCCCGAGTGTCCTTGGGCACATCACTCAGCCTCTCTGGGCCTCAGTTCTCTTATCCTGGAAATGGGGCTGGTGGCGCTTCCCGCCCTCGCACGAGCTGGGAAGAGAACTACCCTGTGAATTAGGAAGATGCTCCCAGTCCCCCTGCTCCCACCTCTAGACCCACCTCTGCTCCCAGAGCCAGGGATAGAATCCAGAGGTCCTGGTACCCAGCCCCCTCCCTGCTCTGACCACTAGACACACTCCCCTTTTAGGCTCACTGCCTTTTCTATCCACCCAGCCCACCTGTCCATCCCTTTGCTGCAGGTTTCTGGGGTGTCACCCCTGCTCTGCGCTCCCCCAGTGCAGCCACAGGCCTTTCCTCCCCCCAACCACACATCCTCTCCCCCTCGTGCTGGATCATCTGCTTCACCCCCTGCCCCCTCTCGGGGTGCGCTGTGCGGCGTGGCTGGGGATTGTGCAATGGCCCAGCACCAGGCAACACAGAACGTAAACCACAGGCCCTGCCCCACCCCACCGGAGCTGCCCTCCAGGTGCATCGGAGCCCAGCGCCCTGCACCTGTGCTCTCCTGCCCCACAAGGGGTGAGCTGCAATCCCCACCATGCTCTGCAGAGGGGAGCAGGGTCAAGCCAACCAGCCCATTTAGGATGGGGGAATCACCACCCTTTTTTCTGCACAGCCACTGACCATCAGCGGGATTCCTCCTCCCTCCTGTGCCTCAGTGCAACTAAATCTCCGCACCTAGACAGCCAGTCCATCCGCTGCACCCCAGTCCCCCATGCCTGAGCCTCCCTGCCAAAGCCCTGCACCTGGCTCCAGAGAATTGTCTCACATCTCGCTGGGAACTCGACTTCTTGTGCCCAGAGAGTCTCAGGCCCCCTCAGTAGATGACCTGATTCTGAGAAACACAGTGTCCGTCTTCTCTAAAGAAGTACTTGGAGAGGTTTTTCTCATGTGGCCTAAGAGATAAGGCGTCTGACTTCTGATCAGGCGATTGAGGGTTCGAGTCCCTTTGTGCTTGTGCAGTTTTACCTTTGGGCTGAACGTCCTGCTCCCTTCAGGGCTGGAACCTCTTCTTGGCCGCTCAGGCCAATGCTCTGGCTTCAGCTAGAGCCCCGGGAAGGAGTTGGGGGTTGGGTGTCACAAAGGCTGGGGCATGAGCCCCAGGTGCTTCCAGTCTCGCCTTTGCCATTCCTGACTTGCCAAAGAAAATGGGCGGCTGCCCGGGCTAGCGTGTGGAGCAGTTTCCCTCTTCCAAGTGTGCGCCTGTCCCTGTGCTGGAGGGGGGTTGCTACATAGCACCTTGGGAGCCTGGGTGTTTCTCTGCTTCTCACCAGCTGGGGAAAAGCCTCTTGGGGTAAAATCTCCTGCCCCACTGCCAAAGTGAGCACCTTGAGTGGGACCAGTCAGAGGCCCCACCAGGGGGGCTGGCCCTGCTTTCCTACCATCTTCTGGTGTTGGCCACAGAGCATCAGCAGCCGCCCCACATGCTGGTCTGTGCGTGGCCTTCAGTGGGTGTTTGGCATGGCAGGGAGCAGGCTGGCTAGGGGTCTTTGTCGCTGTCTGCTGGCCACGCATAGGCATGGTCCTCCCCTCCTCTGAACAGCCAGAGTGAGTCTGTGCTTAGAAAGCAGAGACACAGGAGACTCCCGACAAGAGGGTGAGAAAGGACCTATGCAGACAGCGCACACCACAGGGACACTGCCTGGTTAAGGGATGTGAGGCACCAAATTGCCCCAAATTTCCTGGTGCCCTACGCGGCTGCGTGCTGCTCCAGCGGGAACTCGATCCCCGGCTGGCTGAGCCGGCCAGGAAAGCTCCCCTGACCCTGCTCTGCCTCTTCCTCAAAGCCCCACCGCTGCTCTGCCCCACCCCGCTCTTCCCACCCCTGCTCTACCCCATGCCGCCTCTTCCCACTCCATTTCCCCACTCCACCCCTTCCCTGAGCTACATCCCAGTGGGCGGCAGGAGGGATCAGGCGCACCTGGCACTCACCGGGCGGTGGGAAGTGGAACGACCTGGCCCCAGCCTGCTCTGCTCCACCAGCTCCCAGCCACGCCACTGGTGAGTGCTCGGGGGCGTTTCCCCCCCAACCCCCAAGTTCCAAGGCTGGGAGCAGAGTGCAGCAGGCTGGGGCTGGATCACTCCACTTCCCGCCGCCCCGTGAGTGTGGGGTCGGGCCTGCCCTGCAATTGCCGGGCGGCAGGAAGTGGAGTGACCTGGCCCCAGCCTGCTCCGCTCTGCCAGCTCAGGCTGGGGGACAGGAGTGCTGTGTAGGGCACTAAAATGTCTAGGGACAACCCTGAATAGATCATTTTTCCACAGGGACTGATGGCTGTTAGAATAGAGATATTCAGGCTGCCTACACAGGCCTAGACTGTAAGAACTTAGGTGTATTTTTATCACTTAGCTAGTGACAGGGGTATAACACAAAGACCCAAAATCCCAGTCTGCCTGTGTCTGGGCCTTCTCTCCCTCAGAGAGTCTGAGCCCTTGTTCGTAGGCTAAAGCCTTTGGCTAAGCAGCAGGGGCAGCCATAAGCTGGGAAGCGAACGGTCCCAGCCTCACCTCCCAAACCCATCACACTGAACTAAGGTGGGGTTGGGCTGTTAGGAAGACACTCCTGTCCTGATAGTGCCCATCACCACCAGATAACGAAACAGATCTTAAGGGAGCATCCAGTCTGGCACGAAATCCCTTCTCAATGGTTGTGGTTGTGAAACCCTCATTTCTGTAGGGTTTATCTTTCTGGCCCCCACTTTTCTATTGTCAATCTGTCTGGTTCGCTAATTGTTTCTGTCTGCTGCAGAATTAATTTTGCTGGGTGTAAGTTAATTAGGGGTGTGGGATGTAATTGGTTAGAGAATTCTGTTACAATAGGTTAGAATTGGTTAGTTACATTTCAGTAAAATGATTGGTTAAGGTCTAGCAGAGAATATTACTGTGTAAACTGGGGTCAGACAGGAAGTGGGCGGGGAAATTGGAATCATGCTAACGGGGGGGATGGGTATAGGGAACGGGGAACAGGGACACAGGCCAGGCTCTGCAGTGTCAGAGCTGGGAACGGGGACGTGGGGTAAACACTCTGCAGTGTTAGAGCTCATAGACTCATAGACTTTAAGGTCAGAAGGGACCATTATGATCGTCTAGTCCAACCTCCTGCACAATGCAGGAGACAGACTCTCACCCACCCACTCCTGTAACAAACCCCTGGCCTATGTCTGACCTATCGAAGTCCTCAACTCGTTGTTTAAAGACTTCAAGGTGCAGAGAATCCTCCAGCAAGTGACCCATGCCCCACGCTGCAGAGGAAGGTGAAAAACCCCCCAGGGTCTCTGCCAACCTGCCCTGGAGGAAAATTCCTTCCTGACCCCAAATATGGTGATCAGCTAAACCCTGAGCATGTGGGCAGGACTCACCCGCCAGCACCCAGGAAAGAATTGTCTGTAGGGATGTGGGGTAAACGCTCTGTGGTGTCAGAGCTGGGAAAGGGACACTGGGAACAGACTCTGTCGGTCTATAGAGATAAGCCCGACTGGTGTGAAGGGCTTTGAAATCTGCTTGCTTGAAACTAACCCCAGTAAACATCCCTTTGTCTGCGCTTCCGACTTCTGGCCTTTTGCTGCTTGCTGTCTGTGTGACAAGAGCCAGGGAAGTGGGCAGGGGAAGGGAAAGCCCTCTGACAATGGCTCCTTGCTCCTCTCCCTCCAGGCTCAGGGATGGGCAGGACTCCAGGCTCTGCTTGAGGGATCCTGGCACAGGGGCTGGGGGGGGGAGAAAGGATTGTAGATTCTCACCAGCACTCTGGAGAGGAGGTAACAAGTTAAGGGGGCATTATTAACTCTTCCCCTCCTCAGTGTCCCAGGGCTGGAATTCTACATTCCACAGGGCCAAATAAGAGGGTGAAGCCATTTGGTTAATGAAAACCAGTGTTCCAGGTGAGGCTTGAACTCACAACCTCAGCATAGGTCCTCTCAGCACTGCCCTATAAGTACTGTGCGCTAACCAATTGTGCCACTGGAGCACCTGTTAACTGTCATTCTCCGAGACCCCTAGGTTGATACAGGCGAGGGATGACCCCAAAACATTCTCAGTGGGGCTGAGAGCAGGTAGCGACAAGTGTTGTACTTGGTGGGGTGGATCCTTCTTAAGGGTTCCAGGCCCCATTTGACCCTTTTCTTCGTCGCTGTGTAATAACAGAGCTGGTTAAGACTCAATGTAGAGTCTTGCTGCAGACCAACAGATCTGAAATCACTGATAACCAGCTCTAAGCATTAGTCCTGCTTTGGGACAGTGTCTCTCATGCAGAAACTGCCGAGTCTGCACTAGCAGTGAGGCTCCCTCACTAACACCCACCTCAGCCCCCCACACCTGCCCCATCCCTGGGTCCCCCATTTCCCCATCTTCCGCACGGTGCCTCCCTCTGTCTGTGGGGCCCCTCCCCCACCCATCCCACCTCCCCGTCCCATGGGCCCACCCCCTCGTCCTCCCCCCCATCCTCAGTGCCCTGCCCCTGACCTCCTCCTCCCCGTCCTCACTGCCCCTCCCCAACCTCCTCCTCCCCGCCCTCAGCACCCCCGACATCCTCCTCCCCGTCCTCAGCACCTCTCCCTCAATTGCCTCCAACCCATTTCTCCATTGCTGGGCCCCACTTTCCCATCCCCCCACTCCCCCAGTCTATCCCCAGGGTGTGCGGTTCCTCATAGCCAATCTCTGCTACCCCCAAACCTGCCGGGTTCCCCTTTTCAGCCACCGTGGGGCCTTGCAACCCACCCCTGCCTGTCCTCTCTGGGGTCTCTAAATCCCCCAGTCCCATAGTGCACCCTGGTAACCCCACCCTCCTCTCCCCCTAATCTCCCTAGTCCCTTCCCTTGGGTCCTCCTGGACACCCCAACCCACAGTGTGAAATTATTTATGAGTGTTTTAAAATTTCAGTGATCTGCATTTTTCTCCTCCAGTGCGTTTCTGCCCATGGAAAAAGAAGAGAGATCACACGTCAGTACCTTTGTAAGTAAAAGCAACCTGGAAACAAACCAACTGTCTCCAGAGTGTGTAGTTTGTGTTTCTTTTGTTGCAGTTGATGTGTGCGCAGCATGCACGGTGTGTGTGTGTATGTGTGCAGTGTGTGCAGTGGACAGGGGCATGGTGTGTGTGTCTATGTGCAGTGTGTGTGGTGGACAGTGGCACTGTGTGTATGTGTGTGCAGGGCCGGTGCAAGGAAGTTTCGCACCTAGGCAAAACTTCCACCTTGCGCCCACCCCACCCCTGCATCAGCTCCCCCTCCTCCGCGGCAGCTCCCCCGCTGGGGAGCCGTGCAGTACCTCCCTACCCCAGCTCACCTCTGCTCCGCATCCTCCCCGAGCACGCCGCCCCCACTCTAATTCTCCTCCCAGGCTTGCGGCGCCAAACAGCTGATTGGCGCTGCAAGCCTGGGAGGCAGGAGAAGTGGAGCAGCTCGGGGAGGAACTGCTGTAAAAAAAAAATTGGGGGCACCGCTTTTTGGTGCACCCAAAACTTGGCGCCCTGGGCAACCGCCTAGTTCGCTTTAATGTGTGGTGGACAGTGGCACTCTGTGTGTGTGTGAGAGTGTGTATGTGCAGTGTGTGTGGTGGACAGTGGCACTCTGTGTGTGTGTGTGTGCAGTATGTGTGGTGAGCAGTGTGTCGGAGAAAAACTCAGTTCTCGCTTTTTCTTTGGGTGCAGCAAAATCAAATACTTTATTATTTCTCCAGTAATTACAATGGAGGGAGAGAGTGCCCTAGGACACAGGGTCGCCCTAGTCCCGGACAGGTCTCTCAACAGGTAAACAATTACAGCAGCATTTATACCTTTGTTACAGACAATAACAAGCAATAATACAGACAATAATGAGCAACAACTGCATTTTGTTTATACATAAGCCATCCTGCTATCTTGTTTTTCTCACTTCTAGGAGACGCCAGTCTACGTATTTGGTTATCAGTTGCAAGGTCGTAATAACTTTTTACACAGTTCTTTTCTGCTTGCCTCACACCATCCTCACTTCTACAAGTCTCACGTCATTAGGGTTACAGTGTGGCCTAACTCTTGCTAACTACTAGCTTAACTCTTGCTAACTAACTGACATGCATTAAAATCCCCTTCAAATCCTTGTTAATTCTTTCCCTACTTCCACACTCCCCCGTTTTGTACTTCTAGTACAACAGATATTTTCAAATCTCTATTTGCCTTAAGCCACGGAGTTCAGATTCTACATCAGATGTTTCAACCTTAGGGGTTTTCATTGGATGTAATGACAATGCATGATTAGCATGAACATGAAAGGTATTACTTTTAGTGCATCCTTTACAACAACAACATAATTCTAAGCTAACTAATATCAATACAAGCAATAACATTTCCATAGCAATAATATGATGGGGTTATTATACAGTTTTGGTCACAAAGCACAATACATCACACTTAGTACATAAAGTGGTGGTTTTAACATACACACAGCTATCATTAACTTGAAAAAAAGTAGGTGTTCTGTCAGGATAGTTCCTTGTTCTCTACCCTTCTAGCAAACGTTATCATGAACAGTGACAACTTCCCCTGGATTCAGTTACGGATACACTGAAGTTGTAGGGGTTCTAACAGCCAAAATGTCCATTGACTCCCTATTCCTATCCAAAATGTCAGGTGTTATTCTAGGGACACTGACTATAAATCAGTTAGGTATATCAGGTGGTCTAATTTCCCAGATGTCTCGGTAAATAATTCAGTCCCACATTCATCCTCCCCATGGACCCGGCAGAATTCAGTATGTGGGAGCACACACACCCCTAACCAGCCCAAATGCTTGAAAGGAGCACTGTGAATGTCCACACTTCCATCCAGAAAGTCTCCAAGTATGTCTCCATGGCCACAGATTAGATGGTACACCTGATGTGTCTGTAAGGGCAGTGGGCCTGCTTTCAAATACTGAAAGAAAAGCACTTCTTATAGTGCCCCTTAGAGCCTAATAGGATTTCAATTACATAGCACTGTATACATTCTTTAGCTAATTCAACGAAATTGTTTATAGCCAAATGATTGCAATATAAGAATTTCTTTGCCTGAATCTATTTACAAACATTTCAAAGACACCAAGGACCTTCCTCTTTAGCATTTTTACAAAGTTCAACTGCTGTTCCCTCCAGCAACTACAGAGTTAACTCTTCACTCTCTCTTAAATCATTTGCTTAAATCACTTATCAATTCACATCACCATTCCAAATATTCTCCTGGGTATTTGAAATCCCCATGCTTATACTTACTTACTTCTTCCTTCCACTACATCCTCAAAATTTCCCAACCTGTTTTCCAATCTCTCTGTCTGTTGCCTGCCCGCTTGGGCCCGATCCTGCTTTTCTCGCTGAACCGTCCCTTCCATGGGCACTAGCTTGTTCCAATATCAGTTTAGCTAGGAGGGTGGGCTTCTCAACTAGCCCCCACCCTTCCTGGTCTCTTCTCTTAAACATTCTTACTAACAAGGCTATTTGAATCCTCCCTCATGAGGCTTGCCACCTGGGCAAAAACGCATGACCATTGGGTAAAGGCCATTTACTTAACATATAATCCAAACCACTTTAGGGGGTTTATCCAGAGACCCACCCATTTGTCTGCTGACACTTAAACAGAAAAGAAAATTACACAGAGAGCAGAGAGAATTACAGTCTAAGCCAGATTTTCCTACTTCTATTACATTGTCCGTTACAGGGGACGGGACAGAAGGATCTCAATACAACCTCAGAGCTTCATCGCATACATGGCTTCCACTCTGAGGAATTATGAACGAGAAGTTCAGTTCTGCCCACACACCTAACGCCCAAATGAACAGAGCAGAAACACAACAGTAACCGGTTAAACAGAACAGAACCAGAACCAGATAGTGCACCAAAACCAGATAGTGTTTCCTTATTCTATTAGGGCTCACCTTTAATCATGCAATTCTTAACACATAACACCAACAATACCAAACAAAGCAAACATAAAATAACAAGGGTAAAACAGCTAGATGGTGTAAATTCTGAGGGCTCCCCCATTCTCAATTGCTCACCAAACTGTGACAAATATCTGTTACCAATTTATCCCTCATGTCAGGTGATCAGGCTGACACTGCAGGAGGTTGGGGGAAGAAAACACACCATATAACCAAATTTGAAAGCTTCATTAAAAATAATAAAACAACAGTGGAGAGTGTTGGGAACGCTCCCACCTCACTCAGAAAAAATATGAATGCTCCAAGCCTTAAGCCACTTTAATACTCACACATGTCCAGACTGGCCACGTCTGTGTATAACGGTCAGAGAAGGGGGAATAGGTGGACGGGAGAATATCCTGTATACAGCTTGTTCAGAATTTCCAACATTCTTCTGCTCTTGGGAGGGCTGTTCTTTTACACCCTGGAATCTCCTGTGGTGTTTCTTTCAGAGATTCCAGTCCAGGTCAGCTGCCTGTCCGGCTTCGGGGTTGCAAAGACTGTTGGATCTCACTGAACAGTTAAGCTTTGCAAATGTAATTTCAGTTCTGTAACTTGTATTGCTTTTGGTTTGCCTCTGTCTCTATTTTTCCACAATCAGCTGGGGCTGAAAGCAGTTTTTCTTTGCACTTAGCATAGTCTGTGCTGATTCTTGACCTTGAACACAAAGCAACTTCTCTTTATCTCTGGGCTAAGCTGAATTTCAAATTCACCCGTTCCTAGACAAATTGCTCACACTGTGTCAGAGGCTTTTCTTTGGTGATTAAAAGCTCCTCTGAGATGTATGATCTTATCTAGATTGAAGGTACCTTCTAATGGGCATTGTTTAGATGGATCTTCACGCGTGTGAAGACTCCAATTCTCTAAATACCTACAGGTTTTAGGACCATAATGTACGTATATGTAATATGCTGGGGTACCCTTAGGGGGTGAGGTGGAATGTTTAGACTGTCTCTTACCCATTTTCCACTTACACACACAGAGAGGGTGCCCTGTCCGCGCTAGCGGCTCAGAAACTAAGGATCTCTCCCTACAGGGTACTCACACGGGAGAGACTAACGAGGATGACCACGACTCTCCTACACCTCCCTTCAGCAAAGAGCGTCGGCTAGTCTCTGGGAGACGGCACCGCTTACTCTGATTGCATCCAGTGAGATGATCAGACTGTCAGTAGCCCACATGGAAAGGAAAGGGTAGGGAAGATGGGTTCACACACCCCTAGACCCAGGCAGATGCCTCGCCAGACTATGCCAGGCCGAGTCAGCCCACCGTGGGTCGGATCTCCTAAAGATCCACTAGTTACCGGGCTTGCGTTAGAGTAGTCCTGGTCATGAGCTTTCGCTTCACAGGGTACTCTGGGCATCTTCCGGTAACAGTCACTCACGCTGGTATACACACACACACACACACCAAGGCCTCTTTTTTTTTCCTCTTTTTTTTTTTTTTTTTTAACCACGATGCATCTTTACCTGGTCCGGACCCAATACCATGAGGCAGTATGACAACCCCTCTTGAGGCGGTAAAAACCCCTCAGCACCGGTGCATTCTAATGCATTTACCTTATGCATTTACCTTATGCATTTCTTTGTTGGCCAACTCAGCAGTTCCCAATACTGCCATAAACTAACCTTGTTGGGGCCTTTCCCCAATACTACTCTGCATCTGATCTTGCTGCACAGTCAATAAGTTCAGATGGCGTGAGCCCAACAGAGACAGACGTCCCCACGGACAGTCCTCCTCCGATACCCCAATAGAGATTTCAAAAGGTCTCATACCTCTCATGTGGCGCCATGGGGTTCGAAGGGGAATGATCCATAGTAGCCGTCTGTGGGTCTGTGGGAGTTGCCATCCCGGACGAGCACCCAAATTGTCAGTGAAAAACTCAGTTCTCGCTTTAGCATTTTGGGTGCAGCAAAATCAAATACTTTATTATTTCTCCAGTAATTACAATGGAGGGAGAGAATGCCCTAGGACACAGGGTCGCCCCAGTCCCGGACAGGTCTCTCAACTGGTAAACAATTACAGCAGCATTTATACCTTTGTTACAAACAATAACTAGCAATAATACAGACGATAATGAGCAACAACTTCATTTTGTTTATACATAAGCCATCCTGCTATCTTATTTTTCTCACTCCTAAAAGAGACCAATCTGCATATTTGGTTTATCAGTTACAAGGTCGTAATAACTTTTTACACAGTTCTTTCCCTCTGCCTCACACTATCCTTGCTTCTAGAAGTCTCACGTCATTAGGGTAAGTGACTGTCTGTAGTGTGTGTTTGTTTGTGTTTGGGGGTTACTTGCTGTGTGCTGAGCTTGTGTTTGTCAGTCTGTTTGTTTGTTTGGTTGTTTGAGGGACCGTGTGCTCTGGCTGGCAGTTGGAGGCAGGTTTGAAAGCTCGAAGCCTCTGGTAATTGGCTGAGCCTTAATCAGTGGGCGGGGCATTCACTCAGGCCAGGGCTTTATAAAGCCGCGCACAAGCGACCAGGGGCTGCTAACAGGGAGTTTCGCAAGGGAGTTTAGAAGGGGAGTGGGAAGGGAGTGGGAGTCCCTCGCCGGCCGTAACCCCTTCCCTGTAGCCCCCCCCTAAAATCCTAAAACCTATAAACCAAACTACATTCCAAAACTACTTTCTGTAAACCAGCCTTTCACTAACTAGGAGACAATGCAGGCAGAAGCCCAGCAGCAGAGTGGGGGCTATCCAGTTTATTGCACTGAGTGTAGCATGTATGATTACCTGCCCTGTGGGCGGGTGGCGTATGTGTGCAGTCGGTGCAAGGAGCTCCTGGCCCTCAGAGACCATGTACGGATTTTGGAGGCCAGGGTGGCGGAACTGGAGGAGCTGAGAGAGGCAGAGAGGTATGTTGATGAGGCTTTCCAGGACACTGTAGAATTGTCCCACCTCCGCTTAGACAGCACCTGTGCTGTTGAGAAGGAAGAAGGGCCCAGGGAAGTAGAGCAGTCAATGGGAGCAGAGGGAAACCGTCCCGTAGTTGGGACCCTCCTTCCAGACGGTGCTGGGGTTGCCTCTCGCACTGAGGGTGCCTCTCCGGGGGAGGGAACTCCAGTTTCTAGGAAAAGGCAGGTGTTAGTAATGGGAGATTCGATTATTAGAAATGTAGATAGCTGGGTCTGTGATGACCGGGAGAACCGTATGGTGACTTGCCTGCCTGGTGCGAAGGTTGCGGATCTCTCGAGGCATCTAGATAGACTTATGTGTAGTGCTGGGGAGGGCCGGTGGTCGTGGTACATGTAGGTACCAATGACATAGGGAAGGGTAGGAGAGATGTCCTGGAAGCCAAATTTAGGCTGCTAGGAAGAGACTGAAATCCAGTACCTCTATGGTGGCATTTTCAGAAATGCTCCCAGTTCCACGCGCAGGGCCAGGTAGGCAGGCAGAGCTTCAGAGTCTCAATGCGTGGATGAGACGATGGTGTAGAGAGGAGGGTTCACGTTCATTAGGAACTGGGAAACTTCTGGGATGGGAGGAGCCTATACAGGAGAGATGGGCTCCACCTAAACCAAAGTGGAACCAGACTGCTGGTGCTAAACATTAAAAAGGTTGTAGAGCAGTTTTTAAACTAGGAGATGGGGGAAAGCCGACTGCTGCAGAGGAGCGTGTAGATCAGACACAGACTTCTCTTAGGGGAGAGTCTGATGATAGAGAATCTCCAGGTTATAGTCAGGAGCAGAGGAATGAGAAATATAATGTAAGGGCCGGATCAGATGATGAACAGTCACATAAAAAAGAATCTGGCACATCAGAAAAAGGCAGGCTAATAAACAGGGACAAGTTTTTAAAGTGCTTGTACACAAATGCCAGAAGTCTAAATAATAAGATGGGTGAACTAGAGTGCCTTGTGATAAAGGAGGATATTGATATAATAGGCATCACAGAAACCTGGTGGACTGAGAGCAATCAATGGGACACAATCATTCCGGGGTACAAAATATATCGGAAGGACAGAACAGGCCGTGCAGGGGGAGGAGTGGCACTATATGTTAAAGAAAGTGTAGATTCAAATGAAGTAAAAATCTTAAGCGAATCCACAGGTTCCATAGAGTCTCTATGGATAGAAATTTCATGCTCTAGTAAAAATATAACAGTAGGGATCTATTATCGACCACCTGACCAGGACAGTAATAGTGATGATGAAATGCTAAGGGAAATTAGAGAGGCTATCAAAATTAAGAACCCAATAATAGTGGGGGATTTCAATTATCCCCATATTGACTGGGAACATTTCACTTCAGGACGAAATGCAGATATAAAATTTCTCGATACTTTAAATGACTGCTTCATGGAGCAGATGGTAAGGGAACCCACTATGGGCGAGGATACTCTATATTTAATCCTGAGTGGAGCGCAGGAGCTTGTCCAAGAGGTAAATATATCAGGACCGCTTGGAAATAGTGACCATAATACAATAGCATTCAACATCCCTGTGGTGGGAAGAACATCCCAACTGCCCAACACTGTGGCCTTTAATTTCAAAAGGGGAACTATACAAAAATGAGGGGTTAGTTAGACAAAAGTTAAAAGGTACATTGACTAAAGTGAAATCCTGCAAGTTGCGTGGGCCCTTTTTAAAGACACCATAATAGAGGCCCAACTTCAATGTATACCCCAAATTAAGAAAAACTGTAAAAGAACTAAAAAAGAGCCACCGTGGCTTAACCACCATGTAAAAGAAGCAGTGAAAGATGAAAAGACTTCCTTTAAAAAGTGGAAGTCAAATCCTAGTGAGGCAAATAGAAAGGAGCACAAACGCTGCAACTCCACCAGAGAGGTCCTTTGGGGCCATCTGCCTGTCCCAAGTCAGGGTAAAGGAGGAGGGTTGGGCGTGGGGCTAGCAACTCCACCCTGTAAAAATCAGCTTGCTACAGAAACGCCAACAATAGAGTTAACAGAGACTTTTAGCCTTCAACTAAGGGTCTTCAACTCGAAGATGCATGACGCTGGGTGGTGAAAGCCGCGAGGAAGCCACTAAGCCGATCACCCTTCTTGCAGCCAGGAGGATTACCATCGGCACATGGAACGTGAGGACCATGTACGAGTCAGGAAAGACGGCGCAGGTTGCAGCAGAGATGAGGAGCAACAACCTGACCCTACTAGGCATTAGCGAGACAAGATGGACGCAAGCTGGACAGAGACGACTGTTGACAGGAGAGCTGTTGCTGTATTCAGGACATGAAGAGAGCGACGCACACCACACACAGGGAGTAGGCTTCATGTTGTCCAAGCAGGCACAGAGAGCACTGATTGGTTGGGAGGCACATGGTCCCAGGATCATCACAGCATCCTTCAGAACTAAAATGAAGAGGATTAAGATGAATGTTGTTCAGTGCTACGCTCCAACCAATGACAGTGAAGAGGAGGACAAAGACTACTTTTACAACAGACTCCAGAAAATATTAGAGACTCTCCCAGACAAAGACATTACCATCCTTGTGGGAGACTTTAATGCCAAAATTGGACCTGATAACACAGGATACGAACAAGTCATGGGGACCCATGCTCTGGGAGAGATGAGTGAGAATGGAGAGAGATTTGTGGATCTGTGTGCACTTAACAATCTGGTCATAGGAGGCAGCATCTTTCCTCACAAGCGGATCCACAAGAGTACCTGGGTATCGCCAGCAGGCATGACAGAAAACCAGATCGACCATGTCTGCATTAGCAAGAAGTTCAGAAGATCCTTGCAGGACGTTAGAGTTAGAAGAGGAGCAGACGTGGCGTCCGACCATCACTTAGTGGTGGCCAGATTGAAGCTGAAGCTGAAGAAGAACTGGATAGACGCGTCAGACAGAAGAGCGAAGTACAACGTCAACCTTCTGAAGGACCATAAGACCAAGGAAGATTTTGGATTGACGCTGAAGAATAAGTTTTCAGTACTACAGGATCGGTCTGAGGAAGAGGAAGACAGTGTACTCAACAGATGGCAGAAAGTGAGAGACACACTTAGGTCAGCATGCCAGGAAGTGCTTGGAATTAAGAAACACCAGCAGAAAGAGTGGATCACAGCAGAGTCCTTGACAAAGATAGAAGACAGAAAGAAGAAGAAGGCAGCAGTCAACAACAGCAGGACTAGAGCAGCAAAGGCCAAAGCTCAAAAAGAGTATGCTGAAGCCCACAGAGCAGTGAAGAGGAATATTAGGAAGGACAAGAGAGATTATGTGGATGGACTGGCAGCAGAAGCAGAGCAGGCAGCATACAGCGGTAACATGAAACAGCTGTACAATACTACTGCGACTGTCTGGAAAGTTCAGCAAGCCAGAACGTCCCATTAAAGACAAGCAGGGAAAGTCTATAACAGGAATAGAACTACAGATGAACAGATGGGCGGAGCATTTTGAGGAACTCCTGAACAGACCAGTACCATCAAATCCACCAGACATCGACCCAGCCAACGAGGACCTCCCAATCAATTGCGATAAACCAACCAGAGACGAGATCAGAAAAGCCATCACCATGATGAAGAACAGGAAGGCGGCTGGACCTGACGATATCCCAGCAGAGGCCCTGAAAGCAGACCTGGATGCTTCAGTGGAAATGCTGTACCCCCTCTTTGAGAAAATATGGGAAGAAGAAGTGATTCCGGCTGACTGGAAAGAGGGAGATCTCATCAAAATCCCCAAGAAAGGAGACCTCACTGTAGAGTGATCCATGGAGGGCAGCTCACAAACAGCTTCCAGGTGCGAACCGGAGTCAGACAAGGATGCTTGTTGTCACCACTTCTCTTTCTTCTCGTCATCGATTGGATTATGAAGACATCCACTTACAAGCGTAGGAATGGAATCCAATGGTCATTGTGGACCCAGCTTGATGACCTGGACTTTGCCGACGACCTTGCACTCCTTTCTCACAGTAAACAGCAGATGCAAGAGAAGACCAACGTAGTGGCAGCCACGTCATCACAGGTTGGCCTCAACATCCACAAGGACAAGACCAAGATCCTTAGGATCAATTCCATCAGCAACGACCCAGTCACACTGAATGGAAGCCCCCTGGAAGAAGTGCAGTCCTTCACCTACCTAGGTAGCATCATCGACCAGCAGGGTGGCACAGACGCAGACATCAAAGTAAGGATTGGTAAGGCAAGAGCAGCCTTCTTACAGCTCAAGAACATCTGGAGCTCCAGAGAGCTGTCTTTGGCAATAAAGATTTGACTGTTCAACTCCAACGTGAAATCAGTCTTACTGTATGGAGCTGAAACCTGGAGGACAACCAAAACAACCACCAGGAAGATCCAGACCTTCATTAATAGCTGCCTCAGAAGGATTCTCCAGATCCGCTGGCCAGACACCATCAGTAACATCCACCTCTTGGAGAGGACCCATCAACTCCCAGCAGAGGAAGAAATTAGAAGGAGAAGGTGGGGCTGGATAGGACATACACTACGCAAGCAGCCAACCAACATCACCAGACAGGCACTGCAGTGGAACCCCCAAGGCAAGCGGAAAAGAGGCCGCCCAAGAAATACCTGGTGACGCGACCTTCAGGTTGATAGCAAAAAAATGGGCTATACCTGGAACCAGCTAGAGCGAATGGCCCAGGATAGAAGACTATGGAGATCTGTTGTTGGCGGCCCATACCCCGGTTGGGGTGACGGGCATGAATGATGAATGAATGAATGACAAACGCTGCCAACTTAAGTGCAAGAGTGTAATAAGAAAAGCCAAAGAGGAGTTTGAAGAACGGCTAGCCAAAAACTCCAAAGGTAATAACAAAATGTTTTTTAAGTACATCAGAAGCAGGAAGCCTGCTAAACAACCAGTGGGGCCCCTTGACGATGAAAATACAAAAGGAGCGCTTAAAGATGATAAAGTCATTGCGGAGAAACTAAATGGATTCTTTGCTTCAGTCTTCACGGCTGAGGATGTTAGGGAGATTCCCAAACCTGAGCTGGCTTTTGTAGGTGACAAATCTGAGGAACTGTCATAGATTGAAGTATCAGTAGAGGAGGTTTTGGAATTAATTGATAAACTCAACATTAACAAGTCACTGGACCAGATGGCATTCACCCAAGAGTTCTGAAAGAACTCAAATGTGAAGGCGGAACTATTAACTAAGGTTTGTAACCTGTCCTTTAAATCGGCTTCGTACCCAATGACTGGAAGTTAGCTAATGTAACGCCAATATTTAAAAAGGGCTCTAGGGGTGATCCCGGCAATTACAGACCGTAAGTCTAACATCGGTACCGGGCAAATTAGTTGAAACAATAGTAAAGAATAAAATTGTCGGACACATAGAAAAACATAAACTCTTGAGCAATAGTCAACATGGTTTCTGTAAAGGGAAATCGTGTCTTACTAATCTATTAGAATTCTTTGAAGGTCAACAAACATGTGGACAAGGTGTATCCGGTGGAAATAGTGTACTTAGATTTCCAGAAATCCTTTGACAAGGTCCCTCACCAAAGGCTCTTACGTAAATTAAGCTGTCATGGGATAAAAGGAAAGGTCCTTTCATGGATTGAGAACTGGTTAAAGGACAGGGAACAAAGGGTAGGAATTAATGGTAAATTCTCAGAATGGAGAGGGGTAACTAGTGGTGTTCCCCAAGGGTCAGTCCTAGGACCAATCCTATTCAATTTATTCATAAATGATCTGGAGAAAGGTAAACAGTGAGGTGGCAAAGTTTGCAGATGATACTAAACTACTCAAGATAGTTAAGACCAAAGCAGATTGTGAAGAACTTCAAAAAGATCTCACAAAACTAAGTGATTGGGCAACAAAATGGCAAATGAAATTTAATGTGGATAAATGTAAAGTAATGCACATTGGAAAAAATAATCCCAACTATACATACAACATGATGGGGGCTAATTTAGCTACAACGAGTCAGGAAAAAGATCTTGGAGTTATCGTGGATAGTTCTCTGAAGATGTCCACGCAGTGTGCAGAGGCGGTCAAAAAGCAAACAGGATGTTAGGAATCATTAAAAGGGGATAGAGAATAAGACTGAGAATATATTATTGCCCTTATATAAATCCATGGTACTCCCACATCTCGAATACTGTGTACAGATGTGGTCTCTCACCTCAAAAAGATATTCTAGCACTAGAAAGGTTCATAAAATAGCAACTAAAATTATTAGGGGTTTTGAGAAGGTCCCATATGAGGAAATATTAAAGAGGCTAGGACTCTTCAGTTTGGAAAAGAGAAGACTAATGGGGGACATGATAGAGGTATATAAAATCATGAGTGATGTTGAGAAAGTGGATAAGGAAAAGTTATTTACTTATTCCCATAATACAAGAACTAGGGGTCACCAAATGAAATTAATAGGCAGCAGGTTTAAAACAAATAAAAGGAAGTTCTTCTTCACGCAGCGCACAGTCAACTTGTGGAACTCCTTACCTGAGGAGGTTGTGAAGGCTAGGACTATAACAATGTTTAAAAGGGGACTGGATAAATTCATGGTGGCTAAGTCCATAAATGGCTATTAGCCAGGATGGGTAAGAATGGTGTCCCTAGCCTCTGTTTGTCAGAGGATGGAGATGGATGGCAGGAGAGAGATCATTTGATCATTGCCTGTTAGGTTCACTCCCTCAGGGGCACCTGGCATTGGCCACTGTCGGTAGACAGATACTGGGTTAGATGGACCTTTGGTCTGACCCGGTACGGCCTTTCTTATGTTCTTAGGGTTACAGCTGGGCTAACTCTTGCTAACTGACTGACATGCATTAAGATCCCCTTCAAATCCTTGTTAATTCTTTCCCTGCTTCCACACCCCTCAACTGCAGATGTGTCCTGAGGACTGGCATGACCTGGCAACAGCTGATCTACATGTCTCCATGGGTAAGATTCTCTGCAGTTCGGACTGTGTAGGAAACAGGTCCTGTTTGAGTGATGATTGTGGCAGGGACCCATTTAGCTCTGGAAGTATAATTCTGAGCCAAAACTGGCTGTCCCGGGCTAAAGATTCGCTCTTTTGCTCTGGGTGCTCGTCTGATAACTTGATTTTGCTGCTGATGTTGCACAATTTGTCAGGAGTTCAGAAGGTTTCAGCAGATCAAAGCAAGTGCGCAGCTGTCGTCCCATCATTAGAAAGGCCGGAGATCGTGGGTCGTAGCATGAGGTGTGTTTCTGTAGGAAAGTAAGAAGGTATCCAGACGCTTTTGAATGGAGTGTTGTCCCCTTGCTGATTTCAAAGCGTGTTTCATTGTCTGCACAAATCTTTCAGCTAATCCGTTGGTGGATGGATGATATGGTGCTGACGTGATGTGGTGTATCCCGTTTGCCTTCATAAAATTTTGAAACTCCCGAGAGACGAACTGCGGTCCGTTGTCGCTCACAAGTTGTTCTGGCAGACCAAAACGACTAAAGAGTCCTCGTAGTTTTTGGATAGTACTCTCTGCAGTAGTGGACTGCATTATAGAGACTTCTGGCCATTTAGAATGGGCATCTACTGCCACCAAGAACATGCTTCCTTCAAGGGGGCCAGCGAAGTCAACGTGAATACGTTGCCACAGGTTTTCAGGCCAGTCCCATGGGTGTAGGGGTGCCCACTGGGGTGCATTCCTCACACCCTGACATGACACACAAGCTTTTGCCTTCTTTTCAATAGCACTGTCCAATCCAGGCCACCAAAAATAGCTTCGTGCAATTTCCTTCATGCGCACTATTCCACAGTGACCAGAATGTAGCTGTTCTAACATCTGTGATCTCAGTGGTGGTGGAATAATGACACGTCTCCCCCACAACAAACAACCAGATTGGACCGATAACTCCGTCCTCCTGGACATGTATGTAACAAGGTCGGGTGAGACAGGAGAGGTTTGTCGAGATTTTCCATGCATCACCAGGTCCATAACCAGGACAATACTGGGTCCTTGCGAGTTGCCTTCTTTATCTGAGTAGCAGTGATGGGTGTATTCTCTACCTGTTCAAAGTAGAAGATTTCCTTTTGGGCACTACCTTGATGTTTGACCAGCAAAGGCAACCTTGAGAGGCCATCTGCATTGCCGTGCAGAGTGGATTTCCAATATTTGATGTCATATGTGTGTGCTGAAAGTAACAATGCCCAACATTGCATACGACTAGCAGCTAATGGGGGAATGCCTGTGTAGGGTCCAAAAATTGATGTCAGAGGTTGATGGTCTGTGAGAAGAGTAAACTTTCGCCCAAACAGGTACTGATGAAACTTCCGAATTCAAGAAACAATTCCTAATGCCTCACATTCGATTTGGGCATAGTTAGTTTCTGCTTTGCTTAGCGTGCGTGAAGCAAAAGCAATAGGTCTCTCTTCTCCCGAAGGCATAATGTGTGACACGACTGCTCCCACTCCATAAGGGGAGGCATCACAGGCCAATTGTAGGGGTAAGGATGGATCAAAGTGCGTTAGAACTTCAGAATTTAGCAATGCATCCTTAGCTTTGTTAAATGCAACATCACAGGCTTCAGTCCACTTCCAGGCCTTGTTCTGCTCAAGGAGCTCATGAAGTGGTTTTAACAGTGTGGCTAACTGTGAGATGAACTTTCCATAATAGTTCAGTAGTCCTAGAAATGAGTGCAGCTGGCTTACATTTCGAGATGGGGGAGCCTCCACAATAGCTTTAACTTTTGCAGGGGCCTTATGAAGACCTGCAGAATCAATGATGTGTCCCAAATATTCAACAGAGGGCTTGAAGAATTCACACTTGTCTTTGCGAACTCGTAGGCCATACTCTTCCAGTCTTTGTAGGGTAGCCTCTAAATTCTTTAAGTGATCCTCTTCATTTCTTCCATTGACCAGGATATCATCCAGATAGCACTGAACTCCTGACAAGCCACACAAGATCTGGTCCATAGCCCTCTGGAACAGGGCGGAGCAGATGTGATTCCGAAGGGTAGGCGACAGTGTCGATAAAGCCCATATGAGTCACAATAGTCAACAGCTCTTGGGACTTTTCATCGACGTGCATCTGTAAATATGCTTGACTCAGATCAATCTTACTGAACTTTTGTCCCCCAGCCAAGCCTGCGAAGAGGTCATTGATGCGGGGAAGCGGGTATTGCTCTGCACACAACACTGGGTTGACAGTGACTTTAAAATCACCGCAAATCCGGAGAGAGCCATCTTTCTTCACTATTGGAACGATAGGAGTGGCCCATGAGCTATGGGTAACTGGTATTAGGACTCCACTGGTGACCAGGTGCTCCAGGTCCGCCGACTTTCGGCCTGATGGCATATGGCACAGTTCGAGCTTTCAGATATTTTGGTGGACTGTCAGGTTTAATGTTCAATGTCACAGTGATTCCCTTCATACTTCCCAAATCATCTCCAAAACAGCAGCATATTTCCTTAGTATAGGGTTAGACTGGTTTCTTCTTTAGTCATCCGGTGCACATCTGCCCAGTTCAGTTGAATCTTCCCAAGCCAAGACCTACCCATTAAGGCTGGGTAGTTACCTCTCACCACAAACAGTGGCAATCTAGCCGCCTGTCCATTGAGCTCCACCTTAACATCAATAGTGCCCAACATGGGCACAGCTTCTCCCTTATACGACTTCAGAACAGTTTTTGTTGACTAAAGCTGAAGATTGTGTAGCTTTTCTTTATACACAGTCTTGGAGACCAAGCGAGACGGCTGCACTGCGGTGTCCAGTTCCATGCGTATAGGTTTGCCATCCGAACAACGGGTTACCCAGCGTATTCATGTGAGCCCATTGCCAAAGACCAAGCATGCAGTGGCACTTCCTCTTGTGAGGAGGTGTCACTTTGATCATCCTGGGTCTGCTCTAGGGTATGCAGGGTTCCTCTTTTTGTCAGCCAGACCAAAATCCTCTTTTTCTTTTGTTTACAGGCACACTCAATGTGTCCCTTTGCCACAGTGTCGACACACCGAGGTCCTTACACCAGCATTCTGATGCCTGGTGACCCGAAACTACCACAAGCGGTAACATTCTTGACTCTGCACAGTTTTGTGGGTCGGTTCTTGTGACACTTTTTGCACCCTAGGGGATGCACCGATGTATTGTGCCTCCCTTGTAGCCAGTCCATGGAGAGCAATATCAACAGCCTTCTGTAAGGATTAAGCTGAGCCTCTGTCAGTAAGGCGCTTCCATATAGCTTCACTGTAGAGGCTACCACACTAACCTGTCACACAGGGCATCATTTAATATTTCCTTAAATTCATGTTCTGCTAGCTTTTTAAAATGGCTACCAAATTGTACAACTGTTTCATCTGGAGGAATGTAACTATGGAGGAATTAGTCTTGCACAAGAGAAACGATGCATCTTACATATTATATCAGTTTGTTTGTAATGGTAACTCTACTTCATCACTTAAGCAGGAGAAATGGTTGGGTTCTAATAGTCCATTTGAGTGAAAGTAATTACTGTTGAAAATAGGCCACTTTTCTCAGTCCTGAATAAAACATATCAGCCATGTGTGTTCTCCAATAAAGTAACTACTGATTTGTAATAGTTGCTCTTTCTCTGTTTAATTTTGTTCAGTATAGTTTTGAAGAGTTAGACGGTGGGACAGTGCGCTCAGTGTTGGCCTGTTCTGCTGTATACGATTGTATTTGTGAGTCTTGGTTCATGGAAGTTCCCTGAGTAGCAGATTTGTGTTTGACTTGTACCTAAATAAAGAAAAACACATCTAATCTATGGAAATGAATCTTCTTTTCTGACCAAAACCCTCCCTAATGTCCCTGCAAAGTAGATTATGAGGCTTGTGTTAAGAAATCCACATAGGTTTTTCTATTGGACATAGGAGACAGTTGGGACTGAACATATTCCCAAAATCCCCTGCTTTGAGTCAGTAGTGTAGTGAAATCAAGCAGGAAATTTGTTCCTACTGCCAAAAGCCAGTGTAAGTGCAACCTAACTTCTGTTGCGCTTTTTCCAGATCATAGTCCAATGAGGTGTTGCTGCACAACCGATACTCTTCCTTGTCATACTCATTGAAGACTGTTGTTTGCAGTGACACAGGTGCCTCCTCTTCACACCTGCCAGGTCACCTGTGCTGGGGGTTTCAGAAAGGCTTAATGTGGGCTTGAGAGACCAGTTAACCCACCTGGTTGAATCCCTGGAGGGTAAGCAAGGCCTAATGAGAATGGCCCAGCTGGTGAGGAGCTGGGAGTGCTATAAAGAGAGGCAGCCTGGAAGCAGAAAGAGGTTGCAGGGGAAAGGGAAGAACTCTGGCAGTCTCTCTGTAATGAGGAAAGATCAGCAGGAATAAGAAAGCTCCTGCAGGGTAAGGCAGAAGATCAGGGTGCTACCTGACAGAGACAGGATTGAGCAAGTTCCTGTAGCTGATCCTGACAAGGACAAGAACTGGACCTCTGGGAGAAACCTGGGTGATGCTGCTCATTAGAAGGAGCCCAGAAAGGGGTAAAGGAAAAGGCTTGAGGGAAGGCTATTGTAAGTAGTAGTCCGGGGGAGGCAGTGGCAAGGTGTCTGACAGAGCAGACCTTGAAGCCAGTGGCAGAGGCTTTGTTCCCCCACTAGCCTCTTTGAAGATGGTGGTAGGGAAAAGGAGCTCCTCACTAAAGGGATACGGGCAATCAATGTCTACGAGATGTGGCAAGCATCATGAGTGTAAAGAGTTGGGGTCAAGATCAGATGTAATGAC